>NC_059371.1:34801000-35139000 GCF_019703515.2 Myxocyprinus asiaticus
AACCGTTTTAGGCATTTACATGACCTAACACGTTGTCGGCTTATCAATCATATTCGTTTTTAAACGCGCTCAATGAAAACTGTAACGAAAATGGAAACTAGCAGTGAAAAAGATTTTCGTGAACTAAATAAATAATAAAAATGAGTGTTTGCAAAATAAAAAAAAAACAAATGAAGACTAAACTGACATTATAAATGTACACTGTAATAATTATCAAAACTAAGTAGAATTACAGTGAAAATGACTTTAGTTTTCATATCAGTGCTGAATGGTCTGATTTAATTAATCACCCAGTGTTCAGAGTTGCTGGGGCATTGTTAGGTGGTTATTATGGTATTCTGGGTGGTTGCTAGGGAGTTCACTTCAAAGCCTCTATGATATTCTTGCCCCTAGATATGGATTAGGTTACTCCTTCAATGAAAATCAATTTTTTTAATTTATATATATATATATATATATATATATATATATATATATATATATATATATATATATATATATATATATATTTTACAGAAGATTATAAATCTGATCACTTAGAAAAGTAATAGCACACCTCTCCTCAAAAAGCCACATAATTTGAAGTGTCATTCATGTATGTAACACAAAAGTGCCTTGGCAAACACCTCTAAATACTGTATATTAAATGATAATAAATACCTGTATGTTGAATACAAGTTATTATTGATTACTAACAGTTATGCCATGTTCTGCAATCTTAGATATGAAGCTCATCTTCAAACCGGTCAACTGACCCTGTTGCCTGTTGCTCAGCAATTTGCACCTTCTGATGCAGATGTGTGCGTTTCCTCCAGTGTGTCTGTCTGGCAACTGTCAGACATTTACATTGGGACAGCTGTTATCATCCATCTCTCAGACGGTCATGTCAGGGTGGAGACCTCATGCACCAGTGATACCTTCAAGCTGCTCATTGACAAAAATGACTTCATGTGAGTCAACTGGGAAGTGGCAAGTGATTTTAGTGGCAACATGAAATGGCTTTCGCAACTCATTCATCCATAATGAGATGTTTTTCCAAGCAAAACAGAATATAAAATGGGAATTAATGTAGAGCAAAACTTTTATCCACCAGGATTTGATTGGACTGTTAAATGTCAGATTAAAATTAATATAGATAATATAATTTTATAAAATATAATATTTATAAATTATATTGTTAATCATTTATATTATAAATATTATTTATAATATAAATATTATTTATAAACTATTTATAATATAATACTTATTTGATTATATCGTAAGTATTATTTACCAGATTAGTCATTTGTCAGATTAGAACAAATATAGTTAATATAACAATATACTGTATAATATAAAATTAATATCATATTTAAAATTATATTAAGATTATATTAATAATTTATATTGCAAATAATATTTATAATATGATATTTATAATAAATGTATTACATTTTATTATAAATATAATACTTATAAATTATATATCTATATAATACATTTATAATGTTTATATATGGTATAAATTATTATATATACCTGCATGGTATAATATAATGGACTTTTTCATATAATTGAATATAATTTTAATAAAAACATTCTCTGTCTGTGGATTTTATGTTATCATAAATGAGAAGTTGTGTAGGAGGCAAAGAAAGTTATTACATTTTGATGAAAGATTATTAAATAATATTTTTTTTCTTTAAAACGCTTACTGATTAATCATGCTCCATAAGACCAGAGACATTTATTAAGTAAACAGTCAATTCTGATTTCATGTTTTCTTTAAATTTAAACACTCGATGTCTTCAGCCACCAAATAGTCAATGAAATGTACTAATTTTACATAGAATGGGGACTCAATATCTTGAGAAAGAATCTCGAAACTCAGAGCTTTTTTTTTTCACAAACTATCCTATTATCCTACCAAATGGTATTTGCTTCCAATTGCTCTTGCCCACTATCAAAGAATAAAAATCAATGTTTGACGAAATCTCAGCAATACTCTTCTTCCCTTTACCAGGTTCCGAATACAAAGCAAGCCAGTGGAGATGCCCTTGGCAGTGATCTCACCAGTGGCAATATGCTCATCAGCTTCTCCAACTTTGTTGTACTCGGTGCTATCAACAATGCCACCAACACTGCCAAGTCCAACTTTGCTGTACACGCCATCACCAGTGCCTTTGCCACCAACATTGCCAGGTTCTGTCGCAAACCAGCCTTTTTTACCTGCCCCTTTGCCCCCTCCACTGCCCAAGAAAAGGATATCAAAGCTGCTTTCACAAAGGACAAAAGCTTTCCACTGGGACATGGTGGCTAAGGATAAGGTATCTGCTGTTGTGTTAAATTTTTTCTGTGGGATAAAGTTCAAAATATTGCAGGTTTTTGGTCAGATCAAATCCAATGGGCTTGTTGGAGCCACTTTTATTATGAGATTATGAATTATATAATTGACTTTATATGCATGAAGTATAAGTGAATCTTAATTTTTACTACAGTATAACTTTTATTTTGAAATCACATGGCCAAATGGGGATGGAAAGCAGGTGTGGTGGTTCGCAATAGCACCCCCTGGGGATTTTGATTCATCCCATCGAGCCTTTTGAAGCTGTTCGCCAAAGAGCTTAATTTCGTTCAGTAACCATTGCTTTAGAGAAGTAGCCAGGATCCCGTAAGTGGCAACAAATGTGTGTAATGAATAAGTTATTGAATCATTGATTCAACCGATTTGTTATAAAGCATTGAGTCGTTTAATTAAAAGATTAATTCAAAAACATTGATTCGTTCACGAAGCGAAGAGAAAGACTGGACAAAAAAGATGATAGTAAAGGAGCGGTTACACAACATTTTGCTCTCCATTCACTCACATTCAAACACATCCGAATGCAGCAGAGAGGAAACGCACACTCATGCGAAGAAATTTCGTACTACGCTGCGTAACAAAGTTCAAGCTTGGTGAACTCTAAACCGTCAATTCGTACGACAAGATGAAGCGCAACCAATAGGAGACCGAAACGTCACATGCTGACCTCTTGACTCAATTCAAAGGATACATATTTCAAAGCTGCAAGATTTATTGTTGGAAAGTGAATAGACAATATGTATATTTTAACATTTGTAATAAAATATTATTTGTTATTTGTGATTCATTATTTTCTTACACCAGAAGCCTTCCCGCCTCTTTAAGATGAACAGTTGGCTTATCTACATAAAATGCAGATTCACGTGCATAATGCTACATAATGAACCAGGTTCACACTCCACAGTGTGGTGTGTGTTCTGATGTTCTTGCAAATTACAGTTACAAACATGTGAAACTATTAAGACAAAACCAAACATCTGATATTCAAAGCTGGTTGATTTTTTTTTTTTTGCCATAAAGGGTCAGGGTTTAAAATCCAAAAGCTAAATGGAGTAAGCCAGTGAACAACAGTGTGAAGCCATTTTCCATACATCAAAAACAAATATGCTCACTTTTTTTGTGGCATTTGTGGCATAATGTTTATTACCATAAAATAATAACTTTGACTTGTCCCTCCTTTTCTTAAAACAAATAATACTTGGAATTATATTATTAAAAGACACTTAAACACTTAAAGTGAATGGAACCAATGTTATTCCATTCCGAATAAAGCTATAGCTGCTTGAATTTATTTTATTTTTGCTAATAAATCATTTGAAATTATTTCAAATCAACATCAACAGCCTTAAACTGATTATTTTATGGATTTGGTACTGTATGTGTAAAAAAACAAAAAACAAGAGTGCCGCAAAAGCCATTAAATGTGAACGTTCCAGGCCAAAGGAGATGCCAGAAAGGCCTGGGACCAGGTGTGACTTCCAGCTTCTCTGTCTCACTCAGTCAGCCCGGGAAGGTGGCATCTTCCTGGCCTCAGCAGGTGTCCTAATGCCTTTAAATGCATTTAAATGGCTAAAACCATTAAATGTGAGTGTTCCCTGTTAAAAGTGGTGTCGGAAAGGGTATAATGCCCAAAACATGGTAAAAATGACAGTGTCAATAAGAGAGTTCAATCACTGCCTGAAAAAGTGGCAAAAGCCGGGCACAGTGAGTGTTTTTTGGCTAAAACTGGTGTCTGAAAGGCCTGTATGTGTGAAATAAAGGAGGAAAAAAATCTGGGAATGGGTTAGACTTCCAGCCTCTCTGTCTCACACAGTAAGGCCAGGAAGGTGGCATCTTCCCGGCCTCAGCAGGTGTCCTAATGCCCCTCCATGGAGGATTATACAGTAGGTACACAAACCTGGGACAATGTGGCACTTCCATCCAATGCATTTAAATGGCTAAAACCATTAAATGTGAGTGTTCCCTGCTAAAAGTGGTCTCGGAAAGGCCTGGATCATGCCCAAAACAGGGTAAAAATGACAAAGTCAATAAGAGAGTTCAATCACCGCCTGAAAAAGTGGCAAAAGCCGGGCACAGTGAGTGTTTTTTGGCTAAAACTGGTGTTGGAAAGGCCTGTATGAGTGAAATAAAGGAGGAAAAAAAATCTGGGAATGGGTGAGACTTCCAGCCTCTCTGTCTCACACAGTCAGGCCGGGAAGGTGACATCTTCACGGCCTAAGCAGGTGCTTTAATGTCATGGCCCGGCTGTGTCTTTCCTCTGGTCCCCGTCTGTTTTCTGTCTGTGTGTGTTTGTCATGTGTATGAGCAGTTCGCTGAGTCTGTGTTTGTGTTTCTGTAAGCCATGCTCTCTCCTTGCTCCACCCCTTCGTTTCCCTTTGCTACTCATCCTTGTCTAGTCCTTCTTATGTTGATTGTGTTCACCTGTTCCTCATGTGCCTTCCCTCTATATATTGTGCCTTCTTCCCTCTTGTGTTTGTCAGATCATTTTGTGTGTTGGTGAGTCTTTTCCTGTTCAAGTGTTCCCTTCTAGTCAGTACTTATTGTCTTTCTGTTCAGTTTGTTTTATTGTAGTTTGTTGTTTTTTTTCCTCCCCCGTGAGTTGTGTTTTCCTATTTTGTATCTTTGTTAATGAAGTATCTTTGTTTACTCATTCCTGCACTTGGGTCCTTATTCCTGCTAAACCCATTACACTTAATGCCCCTCTATGGAGGATTAAACATGAGGCACACATACCTGGGACAATGTGCCACTTCCATGAAATGCATTTAAATGGCAAAAGCTGTTATGGGTGAGTGTTCCCTGCTAAAAGAGGTGTCGGAAAGGCCTGGATCTAGCCCAAAAAGGGGTAAAAATGGCATAGTCAATGAGAGAGTTCCAAAACTGCATTTTGTTAAATATTTGGTTATCTGCTTAAATTCAGACTAAAAGTGTAACTCAACGTTTACTATAATGATCACAGTATACTCTGGTTTTGATTTATTACAACTAAATAGATGTTTCCTAGTATGTGATCATTTTCATGTCCACTGAAGATCACTTGCAATCAAGCCAATGGTTTGATATTATACAGATGATATCAAATTATATCACTTTAATGTCTGTTCCCTCTACACAAGTCAATGTGGGTTCGGAAAAACCCCAAGAAGATCGAAATCGACACATCGCGCTTGTTTGAGCTGTTCGGAGTTAAAGAATCAAGCAGTTGTGGCACATCAGAGTCCAGCAGTAATATGGAAATCATGTTGAACGTAAAGATCGCTCACAACTTCAGTGAGTATTTCAGAAGTTTTCGTCTACATTTATTGACTTGGCAGATGTTTCTTACAGTGTGTTTGAGATATTCATTTCACCATTATGCGGGTTCCCAGCAAACCGAACCATGACCTTTTTGTTGCGAGCGGCATGAGCTACAGGAACCGGTACAGCTACCATATATCAGTCCAGTACCTTGAGTTGCAAGAATCAGCTGCACTTTTAGTCATTTTTCCAAGTTTTGCACTGGTACTATAGAGCGATTCAAAGGACTTGTTTGGCTGTAACAGCAGTGACACATTATGAAGATCTACATCTTTTTTTTTTGTACATTTGTTTTATGTATGGGAAGCTTTATTTTGTTTCTTGATGAGAACTGTCAGGTTGTGGCTCATTATGAATGGTGTGTTTGTTGTAAAACTTATGGAGTCTGTCACAGTGGATAGGTTATTGATCCCAGAAAGAGGATTATAGCAGCAACAGAGAGGGCCATTAGAAGCATCTGGTGGATTGACTTTGAATAACAATACATCCTGCCATACGCTTTTTTTTTTTTTTTTTTTTTTTTTTTGCTCATATAGTTGAGGCTTCAATAGGATTGAGTATGAGAAAACATTGTGAGATACAAAACAAGCAATCCCATTCATTAAGTTTTTAAGCTGCTTATCCTTTGCAGGGTTGCGCTGGAGCCTATCCCAGCTGTCTGTGGGCCAAAGGCAGGGGAATACCCTGGACAGGTGGTCAGTCTATCACAGGGCAACACACACAGACATACACATTCACACTCACACCTACTCCAATTTTACCTGAACTGCATGTCTTTGGACTGTGAGGGAACGGAGTACCTGGAGGAAACCCAAGCGAACACGGGGAGAACATGCAAACTCCTCACAGAAAGGCCTGGACTCTAACCTGGGACCTTCTTGCTGTGAGGCGACAGTGCTAACCAATGAGCCTTCGTGCCGCACGTTTGGCAAACCCTAAACATTATACTTCGGCACAACTCATCCTTTAGAAATTTTAAAATTTTGTTACATTCATTAATGTGCTTTCAGCAGAAATGCAAATGATGTATATGGCTTTCTTTAAAAATAAAATCAAGCCTAAACCACAATACACATGAGCGCCTACACAATGGCCACAGAAAAGATCTAAACAATCATAAATCAACTTTTACCATCTAAAAAGAGTACACAGCTTTGAAAGCTACAATTAGGTGGCAGTGTTGCATCAAACTGAGCTGGTACTTGTTGAGGAAAAAGGACAGATACTTGTGACACTGATATTACAGAAAAGGTCTAGGTGATACTGGAATAAGTTGATTTGTCAAATAATTCTTTGCCTTGTGAGTCATGTTTCCCAAAAGGCAAGATCCATCATGAATGCTAAGCATGTTGATGCTCTTACAAGCATGACATCGGTAGCTTCAAGGGTTTATTATTTTGGAGTAACTTGTTTATTTGGGTCTAAAGGCTTTTTGCAGATGTCTGCTCCTTGAATGTGTGACCCAAGCTCCTTAAATTGAATGACTCAAAAGCACTTCGACCTGAAATGGGAGTTAGAGAGTGCTACCATTATCTTGTACCTGCAAAAGCAGAGATGTTTAGGAGAATCTGCACTAAAACAATATATTGTAGAAGGATAGCGAGGTAAGCTGTGCCACTTTTTAATTACTGTCCTCTAGGCCAGTGGTTCCCAAATCGGACCTGAAGACCCCTTAACAGTACACATTTTGGATTTTATCTGACATAAACTTTACCCAACAGCTACCATTTTGGGGGAAAACAAATGCTTAATTTAATAATTCATGGTTAACCTTTAGCCAAGTTTTATGTACATGGTTTTATACATTGTCAATTCACCAGCACCGTACATTTTTAGACCTGGATAGATTTGCTTTTACATCAAACTCATTTAACCTGATTTGTAAAGAATTTAATTTAAAAGCAACAACAAGAATGTGAATCATAAGGATTTTGACAAGTCCTATTTCTCTGAATGATTCTGGTTCCTTGACGGTTCCATTAACGATTCTTTCAGTACTTTGAGGGAAGAACTATTTGGAAATGAGAAATTCGATTCTTATTGGATTCACTGCCCTCATTAGTCTGGATTCTTGTAAATAGTGTTTACACAGATCATTCATTTTTATAAAATGCCACTATTTACAATTAAACTCATATTGCATAGGCCCCTCCTTTACAACGCATTGTCATATCAACAACCATGCAGTAATTACTCTGAATTCTTGCTTGATTTTAAGTTGAATATGATGAAATGACTGACATGCGGTTCAGTAAGTTTTTGATTCACTAAATATAGTTGTCTGATAAGAGTTTTTTTATATGAACCAGCTCTAGAGTCATTCATTCGTGAATAAGACTACACTGATCACACTGTATGTTTCATGCTGTAGATTCAAAAGAACAGGCTCAAGAGTCATTCATTCGGAAATCAGACTACACTGGTCACATTGTATGTTGTGCACTGCTGTTTTGATAGGGGCAATGCAACACCGCTGATTGGTAGCAGGAAACACTGGCAGGTATTTTAACATGGTGTTTCGTCCGAATCGGCGGAAGAATGCATGTTCCAGAACCATTAAGAGAACTGAAAGAGATGAAAGTCAGTTGGTTACAATAAAAAAAAAATGGAACTGGTCCTGAATAAGAATCAGTTCTAGGTTCCCAACGCTATAAAACATAAAACATTGTATTTAGCATAAAAAAATGCATATCACTTTTCTCATGTGCATCTGTCAGTCACAGGCTCCTGTACCTAATGGGCCTTTTAAAATAAATTGTCACGTGACAAAATGTATGAAACTTGACACATCTTACCCCACTCTACCCTAAATGCATTTTGCAATTGGTTTTCACCAAAGTTCCCAAGCTCTTCACAAAGAGGTGCACTCTTGTAGATCAAGGCCTCAGCTACAAAGGATGAAAAGAGTTTTGTTTTCAAAAGGTTTACCATGGACTGTCTGTGAATTCCTGTGAATCTGAACAACAAAAACAACACCACCTGCAACAACCAAAAGGCTGCAAGTTTTTCCCACACAGGTGCCTCAATTAGAGGAGCGGTATGAAAAATGCATGGCATCCACACTAATGTGTATCAGCCATCTCTTCCCTTCCAAGTGTCCTTTTTTTTGTGCCTCGGACAAGCCAAGGTGGTTGGCAATCAGGGCCCAGAGCACCCCCCAGGCAATCTATCTCTCAGCCAGTCTAACACGGAAGGGCCAAAGGGCTACGGAGCTCGGCAAAATGATAATGCCTCCTCAGATGAATATTGCATGTTGATCAGTAATAACTCCAAAAAACTCCCCCGACTGCATGGAAAGAGATGCACAAAATGATTGAACTTGTAGGATTTTTTGGATGGTAGCAGAAAGAGAAGGTGACTAAATGGAGATTGTACAGAATGGTGCAAAAAAAAAAAAAAAAAAAAAAAAAAAAAATTACCTCTAATTCTCAGTTAAAGGAACAGACCACCCAAAAATGAAAATTTGGTTATTTACTTATCCTCATGTCGTTTCGCACCAATGACTGACTTTCTTCCATGAAACACAAGCATAACCTAACCTACATCTTGGCTAATATCATCTTTTGTGTTTCACAGAAGAAAGAAATTCATACGGGTTTGGAACAACATGAGTTGGGTGATTAAATGAATAAATCTTAAAAACACCATATTATCTATGTTATTTTTGGCAGATATTTGCTATATTTATATTGAATAGTATATTATTAATAAAGTTCTATAAAATGTATTACGAAAGTGGAGAAACTATGACAGTCTCTAATGTTTTTACATTTTGAATAGTTTCTAAATGTATTTAGACTAGTTATTCTATGACAAAAATGATATATTTTTTCATATACTATATAAACCAATGTAATGGTAGTGAAGAGCCATGCATGCATGGTTTTACCTGTGGTAACCATGGTCCTTTTACAAATTCCATTCTTTAAAATATGGATGGGCTACTATGGACAAATGATTATTGGCCCAGCTAGTTTTCCTTTTGCATAAAATCTGATACTCCTCTAATATTCCCCGACTGCAAGAAAAAGTAGTCTAAATGGCTTTGTTGCAGAAATTCAAAGAGATGACTGTACTTGGGGATCCTGGGCCATAAAGTGGTACTAGGGGGGCTGTGGAAAAAATTAAATAAAAAAATAAAAGCGTAAAAATGTTAAAAAAAGAAAGAACATTTTTTTGACATTACCAGTTTGACATTTACTGTTAAATGTGTATTTTCAATATGTACAATATGCACAAAATATGCATTACTGGTAATATGGGTGTTTCCAATTCAGGTGCTGGTGCCACAATCTGTGGAACTTGGTGGCAGTGTGGCACCAGTGCTCATATGTTAGTCTGGAGACCTGCTAAGCAACATGACGTGGAGTTTTGCAAGAGCAAAGCACCCACTCATATTTTCTTCATTCATTTATATTATTTTAGATTACCATCTTTTAGAAATTAATTGTCCATGTGACTAAGTGTAAAGCATGTCAGATTTTTGCTGAAGTGTTACACAAGGTACAAGTGGATAGAAATTTGATGCCTTGCCTGCATCGCAGCAAGTTCATTACTGTGTAGCTTTATTCCTCAGACACACTGTAGCAGACATTGCTTAAAGTCTCTCTGCACACAGATTACCATGCAGTGAAAATACAGATGCAGGAATTATGGAATTGTGAATTTCACTCATCACAGTCTTATTATGATTTTGCTTTCCACCCTCAAGTATTAGTTTGATGTAAATAAATTTACTTCTACCTCTCAAGTGAATAAATAAATGGAACGACAAAAACAACAAATCAAAGCTCTCTGGGGTTGGTTGCAGAATAATTCAAATCCGTTCAGAATGGCCATTTGATATTCTCGTCTTCAAGAATATGAAGGACATTGGACCTCAGTTTTATGACTTTCATTGTAGTTTAGCAGTTGTTGGTTGCAATAAATGGTCTATTAGAATGGCATAAATACAACTACAAGCTCTTAACCCTCCTATTTTCTTAAGGGGATAGTTCACCCAAAAATGAAAATTCTCTCATCATTTACTCACCCCCATGATATCCCAGGTGTGTATGCAGGGTCCAAAATTAACACTTGCCAAGTGGCAAATGCAAGTAAAATCGGCGTTGGCGAGTAAATGAAGCGGTGTTACCCGCCAGTTTTTCCTGCTAGTTGAAAATCCTAAATTGAAAGTCCTAAGTTGCATAATTTGCGGCTTTAATCCTGTCTGTATCAAACGGTGCAGGACAAGTTATTAGCCAAATTTAAATATTTAGGGTTAGCGATTAGGGTTATCAAATTAGTTTGAGTGCATTTACATGCACCCCAATACGCTGATAAATTGGGGTGGATGATATATTGATGGCCGATATATTATTAGCCGATAACTGGGAAAATCTTAATATTATTAGTAAAATGCAAAAAGTAAAATGATCAGTTATCATATTGGCCATAATGAGCTGTGAATTATCGGTTATCAGCCATGAAATTCCATTTTTTTGCATGATCACCCCTATTAATAACTACCAAAAACCAGCTCATTCCAAAAATCAGACACTGCAAGAAAACCGTGTTTACATGAATTTATCTGGTTATTCTCTGAGGCACGTTGGATTAGCCGGTAAAAATGCCAATAAAGATGTTTCTATCAGAAAGATTGGAATAAGTGCAAACGAAAGGATACTTAAATCATTTGGCATAAGCCCTGTCCTATGGTTCAGCACTACTTGAACCATCAGATCCTTACGGAGGTGATGACGGTCGGGGGGCGGAGCTTTCCCCCGCCCAGGACGGACCTAAACTGGTGGATGGGGTGGGATGGGGGTGAAAACATGGAAGTATGCGAACAATGAGAGGCAGCTGGCAGGCTTGTAAAGCGGAGGCTGTTTTGTGATTGGATGAGATGCCTGATAGAATGAATCCCGAGATCTTCCTCCTAGAACTAAGCTCACGCTTACATTTACATGCAAAGCAAAATCAGGGTAATGGGCAAAAGTCTTGTGCTTATTGTTTATGCTAAAACCATTTATGACCTTATTCCGATAATGGAAAACCGTATGAGGCGTTAATATCACCTTATTGACCTGTTTCAGTGACGTCACTTTTTCCTGGCAGCGGCCATGTTTTTAACCATTAAAGCAATGAAGAAGCAATGTCGGTGAATGGAGAAACACCCATAAAACGATATCAAGAAAAAAATCTAAACATTGCTTTTGATCCATGACAAGTCCCAGGAAAATTGTATGTACACATTAAATATATAGGAATGTTTATTGACATTATAGTGCCTTTTATTTTTTTCAATGTGTTAAAATTATGACATACCTCTATACAGTGTAGGTGTTATGAATTTTACATTTTCCTATGCACGTTAAGTATTTGGGTATTTTATTCCCAGCAAATCTGTGTGATTTAGTTAGTTAATTTTGACCTTTTAATAAAAAGGTTGTCGCGATGTGGGCAGGTGGGCTTCATTACATTTATCGATGATTGGGAAGGTTAATGTTATTAAAATTAATTGTATTCCAAAATTCAACTACTTGCTACAGTCTCTCCCTACAGATGTCGCCCTCTCTTATTTCAAGCAATTTGATAGCATAGCAAAGTCCTTCATTTGGAATGGGAAACGTCCCAGATTACATTTACGTGAACTGCATAGGCCGATTGACAAAGCTGGGCTAGGCCTACCCAAGATTTTGTTTTATTATTATGCATTCGGTCTCAGACATTTGGCTCATTGGTCGCTTCCACCTGAGAGAGACCCTCCCTGGTTTTGTATTGAACAGGAAGTTCTTGCCCCTATTTCGCCATTGCAAAGCCTTTCTATCAAACTAACCGGAGAAGTTAAATTACACCCCGTTATCTCGCATTTGCACTTGGTTTGGACAAAAGTGTCCAGAGTGTTTAATTCGGACATTTATTTAAATGTTGCCTTGAGCATATGACTGAACCCAAAATTATGTATTAATAAGTACCCTTTCTGCTGGTCAGAGTGGATTTTTGAGAGGGGTTACTACACTCGGTGACCTGTATGAGAGCGGAGTGTTGAGATTCTTTGAAAATTTGGTTCAACATTTTGGGATTCCCAGATCTCAGTTCTATAGGTATTTACAGCTGCGCCATCTGCTCTGTACTATTTTTGGGAGAAGCATACACCCCCCTAAAGCGGCAAACACTCTGGGAGAGGTGATTACTGCTTTTGAAAAAGGCCGTGAGGCATCAGTGTATTACTCCCTGCTAATTCAGAGTCTGGGGACAGAGCTTTAACTTCTATCAAGAGATTATGGGAGAAAGATTTAAACTTGGTATTGGAGAAGGGAAAATGGGCTAGGATTCTAAAAAATGTCAAGTCTGCATCTAGAGACACAAGGGTGCGCCTTATGATATTCAAGATTTTAGATTGATTCTATTGGACCCCCTCTAGATAGTATAGACTTGGTCTTAAAGACACACCTACCTGCTGGCGATGCCAATCAGAGGATGGAGACATAACCCAAGTTTTTTGGGGGTGCGTTAAGATCCAAGATTTTTTGTTGAAGGTTCAGAGTTTTGTGTGTTATGTATTGGGCAATCGGGTTTAATTTTGCCTCAGACTCTGTATTTTGGGCGATGGGGTCATCGATGTAGAGAATACACACATAAAGAGTTGGGTCCTAACCAGTGTCATGACAGATAGTTTTAAGAGGATGGAGGTCAGCTGGAGCGCCCTCATTTCAGGAGTGGTGCTCGGAGATTGGGAGGGTGGTGGCCTTTGAAGAAGGGACATTTAGAAGACTGGGGAAATTGAACTTGTTTGTGGGGAAATGGGGTGGATATCTGGCGTTTCTGGATGTGATTTATTATTTATTTTTTATTTTTTTTGGGTGTGTACCTATAATAATTTATGACCACTGGGATGTTGTTGTGGGGTCGGGGATTGGGAGGGGTAAGAGTGGGGGTTAACTGTTGTTTCTGTGTATATATGTTTTGTTGTTCTGTGTTCAATATGTGAATCAAAAAATTGTTAATCAGAAAAAATAAAACATTGTCCTACAGTATGTGCATTTCCAGTTTAATTGTATCCGACTTGATTGTGTTATAAATGTAATTGACATGTGTACAGATAACTGACATGTCTGAATAAATAAGCAAAAACCAACAAGTGGTTTATCCGTGCTCTCCTCCTTCATTGTGCTTGACTTGGGTGAATTAAAGCAGTATCACTTGAAAGATATAACTTTATTGAAAGAAAAGTAAAATTTTGGCTTTGGTTACTAAACAGCAGTTTCACTTTTTCAAGATTTATAAATAGGAATACAAATTCTCTTGCGACTCTTGCCGCATCCCACAGCGCAGCACATTGAAGTTATTTGGAATTTTGGTCACAAACATGATCGCGCGGTCATACAGTGATGTCACATGAAACAGGTCAATATGTTGTCAACTTATTAAGTGTAATCGGTGTACGATTGTGCATGTAATTGCGCCCAATAATACAGTTATTGTGAAGTAATTTCACTGCTATTGCATTATGCAAATGTTGCCTGCTGTTACCTACTAAGCACTTCTATAAGAATGGGTGGAATCAAGAAGCTTTCTTAAGCATATGGTTTCTGGCTTGGCTCAATACTGATGCTATAACTTCAGCCATAAAATAACTTCTTTCTCATTTACAGCTGAGCTAATTTGTTCCAAGTTTTGCAACTGCGTGATTACAGGAAAAAACGAGTCTGTGTTATTGTGTAATTGTACCCTTGAACCATGTGCCACTCAATCAAAGTATGAATATGTTGCTGGTATGATCATGTCATCCCACTCACACTAACAGTGGCACCGCTCGCATTATTCATGACCCTTTCTTCTGTCTGCAACTTCAGCACAGTTTTATTAGGTAAAATGAAATTCTCATCAATTCAGCTTTTGTACAATGCAAATCAGCATGCATCGAGCCCTCCCAGCTTCGTGTGGAGAGAAGTAATTAAGCACACAACCCTTTTGTCTTCTAAATACGTTTGGAGTTTTGCATCACAGGTGGGGGAGAGGAGCTGCTGTCAGGAGAGGTTGTTGCTTTTCAGTAAGATTGAGTGTGTGTGTTTGTGTGACCGACTGACTTTATTGTGTATTGTCCCTGCAGATATTTTCCTCAAAAGTTTCCCAGTGCATCCAAAAGAACTGAAGGACAAATTGTTGATAATAAATGAAGAGGAAGGGGGTCTCTCCGATGAGCATATTGCCTCTCTCAGGAGGTAAGACAAGGAGTTACATGGAAGGCAAAGCAGCCTGCCAAATTCTCTCCTATCAAGTGGAGAATTATCACAAGTGGTGGTGTATATGATTTTTAAGTTGATTAGTCTGGACCAGTGTCTTAGACCAGATATCCCTGTTTGCTGATATTTTACATTTAAAATTTGTATGCAAAAGCATAGTGGTTATGACATTTTCTGAAATTCTTATGGTGGAAAAATTAATTTCACCAAAGTCTTTCTAGCAAGTCAGTCCACTGGCGGCCATCTTTGGAACGCTCCCGGGAGACTATTTCCAGTCATGACAGTGCATCTCCTATCTACTTGAATGGGGAACACAGAAATCTCAAAAACGGTTGGTCAAGATTACGATCAAAGAACATATTTCAAATCAGCAGTAAAATCTGACAACACTGGTATCATAAATTGTGCTTCTTTACCTCAGATTACGCTAAAAAACGCAATTTTCCTGGCTTGTATAGCTAATGCGCACTTGTGTTCTCGAGATGCTTGACAGGCAATGTCTATATCTAAAAGGGGATTGGCTCTTTAGGGACTTCCTTTCTACAACCATTGACCATTGGGGATTCCAATTTCTCCCATTCATTTTAATAGAAGTGGCCCGTCTCTGCTAAAGAGTCTCTGATTTCACACATCATTTTCTCTCCAAAAGCTTTCTGGGGCCAAATAAATTGTTTATATACTCTGTGTGTCTCCTAAGCACAGATCTGATCAGGAGACCACATGACATGTGGTAGTTGTAGTATAATAAATGTAAATAGGTTTACATTCAAAATGTCTCATGATAATTTGTAATAATTTGTATGAGATGGCGAAATTGTAAGATATCGTACAACTTGCCTTTGGCTTGACTTTTATTGTTATAGGAACCAACCAATAAACAGGAAAATTTCAAATCGATATAATACATGTACAAAATTTTTGCCAGCCTCCTATCCATCACTTTATTTATTTATTTTTTATTTTTTTAAATGTTCACCCCTTTTTCTCCCCAATTTGGAATGCCCAATTCCCAATGCGCTCGAGGTGGCGTAGTGACTCACCTCAATCCGGGTGGTGGAGGTTGAATCTCAGTTGCCTCTGTGTCTGAGACCGTCAATCTGCACATCTTATCACGTGGCTTGTTGAGCGCGTCATGTCTCCGTGGCATCCATGCACAACTCTCCACGCACCCCACCGAGAGCAAACCACATTATTGCGACCACGAGGAGGTTACCCCATGTGACTCTACCCTCCCTAGCAACCAGGCCAATTTGGTTGCTTAGGAGACCTACCTGGAATCACTCAGCACACCCTGGATTTGAACTCATGACTCCAGGGGTGGTAGTCAGCGTCTTTACTCACTGGGCTACCCAGGCCCCCAACACTTTATTTTATTAAAAGAAGCGTCTATTTATGCAATATGTATGTCAGTAACCTGGAGCATGCTTTCCTCATCTTGTTTTAAACCCCAGTGTTTTCTTTCTTCCATGGTATACACACGTAGGAATGACTTTAAGACTTTATTATCCATTTTTAAAATCATGGATAGCTTTAGGATTTGGGTAAGAGGTTACACTTTATGGTTTGGGTTAGGGGTTGATCTTGAAAAAAAAAAAAAAATGTATAATATCATTGTTCATTGGTTAGTTTATTTTTTTCTATGGAAGTAAAAGCATGTTTTTGTACGAGCAAATACGATTTTGACGTCTCGTATTATTATTATTATTACAAATTCTCATGAGAGAAGGTTGGGTGCATTTCAAATTATTGGACTGCATGTTTGAGGCCGATGATTTGCCACCAAAATTTAAAAAATGCCCATGCAATTCGCCTGGACCAAGACTTTTTTTTTTATTAGTGGTGATTGCAAAGGTTTGCATATACTTAAGGGATTTGAACAACATAGACTTGAAGGAAGGATTCTGAACATACAGTATCTAGGCTGCAAAATATAGTCTCTTTTGATTTTGGCCAGTAAGCAACACCCTAGCAACCACTCAGAACACCCTGGAAACCGCATAGCAACACCCTATAATTGTGGTGATAACTTTTGCATGCTAGCACCACTCATGTTTTCTTCAGAAAATGTAAAAATCTAGTTTATATTTTATTACTCACTGTTTTTATATTCAGACAGTTGACATGCAAGCCATAGCAGTGAAAGCACTGTTTAAGAAGGTATTAAACAGCATTTTTAACATTATTGAGCACTTTTTATAACCTCACATTAATTGAGAGACTACATGAAATATATCTGTACTTACTTTATTTTATTTAATTCAATACGTAAATAAATTAATCAATAGTCTATGCAATGTATTGATGCAAATATTATATTTATAGTAGAATATTTGCAATTTTTTAGTCAACACTGAAAGTAAACAATTACATTGATTAGAAGAAATATATATATATTTTTAACTATTTTATTGTTGCCGACCAATTCAAGTGCTCATATTAATATCTGACATGTAATTTGATAACTACATCCTTATATTTGACACTCTCTGTCCTGGGATTTTGACTGGATGAATCCATGGGTCAGCCACAATTTATAAATGAAAACTTGATTGTTCTAATGTTAACATTTTTGTTTTGAGTTCGAGGGGTTCTGGTTCTATTCCGCTCTAATATAACTTTATACTTCAATAAATCAAGATTGTATCAGTGGGGGCTAAGGCTGTCAAATTAAAATTAAAATTTCGAATATTCGTCGAATTTAAGAAAAAAAAAATTCGAATGCTAAAACTGTAGCACAACGCAACAAATACAGTTTAACAGAAAGCAGGTGTCTCAAGATGCTTAAAAAAAATAAATAATTAATTAGACAGAGAATATAAAAATCAGCGCTCCTGCACGAGACACTGAATAAACAAAAACAAAGCGAAACAAAGACGCTCGTCTAGCGTGCGTTTACATAGAAAAACAAATGGATGGTTGCAAAAGTGTTCGGTGTGAACAGCCCCTTACAGTTAGTGGAGGGACATAGCCATTGCGTCTTGCTCTGTCATAAGCATTTCTCAGATTAAGCAATTAGTTTTTTAAATGCTTTGTCAGGAAAGGAGTTCAACTTGGAAATGTGTGTCTCGAGATTCTCGTGTTCGGTTGCAGTCTGTCGTGTTTCGTCTGTTTGAACAGCCCCTTGCCTGGGCTCATAGTCTGAGCCGCTTCGCCACCGAGTTCAGCCGAATACCATTGATATCTGGGAATATTGCTACCCCCCTTCATTTTGTTTTGACTTAACATTTGAAAATCTGGACCGGCAAAAACGTTTTATTTATTCATTTTATGCACATTAGATGAAAATCGAATGCCCTTTTTTTAACAGTCAGGAATGTTATTTGCAGTAATATAATGGTGCTGTATGGTTTACACTGGCGGCCAAAAGTTTGGAATAATTTACAGATTTTGCTCTTATGGAAAGATATTGGTACTTTTATTCACCAAAGTGACATTCAACTGATCACAATGTAGAGTCAGGACATTAGTAATGTGAAAAATTACTATTACAATTTGAAAAAAAAAAAAAATGGTCAGAACTTCTTAAACTACTTCAAAGAGTTCTCATCAAAAAATCCTCCACGTACAGCTTTACAGATCCTTGGCATTCTAGCTGTCAGTTTGTCCAGATACTCAGGTGACATTTCACCCCACGCTTCCTGTAGCATTTGCCATAGATGTGGCTGTCTTGTCAGGCACTTCTCACGCACCTTACAGTCTAGCTGATCCCACAAAAGCTCAATGGGGTTAAGATCCATAACACTCTTTTCCAATTATCTGTTGTCCAATGTCTGTGTTTCTTTGCCCACTCTAACCTTTTATTTTTGTTTTTCTGTTTCAAAAGAGGCTTTTTCTTTGCAATACTTCCCATTAGGCCTGCACCCCTGAGTCTTCTCTTTACTGTTGTACATGAAACTGGTGTTGAGCGAGTAGAATTCAATGAAGCTGTCAGCTGAGGATATGTGAGGCGTCTGTTTCTCAAACTAGAGACTCTGATGTACTTATCCTCTTGTTTAGTTGTACATCTGGACTTCCACATCTCTTTCTGTCCTTGTTAGAGCCAGTTGTCCTTTGTCTTTGAAGACTGTAGTGTACACCTTTGTATGAAATCTTCAGTTTTTTGGCCATTTCAAGCATTGTATAGCCTTCATTCCTCAAAACAATGATTGACTGATGAGTTTCTAGAGAAAGCTGTTTCTTTTTTACCATTTTTGACCTAATATTGACCTTAAGACATGCCAGTCTGTGGCAACTCATAAACAAAAACAACGTTAAACTTCATTCAGTGAACCAAATAGCTTTCAACTGTGTTTGATATAATGGCAAGTGATTTTATTGTACCAAATTAGCAGTTTAGCATAATTACTCAAGGATAAGATGTTGGAGTGATGGCTGCTGGAAATGGGGCCTGTCTAGATTTGATCAAAAATCACTGTTTTCACATAGTGATGGTGCTGTGTTTTTTACATCTGTAATGACCTGACTATACTTTGTGATCAGTTGAATGCCACTTTGGTGAATTAAAGTACCAATTTCCTTCCGAAACAGCAAAATCTGTACATTATTCCAAACTTTTGGCCGTCAGTGTATGCATTTAATGCGGCCTCGTGTGGACTAAGGAAACAACGTCAATTTAAAAAAATCCACTTTTAAAATTATTTAAGAATATTATTCGAATGTTTTAAATATTTAAGGTAAAAATTCAAACTTAGTTTCTCTGCCCAGTTGACAGCCCTAGTGGGGGCATGTCTCACCCATCCCACCCATAAATGATGCCTATGGTCAGGACTATAGTTAACTGCAAAAAGGTGATTAAAAATAGTAAAAACCTTTAAAGAAATGATGACCAGTTTCAGCATCTAAAAATAAACATTTCCCCCATGCTATTTGTCAAAGACCCCTTCATGAAATATAAATTAAAATATTGTGGTTCAGATCAGCAGTCCAAATTTTATGTGAAAGATCTGAGTGGGGTCTGTGTGTTGTGCGTTACTCCAGTGCCGGATCTAATGAAGACCGTGGAGACCAAAAGAAGTCCTGGGCAGTTCATGTTGAGGAACACGCCATAGCCTTTCTTTAATGCTAATGTAAAAGAACATATGCCAGGCAGGCTCCCTTAAAAGAACAGTCTGCCTATGAAATTTTTATCAGTTGTTTAAGAAAAAGAAAACTATTGAGTTGCCCAGAGGGATGTTGCTTTGAAAGCGGGAGAAATGCTTTCACTATGTTTGTCTGCAAGAAACATTGTTAGATGACTGCGAGTGGCTGACCTGCATGTGGGAGACATAAGCTAATGTACCTACATAGAGATTTATATTTACTTTGCCAAACATAACGAATATGTGAGTTTAGCCAGATGGGCTTTGAAATACAATCTTAATCGAGATGCTCCCAGAAGAAGCTGCAATATTAATGGTAGGTGGCTGTAAGCTCTCCATTGGAACATCTTTGGACTCATGAAATAGTCAGTGTGGTATGGATTTGAAACACTCTAAAACGACCTGAACACAGGTCCATTTTGGAGGTGAGCCAGGTTCAACCTGGATGCAACTAAAGCATCAACTACCTTTTGCACTTTATAAAAGCTGAATGCAATTTGGCTTTTAATCAACCTCTGTTCTCCGGGCCACTGGAAATCAAAGTAGCATCCCCATCTTTCAGAGGGCTAGACGGAGAGAAAGAGAGAGAAAAAGAGGCTATTTCAGAAGAGAAAATAGGCTTGATGAGCAATCAGCCTGTGAAAAAGGATCAAGGGTGTGTGACATCCTTTTAGAATCATGCATGTTTAAAATGGGCATCTGTGAAGCTTCTATAAACGAGAGAACTTTGACCCATGTAAAACTAAATTAAGACAGCAGGACTGAGCAGTGAGGAGCTGTTCACATCGAATACGTTTCTGTGTCTGTCTGCTCTGTGTTTTTTGTTATTGTTTTCTATGTAAACATGTGCTAGATAGATGTCTTTGACCGTTGTGCTTTGCTGTTTTTTTCAGTCTCATAAATGAGCAACATGATTTTAAGATATCATGTCAATTTCAAAGCACTTCAACTTTCAAAAGTGCATCTAAACACCTGTATTCTGTTCTATTTGTTGCCCCATGTCTACATTGCAAGAATTTGTTTTATTTTTCTGAATGTGTTGTTTTTTGCTATTTTCCATGCCAAAATTTTCACCTACTACAAAAATTATTTTTTTAGCAACATTGTTTTGATGTTGTAAAAAAAAAATATATATATATATATATATATATATATATATATATATATATATATATATATATATATAATTTTCATTACATTTTGACAAAGGATTTTTGTTAGCTGGAAATTTTACAGCTATAATGTAAGCAAACTCCATGACAGGTATAAAGCATTTTACAATGCAGAAATATGCAAACAATTACTGAATCATTTATACATTTCAACCTAATGTAGTTGATGCTTTCAAGACTGTGACATGTCATTCTCACAATTTTGAAATAACCTAATTTGTGTTAGCCCAACATGATCACACAAGCAGAGGCGAACATATCAAACAGAGCATTTGCAGTAAGCTATATTTAAAATGCACATATATTAAATTCTTGCAATAATAGACATTTTTTAAAGTGCATGTTGTAATAAAAAACAAAAAACAAAAAAACATTCAAAGTGCACTCAGGACTCCTTTTTCAGTACGGGTCAGCTAATATTAAAGATATCTGACTGTGGCCTCTTTCTCTTTATGAGGTGTTGATGTGATTGAAGTACCTGCTGTTGTGGTACTGCTGATGGCACTGCTGGATGCGTGAAGAACCTCTTCATTATGAGCAGAGCAGGAGGCTGCATTGGAAGTCCATGGAACTGCTAAATAATTATATAAATTCAGATATCAGTAAATAATTATATACATTCCGATATCAGAAATTTAGCTTGAATATTCTCATTGTAACACACATAATTATGTAAAATAATTTGAGAGAATGCCATATCGATATCAATAATACCACATTGTGATACATTGAATTCACATTCAATATGTGTTTGTCTGGGGTGTTGTAAAGACTTCAGTAATGCTCTTAGAGAGAGAGAAAGAAAGCATGGAGCATTTAAGCTACTATCTTTCACTAACAAGGATTCATTTTTTTTTAACTTACAGTATACAATGCCATCTCACAACCACTCTTTTCATGAAAAATAAATGATCTAATCCATAGTAGAAGTTGCTTATAGAAAAAATAAACTAGCTGTGATGTAATGACTCTCTTCTATATGTGCCCCTCTCTTTCTGTACATACAGTATGTAGCACACACCATGAGCGTCGCATAATTTTGAGGAAAACGGAATGACAATCCAATCTTTTCTAAAGAAATGTGAAGTTAATATATGAGAATCCATTAAATTGTCTCTAAATGCACACATATTTGGACTACAACTTCTAATGGACGTTGTTTACTGAAGCCTCGCAATGACATAAAGACAAGTGCTTACTCGTTTCAATGAATGTGTGTCTTTATTACATGTTTATGTCCGTAACTCTCGTTTTGATTTAGCATGTCAGATGTGTACTCCTTATATAACTTGGAATAAGCTTACTGTAAAATTTATATAATAAAACAGTGGTGAAATATCAAATCTGAAGATTACGCCTTTCTAATGATGTATATAGTTTGTTGCGATTTAAATAAGAACTGTATGTAGAATAACGTGAAGTGGATGTAAACAAGACCAATCATGTGTAGTTTGGCAATCTTTTCATGAGAAGGGATAATTCGGTAAACATTACAGATTCTGTACCAGTCAGCACTGTCATGCTTCTCTTCCTCCTCTTTCTTTTTTCATCTTCTGACTCCCAGATTGGTATATCGGACGTCCTCTTAATGATTCCTGCATCTCTTACTTGAATTAGTAGCTAAAGGAATGGGGTCCCCCTAGGGGGGTATCACCGAATTTTGAACATTCAAAACATGCAGCCTGATCTCATTAATTTTTTTTGACTGTCGCAACATTTTAAATTCTGCTCTTACTTGAATTTGTAGCTTAATGGTTGGGGGGCCCTCTAGTTTTTTTTTTTTTTTTTTTTTTAAATGTCTGTGGAGCGGGACGTGGTCATTTGCCTGTCAGTGGGGAGAGAGGAAGCGGTAAGGGCCATCACCTGGTGATTGTTGATATTAAACACCCGTGTCTCATTTCAGTGACGGTGGAGACGGGCTTGAAAAGGCTGGCGGAGCGCCAGAGAGTCAGAGAGAGAGTCTGAACCTGACACACCCCAAAGCTGTACTCTGCAAAGCGTTTAAGACTATTACGGTTGTTCTGAGTGTTAATAGTGAAGCTGTGTCTGCAAAGTGAAAAGACTTGCTGAAAAGCACCTTGTTAAGTTAAACTTGGAGAATAAAACACACTTACGTGGACTGCAACCCCGGCTCCCGCTTCCTTCTTACTGAAACCTGCTACAATGTCATTCTAGTCTGCTAAGCATTGCCAACCATTGGTTTTAAGTGTCGTTGCAGTGAACGACTAGTATTGCCACCCGCGTGCGGGGGGGTGGGGCAGCCAGTTGCCTGGCTTGCCTGTCCCGTAGGTCCGCCTCTGCACACAGGAAGCTGACATTCGGTTGCTACCCAATCTTCCAGTTTACTGACATTGACCCCATTATGCCAAGTTACTGACAAGTGGCATCTCCCCAAGGGTGTAGATTTGGCTTGAACATTGAGGGGGTTGCAGTGTAAAGCATTTACTTATTCTCATTAATAATGGGGGGTTGTACTTGTTTTGATTATTGGGGGGTTACCTCCCCCCATCCCCCCCTCCCCCCTGGAATTTACACCCCTGCATCTCCCTACAGACATTTTTGCTTCAGTTCAAGTGTGTTTACCTTTTCCTGTGGCTCGATTTATTACCTGTTGGTCAGCAGCTACAGCAGTATCACAGACCCAAGTTTGTGTCTCTCAAATCCAGGAAGTAATCACATTTGCATAATTAAAGATGAAAGCGATTCAGATGTTCCATTTTTCCTGTAAGATTACATTTTTACTCCACTGGTGGTTAGGTTTAGGGTTTTTGTTTGGGGTAGAGTTAATAAAATATGCATTCCTCTTTACTAGATTACATCATGCTCATTTGTTTAACACACTTCCCCCTTCGGCCACTGGAAGCAGTAGTTTGAATTTCAGTAAGCACAACCGAGTTTAGCTGAAGAAATTTCAAACAGCTGATACCGAATTCATAGCGAGATCAGTCTGGTTAACTAGCTAGCTAGCTAGTTACCTTAGTAACATATTTAAATCAACAGATTTCATGACAACAATGTTCAATGCACAGAAATATCACAAAAATAAATTACTTAAGGATGTACGGCATAAATACCCATGCACATGTTCATCAAATGTAAGCACTGGCCTGATAGGGCAAGTAACAATTCCTTCAACTGGCCCCAGAATTTCTTGCATTGGCCTATGGCCCCTGGGCATGCATTTCACTGCTCTGCTGTGACATTTTATTTTTTTCTTCATCAGGTACGTGCCCACTGCAGATGACATTGAAATGTATGACATTGAAATGTATAAATCGTATAAAGGAGACATGACTGATCTGCATGTGGTGGATCAGTACATGTTGTAGGTAATGCTGCCATAGACATCCAGTGGTATCTCACTCTAATTGGAGAAGATAACAAGCAGATGTGAGAGTCACATGACTACTACTACTATGGACATTTTCAGAAAGAAAAAGGATTTTCTGGAAATGCTGTTAATGTTCTGATTAGAGTGAATGACACATGTTTGTCTGGAACAGCAGCTTGCATAGTAGCTGTTTGGAAAGTTTCAACTTGAGTCCTACATAAATATGGCCAGTCAAATTTCACCCTACAATCAAAGAAATTAATAAATAATAATAAAAAAAAAACTTATTCATTTTTTATTTTTTTGCAATGGGAGACTATTTTAATGAAAATTAAGCATGGTGTCCACTCAAATTCTCATTTCTGTAATGCGTTTGGAAATTTAACTTTTAATTTGTTTTTGTCATAATGCTTGGTGAGTCCCATTAGATTCGCAATAATGCAATAGTAAATTTTACTTGATTACAGTAAGAATGACTGTCATGAGTTTTTTTTATAAAATCAGCATAAATTAAAAGACAGCAAATACTACCATAATGTATAAATGTTACAATTTAAATTATGCATATGTTTCATATTACAATAATGAGAATAAGATTTCAATGAATCAATGATGGATGCGATTCAGATGTTCCATTTTCCCTGTAAGATTGGATTTTTACTCCACTGACAGTTAGGTTTAGGGTTTTTGTTTGGGGGTAGAGTTAATAAAATATGCATTCCTCTTCACTGTTTTACATCATGCGCATTCGTTTAACACACTTCCCCCCTTTGGCCACTAGGAGCAGTAGTTTGAATTTCAGAAAGAACACCGACTGAGTTTATCTGAAGAACTTTCAACCTGCTGATGCCAAATTCATAGTGAGATCAGTCTGGTTATACTTTTTAAATTTGCATTACTGTAATGCATTTGTACATTACATTTTTATTTTATTTTATTTATTTATTTTTTTTGTCAATGCTTGGTGTGTCCCATTAGACTCACAATATTGCAATAGTAAATTTTACTGGATTACAGTAAGAATGACTGTCATGAGTTTTTTTATTTTTTTTATTTTATAAAATCAGCATAAATTAAAAGGCAGTACAGCAAATACTATCATACTGTATAAATGTTACAGTTTAAATTATATATATTTTTCAGATTACAAAGAAAAAAGTATTGAGAATTTGGGTTGAGATTGTCATGAAAATAATGTTGCAATGCTGAAATTATTTTTGGTCATAAAACAGGCAAAATTTTCATTATGCAATATATAATGCAATATATAATGTATACACCCCCCCCCCCCCACCGATTTGACATTTCATGTTGTATCATGAACAATAATTACAACTACAGGGTTTTCAAACCATTGGCATACCAATTCTGTATAGATTCTGATCTGTTGGTAACTCAATATCCCATGTATATAATGCTGTTAGTCCATATTATACATTACCTGCATACTCTGGGTCACGGTCACTCAACCTCTGTACATGAGTTAAAACCCCATTCATATGCAATTGGAGTCTTGCAGCCTGTATAATACATGTATATTGACATTAATTTTTGTCGGCTTATGCATGTGCACAGGTTTATTTTAATGTGACTAAGTGCACTGAATTCTTTTTATCCTCAAAAAATTCCATTAGGGGATTTAATTTGTCAGGCGCTGGTTTGAATTTGTAACCTTCATTTTCAAATTACAAAGGAACCACACACCTCAGTAAAGGGGTTTAATAAGAGAATTTAGCAATTAGTATATACTATTTCAGGGAAACTAGCAATTTTAACAAACACAGACATGCCATTTTTGATGCATTAATCAAACAGCCAATCTACAAAAAAATTGAAAATTCAAAAAGGATGTGATATTCACAAGTGATTTTCAGTGACTCATATCTTTGTCCCTGCATAATGATTTCTTACTGGAAAATGTTCCAGCAGTGGTGGTCACTTAAATGCATCAAATATCTAAGATACATAATGCATAAAACATGAGATATATAAATACATTCACCTTTAATACTATATTTGAGAATCTGAACTGAAGATCATTGGTTATGTTTAAAGTGATACCTGGGAGCCTGTTGGATATGCTGAGTTAATCTCATGAAAACCGTTAAGAACATGTCCTGGTCATATATTCACCCCAAAAGACCAAAATAAATAAATAAATCAATAAATAAAATAATAATTATGTCCATTTTTTTAAAAATTTTTTTTAAGAAAGCCTAATTTTAGGACCATTAAGAAGTACTATGCATTAAAGTAATGAATCTTTAAGGGAAATGTGCTTAATTGTCATATAAAATAATGCCACAATGCAAACAAAATGTGAATTTGCTTATTTTTATTATGCCAAAAAGTTCTTTTTTCTTTTTTTTATTCTATAGGGTGAAATATGACCTGGATATTGATGGGTCTCATGAGATTCATATTTAAGTATCAACCTGTACTTGTGTAAAGTTACGCAGACTGCCATATATATAATATATCACCTGTTCCTCAGATGTGTAACATCCCGAACCTCAGTGCTTGTCTGGACCTGCTGCTCACGTTACGTGAACTGCCCATCTGTATGGAAGACCTCATGCCGGTCAGACACCACATATGCACTGCCTCACTCTGTTTCACACGTATTTTCTATCTCTTTTATTTGATAAACGTGATACTGTTTGCAACCCAGTGTAAATGCTAACATACAACTTTGCATTACTATTGCATACTTTATAAAATAGTATATAATATCTAGATTTTACTCGATTTTGCATCACATTCTGTATAATGCACTATAACATAACATCACATAACACCACAATATCCGGGTGCAAATATAGCTGCGCTGTGCAGCAAGTACTATTTACACCTGGTGAAAACAGTCACTCCCGAAATCCATAATTACCTATTTATTTCACATAATACCAGAAAGAGAAACTCATGCATTATGTCTTAAGTTATGGTAAGCAGCTTGTGTGTATTCATGTATTCATTTGCATAATTGCGTGTGTGCGAGATATTGTGTGCGTGGAATTTGTTTTGCAGTTGGCACTGCACTGCACTAGTGATTATGATTGACAGAAAAGGAAAATGAAAAGTTTGTTTTTGGAAAAACAATCTCATGTGAACAAATCTCTCGGTATGACGCGGTATTGAAGCTTCGCAAAGGTTGCTCCTGGGCCATACAGCAGGAAAAAAAAAGAAAACAGAGAAAGAATAGAAAATCTCATTTACTAATGCAAAAGATAATCATGGTAGACAGCAGGAACTTGAAAAAATAAATGGACTTTAGGAAAAAAAGATTCATAGATTAATACACAGGGGCTGTGTTTCCAAAGAATCAGCACTTAGAGAGGGCTGAAGGGCTTTCTAATGGCAAATTTCCTTCAAGTCCTTCAAGTCATTTATTAGTTAGAGAGAGGTAGTGCTAGGCAGGGGGAGATGTAGCCCAAAGAGCACTCTACCTGCGAGACAAAAAAAGCTTAAAATCACTATCATACATTCAGTCCACCTAAAAACTTAGTTTTCATTTGAGTCCCTCTGCTGCTTTGCACCATTAAATAAATTTCCCTCTGATGTGAAGTTCACTTGGTGCCCTGAAATCCCTCTAATGAATGAATGTACAGTCTTCTAAAGGGATTAAAGGAGGTGACATTAATCTCTGTGCGAACAGATGATGAACTACCAAAGTTAACGGTCGAGGGACTATAAGTTTAAGGCTTTAAATCTATACAGTAGGTCAGACTCATGGAAGTGTAGGGGAATTTTAGGTTATCAGTGTTATAAGGCATATAAAATACACTCGACTCAGCATTTAGGTGACAGAAAGGGCTTATGTTTTCGCCTCAGGGGACTGGCAGCTATTTTAGCTGATTTTGCTGTTTTGTGTACCTTGCTCTGGTTGGTGGTGTCACCAACTGACGTCAAAACAAAGACACAGATAGCAGCCGCCATTTGAATTTTCACTCTTGGACAAGTGTGTGCTGGTAATGAGAATTTTTGGGTCTGAAAATGGACATGCAGTTCTGAGTGCTGTTATTGTGACTAGAGTTTCATTTGACAGAGCCTACATTTAGCCTGGTGTATTTCAAACGTATCAAAATAAGGCCGCATATAACACTGTTTAACATGTTTACAAGTTTAAGTCAACATGAAATGGCATTCGTAACCCATTTAGCTTCCATTATGTGATGTATTTACAAGTGAAAAAAGAGGCATGCCAGGGATTGATTTTATCCATCAGGAGTTGTTTGGATTGTGAAAAGTAGGCATTCCTTACAAGAATTGAGCCACACCTAAATTTAACTTTGCATTAAATTTGTCAGTCATTGTTAATATACAGTATATTCGTTAATATATAGAAAATGAAGCCTATTTTTTGGACTATGAAATTTTTTTTAAATTTGTGACATTATTTTCATGAGTTATTCGCATTTTACTCACTAATTCTCATTACCGCAATGCTCAAAAAAGATGGTCATTGTGATATTCTTATTCCACAACTTGAAAAAAACCCTATATATTATTTAAATTGTAAAAGATTTATACACCATAGTAGTACTCCCTTGAAACTGCCTTTCTCTTTTACTTATTTTAATGGAAAAAATTGTAATACAGTAAAAAAAATTACTGTTACGGTAATGAGTATGGAAATAGTAAAGGTAAAACGCTAATTGTCTTTATGCAAAATATAATTTGATATGTTTTCCTAATGATGTGTAGTTAAATATGCTGATGACATTTTCTTGACAGGTTTTGTGAGAATCATCCAATAAGGGTAAGAAGCATATAGATTAAAATGCATGCTGCTTTGTGACTGAAAAAATATGTTTTTGGACCATTTGGACTGCCCCAAAAAGGCCCTCCATCGTTAAAAGCGCCCGAACAAGTACCCAGGGTTCAGTTTCCACTGCTGCTATTAAATCCATGGGATTGTCTGACATGGCTGTCTTTTTAAACCCGTAACATTAAGGCGGATTTACCCACCTTCTGACAGGCGGGGTGCTAGGGTGGAAAATTGGTCTGGCTTAGAGTGGGGAACGCTCAAGAGCTCTCTAGGTGTGTTGTGTTTTGTCTCAAAGCTGTCTGATGAATGCTAACTCTTCTTGGCATTGTGAGTTCTTAGTAAACAGAGCATACAGCATTCAAAGAACTTATGAGGGCAGCCAAACTGAGGAGTTTCAGAGAACAAAGTTAGTGATGCACTGAAATGAAAATTCTGGACACACTGGGCTGAAAAACTAAAATGCTAATTTCAAATTAGCCTTTTTTTTTAAATGTATTACTAAGCAAATTCTATTAAAGGGATTGTCATCACAGACCATTCATTTTCATGAAATAAGATGCAAAGAAAGGGAATAGTTACTGAGGCTAACATTCTGCCAACCATCTTCTTGTGTGTTCAACAGAAGAAAGTCATACAAGTCTGAAACAGCATGAAGACATTTTTGTTCTACAACTTTCTGTGGCTGAACTAATGAGGAACACTTAATTTTGAGTGTTGCAAAGAAGCTTAGCTGAGGGTTTCTGCAAAGTTGCTGCCCACTGAGACTTGATTAGCATAGCTATCTTTGGTTAAATTAGCACTTAAGGGTGTGCCAAGTGTAAATGAAAGTGAAACTTCAAAGGTGCATGAAGTGAAGGTTATGTTGGAGTACCTGTGCATATGTTCTAATACTGTTTTGCATTTCAGTCCCCCTGGAAGCTCCTACTTACAAGTCCCGAAGTCGTAATTACGATGTGTAATTTGTGCAAGTGATTTTGTTTAGAAAATAATGGACATGTTGGGGAATTTAGATTTCTTTATTTTTCTGACTGACAAAGCAGACTTATCTCACAGTAAAGTCAGAAAGAATAGGTTGACTTTTCTTTAACTAAAATCGGTCTGTGCTTACTGAAATGTAAAATATTGCCCCCAGTGGCCAAAGCTGTTGGGCATATGGGCACATGTGAGCTCAGTTTTTTTCGGGTGTATTGACCACGGAGGGCATCAAAGGCAAGTTGTGAAGTGAGTTGTTATCAGCTGTACAAGCCTCAAGGTCTACCACGCTGATGCAATGCACTTCCAGTCAAACCACAAGGTAAGGTAAACACGCTGGCACCGATGCAAAAATGTCAGATAGGAGATGGCACTTGTCAGTGAGTCGGCTTAAAGGGTTAGTTCTCCCAAAAATGAAAATTCTCTAATCATTTACTCACCCTCATTCCATCCCAGATGTGTATGACTTTCTTTCATCTGCTGAACACAAACTAAGATTTTTAGGAGAATATCTCAGCTCTGTAGGTTCACACAATGCAAGTGACTGGGTGCCAAAATTTTTAAGCTCCAAAATCCACGTAAGGGCAACATAAAAGTACTCCAGACGACTCTGGTGGTTAAATCCATATCTTCAGAATTTATATGATAGGTATGGATGAGAAACAGATCAACATTTAAGTCCTTTTCCTTTCAGTTTCAATTTAACTTTCTCCTTCTGTTTTTGGTCATTCACATTCTTCCTGCATATCGCCCCCTACTGGGAATTTATGATAAATGACTTAAATATTGATCTGATTCTCACCCACACCTATCATATACAGTACTGTGCAAAAGTTTTAGGCACTTGTGAAAAACTTCCAAAGTGAGGATTTCTTAAAAAAATAATGACATAAATAGTTTTCATTAATCAATTAATGTCATACAAAGTCCAGTAAACATAAAAAAGCTAAATCAATATTCAGTGTGACCACATTTGCTTTTAAAAGAGCACCAATTCTCCTACTTACACCTGGACACTTACATCTTGGGTGTTGGCAGATAGGCTGTTCCAAGCTTCTTGGAGAATTCACCACAGTTCTTTTATTTATTTAGTCTCAATTACTTCTGTCTCTTTGTGTAATCCCAGACTGACCTGATGTTCAGTGGGGGGGCTCTGTGAGGGCCATGCCATCTGTTGCAGGGCTCCCTATTCTATTCTATTTGCAAAAGGAATGTTTGGGAGTATAAAATGTATATTTCCTATTGATACACTAAAGTAGCAGATATAAATAATCATCTTAAGACAAATGTTTTTGTGAAACATCTTATGTGCCTAAGACTTTTACACAGTACTGTAATTTCTGAATACATGCATTTAACAACTGGAGTCATATGGATTACTATCATGCTCCCTTTATGTGGATTTTGGAGCTTCAAAAATTTGACTCCCATTCACCTGCATTGTATGGACCTACAGAGCTGAAATGTTATTCTAAAAATCTTAATTTGTGTTCTGCAGAAGAAAGAAAGTCATACACATCTGGGATGCAAGCAGGGTGAGTAAAGTTTCATTTTTGGTTGAACTATCCCTTTAATGTGGCTGATCCTAGCGTTCTGGAACTCTGGAAAACATCATGCCGACTTCCCGTGCGATCATGTTGGACAATGATAAGAAGCGAAATGCAACAAAATTCCTGTAAAGCCACAAACAATAATGGGAAATAAACATTTTGTCGCACAAGCCTATTGCCTCAGACATGGACTAAATGAGTAGCATTTTTTGGAATGCTTTATCACCATTCTTGACCAACAGTAGCCTACACAAAATGTGTACAAACTAATTGTACAGTCAACCAGGGCCGTAACCACCATAGACAATGAAGGGAATGTTTCGTCTCCAATACAGTGCATCCGGAACGTATTCACAGCACTTCACTTTTTCCACATTTTGTTATGTTACAGAAGTTTGTTTGAAATCTTTGCAAATTTATTAAAAATAAAAAAACGAAAAAAATCACATGTACATAAGTATTCACAGCCTTTGCCATGACACTCAAAATTGAGCTCAGGTGCATCCTGTTTCCACTGATCATCCTTGAGATGTTTCTACAACTTGATTGGAGTCCACCTGTGGTAAATTCAGTTGATTGGACATGATTTGGAAAGGCACACACCTGCCTATATAAGGTCCCACAGTTAACAGTGCATGTCAGACCACAAACCAAGCCATGAAGTCCAAGGAATTGTCTGTAGACCTCCGAGACAGGATTGTATCGAGGCACAGATTTGGGGAAGGGTACAGAAAAATTTCTGCAGCATTGAAGGTCCCAATGAGCACAGTGGCCTCCATCATCTGTAAATGGAAGAAGTTTGGAACCACCAGGACTCTTCATAGAGCTGGCCGCCCGGCCAAACTGAGCGATCGAGGGAGAAGGGCCTTAGTCAGGGAGATGACCAAGAACCCGATGGTCACTCTGACAGAGCTCCAGCAATTTCTCTGTGGAGAGAGGAGAACCTTCCAGAAGAACAACCATCTCCGCAGCACTCCACCAATCAGGCCTGTATGGTAGAGTGGCCAGACAGAAGCCACTCCTCAGTAAAAGGCACATGACAGCCCGCCTGGAGTTTGCCAAAAGGCACCTGAAGGACTCTTAGACCATGAGAAACAAAGATTGAACTCTTTGGCCTGAATAGCAAGCATCATGCCTGGAAGAAACCAGGCACCGCTCATCACCTGGCCAATACCATCCCTACAGTGAAGCATGGTGGTGGCAGCATCATGCTGTGGGGATGTTTTTCAGCGGCAGGAACTGGGAGACTGGTCAGGATCGAGGGAAAGATGAATGCAGCAATGTACAGAGACATCCTTGATGAAAACCTGCTCCAGAGCGCTCTGGACCTCAGACTGGGGCAAAGGTTCATCTTCCAACAGGACAACGACCCTAAGCACACAGCCAAGATAACAAAGGAGTGGCTCTGGGACAACTCTGTGAATGTCCTTGAGTGGCCCAGCCAGAGCCCAGACTTGAACCCGATTGAACATCTCTGGAGAGATCTGAAAATGACTGTGCACCGACGCTCCCCATCCAACCTGATGGAGCTTGAGAGGTCCTGCAAAGAAGAATGGGAGAAACTGCCCAAAAATAGGTGTGCCAAGCTTGTAGCATCATATTCAAAAAGACTTGAGGCTGTAATTGGTGTCAAAGGTGCTTCAACATAGTATTGAGCAAAGGCTGTGAATACTTATGTACATGTGTTTTTTTTTTGTTTTTTTATAAATTTGCAAAGATTTCAAACAAACTTCTTTCACATTGTCATTATGGGGTACTGTTTGTAGAATTTTGAGGAAAATAATGAATTTAATCCATTTTGGAATAAGGCTGTAACATAACAAAATGTGGAAAAAGTGAAGCGCTGTGAATACTTTCCGGATGCACTGTATTCAGATACTGTAAGTGATGAATTTATAAAGGGTTTTCTTTGACCTATTCTTAACATTTTACCTTTGTTACAATTGTGAATGTCTGGTTATATCCTTGCACTCAAAATTAAAACAATTGAATACAATTAAAACAATTATGAAAAATGCAAATTCGCATCCACTATGATTTGTTAACTGACATGCCCCCAACTTGGTAAGTCAGGGCTTAAATGAGTTTCTGGAAATTACAACACTGTGTGTTGCTATGTGCTCATTTCGTAAATCCGATCATTCTGACAAGACTTAAAGGCTGTATAATACTTTGTCTCGTAGATGGTAGACATCAGATCAAGCTGTGTGTGTGTGGACTTTTCCCATGATACCAACTTTATTCTATTTTTCTTTACGTGGGGATTCAATACACTATTCAGTTAGAATGGAGTGGAATAGTGGAAATTAAGTAATACTGCAAACGGCCTTGGCAATTAGTGCTTGCAGCTCACAATTCCTTTCACAAATTCCTGTCAGCCTAACCTCTTTATCTGTGCTAAATCACTGTGGCTTGCCCCCAAGAGAACCATCAGCTTGTTACTTCTAGTATTAATAAGAATGTAAACAACGTTAATGAATATGGTGTGTAATTTGGTGAAGTTAATTGGAAGTAATCTGGTGTGATTCTGTAGAGAATATTACACATTCAGTTGTTTCTATGAGATTAGTGTTGTTTCACAAATGCAATTTATGAATATATATCTAGTATTTTAATACTAGACAGCTGCCTTGGTTTAAATAAATGCATAGTTTGAACAATTTGCTTTTCATGGACAAATATCCAGTTACAAAGACAGAGAACATGGATGATGACATTTGTCTTGGTTTCAGCCCTGTGATATCATTTTTTTAAAGTCAACAAGAAATGGCATTTCAAACACATTTTACTTACGTAATGTGACGTATTTAACAGAATATTCAGTCAGGGAAATAAAATGGCAGAACTTGATTCTGTCCATCGGGAATTAATTGGATTGTAAAAAGTGGACTTTCCATACCAGAACAGAGACACAATCAATGAGTCAACTATTGGCAAGATTTTTTTTAAACATAATTTTCTTTGCCTCTGCAGCCTAGGTAACATCAGCCGTTATCAGTCTTTTTAGTGATGATGCAAGTTATTACATTTTTGATGAAAGATTGCACATAATGGTGAATTATAGATTGTGTATGGAGCTAGCAAAACCGTGGTTGTGGGTTTGATTCCAAAGTCTCAAAGTACTCATTGTCTGAGGTGATAAAAATGTGACATCTTTTAAAAATGTTGTTTAAAGCAGTGCCAAGTTCGAAGGAATGCAATCTTTGTGTCCATGTTGGTTTCATAAAGTTTTGAAAAACCTATATCCTCTTGAGACACGAGTGTGACTGCTGTGTGCAATTTCTATTTCTCTTTTTGCTTTGTAACTAATAGCCCCTAAAACATGCAAAAAAAATTAACAAATAAAATTCACATATGTGGACAGTGAGATTATGTCCAGGTATGATTTTGAAATGTATAATTAAATAAGAATAATGAATACAGCTCATGACATTCAGCTGTGTATCAAACAGTTTATTGCAACATTTATTTATTTTTTTTACTTTTGGAAAAAAATTTGTGGTCATTCTGCATTGTCAAACAAACAAAATCAAAACAGATGGACAAGAACATTAATAACAGTATGCCAAAATGCAGTGCAAATTCATTTAAAGTTTCCAACTCTTCATGCTATCTTATCTAATAATAAAACCTCGGTGTTCTCTCTGTATTTTTAACAAACTGATCTGTGACAAAACCATGTCAAAAAGTCATTTTCAAAATACATTGTCACAATAAATACGTCTAGAACAATGAACAATAATTGTACAGCATTTATTCATCTTGGTTAATGTTAATTCATTCAATTCAGTCAGTTTAAATTAATTTAAATTAGTCGTTGCGTATAGCGAAGCCAAAATACAATGTCCAAGCATGTGGACGCAGAGTCGCAAGTCATGAATATCAAGAGGGTTAACCAATTTGTCCTGAGCGAAATATTCCTTTTCATATCTGAATAATAATAATAATAATAATAATAATAATAAAACACACTATACAGTCATGAAGGTCTAAAGGGGTTTCAGCTTTTGAGACTTTTCTAATATTCATATATTTTTACTGAGATGCTATTCTTCTTACCACAATTGTACAGAGCGGTTATCTGAGTTACTGTAGACTTTGTCAGTTCGAAACAGTCTGGCCATTCTCGGTTGACCTTTCTCATTAACAACGCATTTCAGTCCACAGAACTGCCGCTCACTGGATGTTTTTTGTTTTTGAGTTAATTCTAGAGACCGTTGTGTGTGAATCCCAGGAGATCAGCAATCATTTATGCGATTATCTAATCAGCCAATCGTAGACTATAAACACATACATATCTGTCTTATTTTACATTACTACAAGGTCATCCACTTAGTGTGTTAACTAGTTGACTGGGATAATTTTCCATAATCTTAACCCCAGTAAGTGTCTTGCTGACTTCAATTCTGCCTTGTGATACGTAACTTGGACAAGAACCCTTTAACCTAAACTGTATGCTCTTTCAATCTCTTTCAAAATTCAAATAATAAATTACAACACTTCCTGAGTTGGCACTGATGTACACTCGAAAAGAGCCAACTATGTCAACAGGGCCACAGAGAAATCCGGCTGCTCTTAAGTGCCTATGGCTGTTAAGTGAGAGGTAGGAAAAGTTTGCAGTTAGATTAGTTAGAGATGACATGCTCTGGCCTCTCTGTTTGTCTTGCAGCTGATTAGCCAGAAGATCCACATGTGCCAGCAGCTGTGGGCTTGCGAGTCATTTGTCAGCGTGCTGGAGCACCTTCTTGCTGTGGGCAATTACCTCAACCAGAATGCAGGCAAGGAGAGGGCCAAGGGATTTCGCCTCTCATCCTTAACTAAGGTAAGATCTGCACCGCAGGCAAATGACCTATGGGGGATGGTGAGATCAAGGGCTAATCAAATTTTTCATTCACATGCAGGACAAAAATGTTGTGTTTTTATATTTCCTCTGGTCTTTCTTCTGGTTATGTTTGTTCCTTGGCATACTACCAGCGCACACAACCTAACAAATCTTCCACAAACCAAATTTTATAGGACTGTGCCTATCAGTGTTGGAGTAGTTAACCAAAAGTAACGATGCTAGTAACTCAACTACATTTTTCAGTAGCGCATCAGTTGCCATTTTCACAATAGTTTGGCTTTTCAATTAACAAGCTACATTTTCCAATGAGTAGCGCTGTAGCGTCACAAAATGCTACATTTGTTACATTGTATTGCGAAAGCAGCAATGGAGCCGAGGGAGTAATCAAACGAGTTCACTTAAACCGTCCTCAATCATGTATTGCTGGAAAACCAAATCATTTAAATGAATAGTTTTTTGGGACAGTTCGTTTAAATTAACTAGTTCACATAAATGATTCACTGATTCACTTGAGCCTTGTGCAGCCATAAAGGGATAGTTCACCCAAAAATGAAAATTCTCTCATCATTTACTCACTCTTATGCCATTCCTGATGAGTATGACTTTCATTCACTGAACTCAAATGAAGATTTTTAAAATAATTTCTCAGCTCTTTTGGTCCATACAATGCATTTTGGCACCCATTCACTTGCATTTTGTGGACCTACAGAGCTGAAATATTCTTCTAAAAATCATAATTTGTGTTCTACAGAAGAAAGTGGTACACATCTGGGATGGCATGAGGATGAGTAAATGAGAGTTTTCTTTTTTGGGTGAACTATCCCTTTAATAGGACTTTGACTTTTTTGAAGCAAAATTTGTAGTTAATTGCTGCAGTTCGTATGTTTTGATTAAGTTATATAGGGTGTTTATAGTATATAGTTTATTAGTGTATATTAAGAATACATTCATGTTCAATTTAATATTACAGCCATATTATTTTAACCCTTATGAAGATTACGAATACTATGGTTTTACTATAGTAATATAGTAGTAACCATGACTGTAGTAACTATGATTAATTTTGTGGCTACTATGGTTTAACTACCAAAACCATGGTTTACCTATAGTACTAAAACATGGTGCAACGATTGCCGGGAGTAATCACAGGAGGGATGGATCCAAGTGCTGAAGTTTATTGAAATGCAGACAGGGTGAACAAATGTAAACAGTGCAAAACACAAAAGGTCAATCCAAACGGGTAAATCCAGAATACAGGCAAAATCCAAACACAAGAGATAATCCAAATACAGAACGGGTAAATCCAGATCACAGCAGGAACAAAAGGGAACAGATAGAAGCAAACCATTACACTGTACAATGCACACAAAGCCATGTACACAGAACATTCATTAACAACCAACAAACAGAACTGAAAACAGGGCACTTAAATACAAAACAGGATAACACGAGTTCAGCAAGGCGTGTTATGATTGGTGGATTAAAATCTCAATGTTATTGGCTAAAGAGGACTTTCTAAAAAGTCAGGTTTGCAATTTGTGAATGAAACCTAGCAGGAAAGTCTCAAAAAAGCCACACAAAAACCAAAACAATCCACACACACGTGACGATTTGCAAATGCAGATTCAATGACCCATAAATAAATGTAGCAACATTCACAAATCTTCTGATGCAAATTAATTCAAGAACTTGACAGATATGTATTTGTAAAAACATTTTGAATTTAAGTGAGAAGTATTTGTGTGGGCAGTTGGGGAAATATTTGTGCCCTCACTCAATGCTGTGCATTTATGAATTATATTTTGTAAATATATTCTTTCTGAGATCCTTCTGGCTCCATAGTTATTAGCTTGTAGAGTAGCAAAAAGAGTAGTTTGACTGTAGTTTAACTATAAGTTATGAGTAGCTTGTAGCTTGGGAAGCTACAGCTTCAAAGCAACTTCCCCAACACTGGTGCAGATACAGTCATATCAATATATTGCAATTCTTTTTCTCACAATAAAACTCTGAAACCAGCATTTCTCAGTGTGATTAGAGCTGCTATGAGGCAGCATACTGGACAAAAGAGAAACAAAATTTGCGCGAGAGAGATTAGAATTAATCCTGCAGATTCATGCTCCCTCGCACATTTGGCACAGTTTCCATTGCAATCCAGTAACGTTTGCCAAATGCTTTTATTCAAGCTAATCACTCTGGGAATCAAACCCATGACCTTGACGTTGCCAGTGCAGTGTTCTTCTAGCTCTTTGTTCCTCTTTGCCACTAACTCCTGCCACAGCAGCCCATTTCATTAGCGACACTGCGCAGACATTTGTTTTGGCATTTTATCAGAGTGTGCAGAGTCATTAGTGACACAGTGGTAATTTGTATTGATTTTAGCAGCCAGACCGCTGGAAGCCCAATTCCTCAGTGGCAAGATTTAAGGGCACTTGCCTGCTATGCACAATGACTTCCTTCTTAGCTAATGAGGCCTCCCTGTGTGAGAATTTTTATTTTATATCTGTAACTATGAGCTGAGCAAAAGGTTTATTTGTTGGTTCTGAGATAACATAACTTAATCCGGATCTTCTAATAATGTTGATTCCTCTCTGGATATTCATTACGATATCTGAATATACACTATATTGCCAAAAGTATTCGCTCACCTGCCTTTAGACGCATATGAACTTAAGTGACATCCCATTCTTAATCCATAGGGTTTAATATGATGTCGGCCCACCCTTTGCAGCTATAACAGCTTCAACTATTATGGGAAGGCTTTCCACAAGGTTTAGGAGTGTGTTTATGGGAATTTTTGACCATTCTTCCAGAAGCACATTTGTGAGGTCAGACACTGATGTTGGACGAGAAGGCCTGGCTCGCAGTCTTCGCTCTAATTTATCCCAAAGGTGCTCTATCGGGTTGAGGTCAGGACTCTGTGCAGGCCAGTCAAGTTCTTCCACACCAAACTCGCTCATCCATGTCTTTATGGACCTTGCTTTGTGCACTGGTGCGCAGCCATGTTGGAACAGGAAGGGGCCATCCCCAAACTGTTCCCACAAAGTTGGGAGCATGGAATTCTCCAAAATCTCTTGGTATGCTGAAGCATTCAGAGTTCCTTTCACTGGAACTAAGGGGCCAAGCCCAGCTCCTGAAAAACAACCCCACACCATAATCCCTCCTCCACCAAACTTCACAGTTGGCACAATGCAGTCAGACAAGTACCGTTCTCCTGGCAACCGCCAAACCCAGACTCATCCATCAGATTGCCAGATGGAGAAGCGTGATTCATCACTCCAGAGAACGCGTCTCCACTGCTCTAGAGTCCAGTGGCAGCATGCTTTACACCACTGCATCCGACGCTTTGCATTGCACTTGGTGATGTATGGCTTGGATGCAGCTGCTCGGCCATGGAAACCCATTCCATGAAGCTCTCTACGCATTGTTCTTGAGCTAATCTGAAGGCCACATGAACTTTGGAGGTCTGTAGCGATTGACTCTGCAGAAAGTTGGCAACCTCTGCGCACTATGCGCCTCAGCATCCACTGACCCCGCTCTGTCATTTCACGTGGCCTGAGTTGCTGTCATTCCCAATCGCTTCCACTTTGTTGTAATACCACTGACAGTTGACTGTGGAATATTTAGTAGCGAGGAAATTTCACGACTGGATTTGTTGCACAGGTGGCATCCTATCACAGTACCATGCTGGAATTCACTGAGCTCCTGAGAGCGGCCCATTCTTTCACAAATGTTTGTAGAAGCAGTCTGCATGCCTAGGTGCTTCATTTTATACACCTGTGGCCATGGAAGTGATTGGAACACCTGAATTCATTTATTTGGATGGGTGAGCGAATACTTTTGGCAATATAGCGTATGAGCAATCGGGGGAGAAGAACCTTGGTAAGAGAGGTGACCAAGAACCCGATGATCACTCTGGTTGAGCTCCAGAGATCATGTGTGGAGATGGGAGAAACTTGCAGAAGGACAATCACTGCAACACTCCACCAGTCTGACTTAATGACAGAGTGGCCAGACGGAAGCCTCTCCTCAGTGCAAGACACATGGAAGCCTGCTTGGAATTTGTAAAAAAGCACCTAAAAGGACTCTCGGTCTTTGAGAAACAATATTCTCTGGTCTGATGAACTGAAGATTAAACTGTTTGGCCTCAATTCCAAGCATCATGTCTGGAGGAAAACAGGCACCGCTCATTACCTGCGCAATACCATCCCAACGGTGAAGCATGGTGGTGGTAGCATCATGCTGTATGGGTGTTTTTCAGCGGTAGGGACTGGGGGACTGGTCAGGGTTGAAGGAAAGCTGAGCGCCGCAAAATACAGAGATATCCTTAATGAAAACCTGGTCCAGAGTGCTCAGGACCTCAGATTGGGCCAAAGGTTCTCCTTCCAACAGGACAATGACCCTAAGCACACTGCCAAGGCAATGCAAGAGTGGCTTAGAGACAACTCTGTGAATGTCCTTGAGGCCCAGCCAGAACCCGGACTTGAACCCAATCGAACATCTCTGGAGAGACCTGAAAATGGCTGTCCACCGATGGTCCCCATCCAACCTGACAGAGCTTGAGAGGATATGCCGAGAAGAATGACAGAAAATCCCCAAATCCAGGTGTGCAAAGCTTGACGCATCATACCCCAAAAGACTTGAGACTGTAATCACTGCCAAAGGTGCTTCAGCTAAGTAGGGTCTGAATACTTATGTCAATGTGATATTTCAGTTTTTTTTATTTTTAATACATTTGCAAAGTTATGAAAAATCTGTTTTTTGCTTTGTCATTATGGGGTATGGAGTGTAGATTGATGTGAAAAAAAGAATAATTTAAATCATTGTAGCATAAGGCTGCAACATAACACAATGTGAAAAAAAAATGAAGAGGTCTGAGTATTTTCAGAATTTAAATAAACTTGCCTTGCCTTGCCTATTAAGTATTGGCTTTACAAAACTGTTACTAATAAATTACTAAAATCTTCTATTAAAACCCCCCTGTTTTAAAGTTTGTTTTGCATTTATCAGATTGTATTTAAGTTTATTTAAATATGTTTAAACAGTAATTATGACTAATTGGCTAACTGACTCCTTGTTCAGAAGTGGAACTATTTGCTGTAAACTTACTGTAATTTATTGTGACTGAAACGTGCAAAACAAACCCATAATTTCAGTAGGTTAAACTTTCAGTTTTGAACAAAGAGTCAAGTAGTTAATAATTTATAAGTGACAGCTTTGTAAAGTCAGTTATGTTTAACCTTAATTAATGGCTTAATATTGTTTAGTAAACATGATATATTATCGCTGTAATTGAGCATTGATTACATTACTTTCTACACCAAATAAGATGTTAAATAAGTTGCAAATTATGGCTTAGATAACCTTACTTTACATTTAGTTAATTATTAATTACTGTCTTATTCGTGCTTAAATAATACATTATTGTGGACCCTTAAAATAAAGTGTTTCCAGATAAACATTAGTTGTATATTATTTTATTTATTATTAATATTTTACTGCTTTTAATTTTTTTTCCTGTAAATACACATCTCAATAAAAAAAATGCAAGTGAATAGTGTAAAAAAATAAAAACAATAATCATATCTCTACAAATATGAGATCTTCCTATGAAATGAGATTGCTTTTCCAGAGTACTGACAAACACTCATTATATTTGAACACTGATTAAATGCAGACATTACTTATTCATATGTATACAGGAGTGCATAAGAAAAAAAACTCTTTGAGGAGAAAATTAGCTCAAAACTTAAAACTTGATTTTTGAGGGGGGCCTGGATAGCTCAGCGAGTGCTGACGCTGACTTTCACCCATGGAGTCGTGAGTTCGAATCCAGGGCGTGCTGAGTGACTCCAGCCAGGTCTCCTAAGCAACCGATTGGCCGGGTTGCTAGGGAGGGTAGAGTCACATGGGGTAACCTCCTCATGGTCACGATAAGTGGTTCTCGCTCTCAATGGGGCGCATGGTAAATTGTGCGTGGATCGCAGAGAGTAGCATGAGCTTCCACATGCAGAGTCTCCACGGTGTCATGCACAGCAAGCCACGTGATAAGATGCACGGGCTGACAATCTCAGAAGCGGAGGCAACTGAGACTTGTCCTCCGCCGCTCGGATTGAGATGAGTAACCGTGCCACCACAAGGACCTATTAAGTAGTTGGAATTGGGCATTCCAAATTGGGAGAAAAGGGGATAAAAAATAAAAAATAGATTTTTGAATGGGAAAAAAAAAAATCCTTAATTTTCATAATAATTGGGTTCTGACGTCCTCTACAGAGAACATCAAATAAAATAGGGTTAAAAAAAATTATTGTGATATGTATCTTATGCCCCAGACACTATATTGATATTAAGTGGTTCTCGCTCTCAATGTGGCGCGTGGTAAGTTGTGCGTGGATATTAAACAAAATAAAATTCCAAATTCTTTTTTTTTCTTGGGTCTCAGGATGTTAAGTGTCCATAACTGATGCCTATATGTACTGATTTGTAATTATTACGCCACTTTGTTGGGTGCTATTTTTTTAGGGACTCCCCAGATGGTGCCACTTATTACTAGACTAAGACACTAGACAAGGATTATCTCTTAGCCCCCTGTGTGTTTTAAATGAGAGGCACCTGAAATTGTCGCAGTGGCTTTGTGTCTACATGCATTACCATGAAGAACACATCTAGAGCGATTGACAGATCCTCACTCTTGTTCTCTGTAGACCTCTTCAGATAGAGAGCAGCAGAAATGATTGATCTTAAATGAATAGCGCACCTAAAATAAAAATTATGTTGATGTGGTTTCAAGGTTTCAGGTTTGCAAAAAATTGCATTCTATGTGTTGTTTCGTTGTTTAGACTGCATACAACTAAATTATTTTGTGTCGGACACACACACACACACACACACACACACACACACACACACACACACACACACACATACACACACACAAACAAAAGATTGTTGCTGCCTGTCTGAGCAAAGTCTTAATATTTAGCACTTATTATTTATTTGCAGTACTTGGGTTATGCACATACTACTGAAAAGTGTAAAACCTTTTTGAGTTAGCAGCTATATTTATTCTGTACAGGAGCTGAGCTCAAGACTAAAGACAAGCACTCCTGTATCATTATCACCTATAGCCCACTGGAAGAATTCATTTAAAAACTCTCATGCAAGTCTGCAATACTCTACAGCATTTTTATTTAGTCCGTAGAGTTAATGAGAGAGCAGAGTCTTAGAGATGTCATGGAGATCCTCGTGGAGCAATGTTAACTGTTTTTTCACATGTACACAAAAGAGCTGTGCTTGCATTACAAGGCCGTTATCCCTTCCATTTTTAGTTGATGATAATATGCACATGGGTGTTGAATTTTCATCTCACTCTCTTACTTTGGCCTTGGGCAAGGTATTGGTATTCAAAGAGACATGCGTGAGTACACATAAACTGTACACAAGAGTACACAAATGCGTGCATTCACAAACACATACAAGCAAGATAAATATTTGTTTACCTGCTCCTCTGCATTTAGTAACCACCGGTTAGATGGGATATGATTGGGGATGTGTAAGCATTAGTGGTTTTGTATAGCCATGTACTTAGGCTGTGCGATACACTGAATATACATTTGCAATGATTTTTCTGGCAATATAAACTTAAGCAACGTTGTGAAAATCTCAACGATTTTAACACACTTTTTAATTAGCCATTAAGTTTCCTATAGACTGTTATTACGTTTAGTGCCCGTCACCCCCCCCCCTCCCCCCCCACACCATTTTAAATCATTTCAGAGCAAATACGTAAATGTAATTATATTTATTACAAGGCTCTCTGGAATACTCATGCCACCAAGCGGTCTGATATTTCTGAATAATGACCGCACATCCGGGGATCAAGTGAGATGTCACCCGGATATTGCGAGTCATCTTCTCATAAAACTCTGAGATATCTACAAGTAGCCAAAAGAATAAAATTAACTCAAATCAATATTTCATGTCCATATTTTTTTTTTTATTTGGCAATTTGTCTTGTAAAAAGCAGAACAATGAGCAGACAGACTGTCATTTTCGCGAAATAAACACCAACAGAACTCAAAGCGGAGCTGTTTCTAGAAAATTCTTGATTTCTTTTCTTATAATAGCATAGTTTCAACACAAATTAATATTTCATGTCTATGGATTTATTTATTTGGTAGATATTTTTGATTAAAAGTTTAACAATTAAAAAACTTCACCTTTAAGGGCTTCTCCAAACACTTATTATTTTCCCCTCCTTTTTCTCCAGCTCTCACAGCTGCATGGGAACAATCGGATGTTCACTGTGCTGCATGCCCTTGTGGAACAGATCATGTTGCGAGAACCACGTTTGTCCACCTTTTTCCTTGAGCTTGCGGAATTCGAGAATGTTCCAGGGGGTACTCTAATCAAAATTTCATTGAAAGGGAAGATGCCATCGATGTTTTTCGGGCTGATTTGATTGAATGCCTTTTGATTGTGTGTTTCTGTGGTTTTCTTGCAGCCTCAGTTAAAGGCCTGACAGCAGAGGTGGACGTTATGTGTCACCTTATCTGATGCATTTTGCGATGATGCTGCAGCAGCAAATTTGATTAGAGAATATTAGCCCTGCCCTTTGAGATGGGTGTTTAGTGTGTGTTCAAGCATTTCACACCTTTAACTTGCAATTTATTTTTCTTAATAGGCCAAGCATTAGAGACAAGCTTGTTGCTAGAGCATTATTGCATAAAGGCCTTGCAATATTATTCATAGAGTGCAGAGGGACCATTTTAAATGACTTGGCCTGAAGAATTTAGCCATTTCAAATAAAGACATTCTCCCTCTATCATCTTTTAGTTGTGAAGAACGAGTTTCAAAAGGTCATTCAATACAGGAAAGCACACAAATGGAGAAACACCACCAATCAGCACCCAAAAAACTGTTTCTGTATTTTGACCATTTATTGCACATCACTTAATTTAATTATTTGATCTGAACATAAATTTGAATGAACACATGGGTAATAATGGTGTGCTGTCTGCCTATTATTAAAGGAATAATTCACCCAAAAATGAAAATTCTCTCATGATTTACACACCCTCATGCTGTCCAAGGTGTCTATGACTGTCTTTCTTCTTCAGCAGAACACAAATGAAGATTTTTAGAAGAATATTTCAGCTGTGAAGGTCCATAAAATGCAAGTGAATGGGTGCCAACTTTTTGAAGCTCCAAAAAGTACATATAGCCATCATAAAAATAATGAATGTCTCCTGAAGCAAAACGCTGTGTGTGTGTGTGTGTGTGTGTGTGTAAGAAATATATCTAATAATCATTTTTTTTTTTTTTTTTTTTATAAAAATGTTTGCTTCTGGCTAGTTTGAGGTTTGTACGTTGACGAGGGTGGAGTTCAAACTGCCTCTCACATGACATAAGCGCATAAGCGCATAAGCCTACTCTACATAGATATACATACATAGATCCCTTATTAGCAGCTGTTTCAATGGACCACATTTCCTCCACTCACTCATTTGCATTCAAACTGATTAAACAGCTCTCCATGTTCACCGTTCCAAGATGGCACCGCAGTTGACATATTCAAACAAGCCGAATGAGGCATCTATGTATGATCTACACTCCTCTGTTGTAACAACACTGCGCTGCTGTTTTTTTTTTTTTTTTCTGTATTTCACATGTCAGTTTTTGCATGAACTTGCCAACGAGCTTGACCTCGACCCTCGTGAATTTTTTGTAAAAAGTTTTAAATATTGATCCATTTCTTACATCTATCATTTCACTTCACAAGACTAATTAATTAATCCACTGGAGTCAAACGGATTACTTTTACGATGCTATATGTGCTTTTTGGAGCTTTAAAAAATCTGGCATTAACATTTGGGATGGCATGAGGGTAAATTCTGTGGGAATTTTAATGTTTGGGTGAACTAATTGTAACGGGTAAAGAATGGGCATGGAGGAGGTGGGAACTGGCAGAACAGTCAACATAACTTTAATGATATAAACGAACTTAAACATAACATAAAACACACAGACAACACACACACACAGCGGCCACGTGTGTCTCTCTCTCTTTCTCTTTTGAACTGGCGCCCCCGGCTCGTCTTTTTCCCCCTCCTGGCTGATTAGGTGACTCAGCGCCAGCCGTGCACCCTCACGGCCCGACCACGCTCTCCTCCTCGTCACACTAATACTTTAAAATCGCAGAATTTAGGCATAGTGTTAGGGCTAGACATGCCGGTAACCACCATAGTCAATGAAAAAATGTCAAGTGAATTTGTATTTATAAAGCACATTTAAAAAAAAAAATGCTTAAAATAAAAGGACCAAATAAAGAAAACAAAATAACGAGAATACATTAATAAAATAAGAAGCAAACAGTTAAAAAAAGAAAAAGGCATGGTCTTACAAAAGCTCAATTAAGCCTCAGGCAGTATCAAAAGCTAAATATAAATGGCTTAAAATGTGCAAAACATATGCACAGAACATCTCTTTTAAATAAATTCTGTTTTCCACCTGCTTTCCATAAATGGCGCTGATTTTGTGAATAAGGCACATTCTATACTAAACCTAATATGCATTGAAACGTGTTTGTTTTGAAAATAATGACAATGACTGTGCATTTTTGTGCTAAAAAATGCTAGACACAGCACAAGCGATGGAAAAGAACTCATGTGTCTCGAGACAGTTCTTTTTAACTTGACACGGTGTCTAACAAACTGCAGCGCTCCTGTGCGAGACACTGAAAAAACATAAAGATGCGATGCAAGGGTCAAAGATGTCCTCCTAGCACATGTTTACATTGGAAAACAATTGAAAAACAGCACAGATGCAAAAAGCTGTATTGCAGGTGGTTTGTGAATAAGATGCAAGTTTTTGTGCTGAAAACTGTTTAGTGAATCCCCCTATAATATCGTGCTTTCTAACCACTTAGTTTATAATACTTATGTACTACATATTTCTAGCACAACTCTATAGAGCAAAAGGACATTAGTCTACATCCTCTACACCACAGATACTTACGCTTGTTGTTAGATTCACCCATTCACTGTGTAAAAGCTGTTTCTGATGCCGTGTGGATGGAAAGAAAGTAAAATGTCATGATCACATCCTCTAAGGCTGATAGCACTCAGAATGCCGGTGCTATCTCTCAGGGAACGGAAAGCTCACCTATAACACCTGCCATCGAGAAGTATGAGAGCGATCTCAGCCAGCTGATGAAGAGGAGTGAGGAGATGAGGAAGCTCTACACTGACATATTGGTAATCTTTGTATTATTATTTCAATATCTTCTGTTGTGTTGTCCTGTGAGACGGATGGGGTGAAAGCCCCGGCTGTGTGGAGATTGGCCTTTCTCTGCTTATCTGTGCCTGGCGGACTGTTGTAAGAGGGGAATATATTTTAGCCCAGCCATTTCTCAAGGTTACAAAGTAGTTTTTTCACTCTCTGAGGGACATGATCAGGGATTGAGCATGGCGACAAATCTTCATGATGTTTATGGTTGTGTTTATAGTGAATGATGTGTACTTAATGTTATAAGAACAGAGAACCGCCCAATGCTTACATTTCTACAATGGCACAGAGGGGAACGGATTAGTAAAGCGACTAGAGATGCAGTATTTGCACAAATGTTTTGTTTCAATTAATTCTGTAACGCTGTGGCCTTTTCGCTGTTTTGTCTCTTAACTCTGTTGTTTTATGTCTTCATTATGTTGTGTTGTGGCTTTTCTGTTGTGTTTTGTCTGAATTCTGTTGTGTTTTGACTTCTCTGTTGTTTTATGTCTTAATTATGTTGTGTTGTGGCTTTTCTGTTGTTTTGTCTCTTAATTCTGTCATGTTGTGGCTTTTTTATCACAATATACTTTAATGGAAAAGTGATTTAAAAACTTCTGACAAAAAAACAATGACAGTTCCTTTTTGATTGAAAACAATGTCCAAGGTAAAAAAAAATGTTATATGTAATATATATTTATATTTATTTATATTTATATATGGTCTTGTACAGTGCAATAAAACAAATTTATTAGGCCCTATGGAATTCACTTTGTTTTTTCCTGACTTTTCCTGAAATTACTTGTTTTACGTTTCATTTTTTTATGATTTGCAGTATTAAAGTTTAATAAAATTTTAATTCAAGTGTTGCACAACAGTGCATCACAGTATAAATTTAAACATTGCTGATAACTTATATTCAGTATAACATCAGCTTGAGATTTTTCCTAAATATAATATAATTATTATTGATATATTATTATTATAATAGTGAATATTACATTTTACTAGTAGACAAATATATTTATTTTAAATTTTTTAAAGCCACTGTAAAAATTTTTGGCAGTTATATACTAGATAAATGCACGGACGATAATGGTGTCTTTTAATAATTCCTGAGGTTATTTAGCAATGACCTCTCTCTCCATGTTTGCAGCAGAACAGGTTCATAAAGAAAAGCTGAAGGCGTTGACAACAGCAAATAAGGGGATGGGGCTTAGAGGAGGGTCAGTGATGGAGCTTTTGTTTAACAAACTCTAAATGTTACATAAACACGTCACACACATTTATTGCCTACCATGTGGCTTTCTGCATTTCCGCAAAATCATACTGGTTGACACATTGGTATAACATTTGAATCTGTATATCGCCTACCTGTACCATGGACTATTTAGTTGTGACATTTAATTGTGCTGTGCCCCCATGTATCACAGTACAAATAATGAAATTTGACACCTCAGACTCAAATTGATGTATGTACTATAATTTTAATAATTTCTGAAAGAACTGTTTATTTGTAAAACAAAGTGTAATAATAAATAAAGAACGAACAGTGTAATTGCTCATTGTACCTTGTTCATAAAAGTAGGAGGGTAACATTTCAGTAACCAAAATACACTGCTTACTTGATAACTCTAAAGTTTGTAATGTGTATTTCCCAGTTGTCCCTGTTTTCTTCAGGAATCTTCTTAATCTCAAAGAGTAGTAATGGTTCATTGTGAAAGTTTGGCCCATTGTGAGTTTGTCAGGATGAGGAGTGAGTCTCCGGCCAGCAATAAGAATTATTTTACTTTCACAATTACAGTGCAAACGTTCAGCATTTGGCAAAAACTCTGAGAAAAGCAACTTGGGGCTGTCTGAGGATAGAGAGAATGGAGAAACAGAGGAAGAGAAACATACTGAAAATGATTGGAAAAGACAGAGCAGGTTGTTGGCCATTAGTTTATTTCTCTTAGTTGAGTTTAGTTTTTCTAAAACTTTGCCTTCCTGATATCTCTGTGGGTTTCACGGTTTAGCACCATTCAGAATGGAATTTTAATTCAGGTAGGAAACAAGATGCAGAGTTTGAATTTGAATTAAGGAAGCAGTTAAAATGGAATTTAAAAATTATATATAGAACTGCTGCAATTTGTATTTTATTAATATGTATTTCATTATATTGAATTAATACATTTTCATTTGATAGGCCATGGTGGAAAAACTTTTCCCAGAATGCTGTAATTTACTCAATATATTACATAATCAATATACAAATGTGTGGCAGACCTCTGCCTTCCCTACTAAGGAGGAAGTAGGAACCGGAGTGAACAATCAAAAATACTTTAATAACACAAATATAAAACTGCTCTTCAGCATAACCAAACATGTGCGCACACAAACACAGCTCCGTCTCTGTCTCTCTCTCTCTCTCTCTCTCTCTCTCTCTCTCTCTGGCATCTCCAGCCTCTCCTTATCTCTCTCTCCTGCTGATTGGGGCAACTCAGCAGCAGGGGTGCATCCTGGCCATGGGCTCCTCCTCGTCACATACCCCCAACGCCCGATTCAGGCCAGGGAACCAACCAGCCTGACTTACTCCCCCCCCCCCACTTCCTGGAGGGGAGAAGTTGCCCCTCAGGGCATTCCGCCGCAGGCTGGTCGTCCCCACCTCCTGGGAACCTGAGTAGGTGGAGGGGAGGGAGAGGGGAGAGAGAAAGAGAGCGAGAGAGCCCGAGAGAGAGGGGAGAGAGAGAGAGAGAGAAAAAAGAAAAACACTCACGTTCCTGACCAGCGGGCTCCTCCGCCTCCTGGCGAACCGATCCAGTACCACCAGTATTATTTGAATACATTTGTTTGAAATAATTTGGTGGAAATTTTGTTGTATTTTAAATTCAAGCCTATTTTGGTGGCTGTTTGTTGTTTTGACAGTATTGACAGCCATTATACTTAAAATGACTCATTTTGAAACATTTTGAAGACATTTTCTTGTCCATTTTTTCCTTTCTTCCACAGGTAAAATTCGGAGAGCCTTTGGATCAAGACTCCCAGGAACTTTTCGGATGGGTTTGCCAATTTATCAATGACTTCAAGAACATTTACTCTGAATATTCTCAATGAGACCAGTTTCCCAGGAAAATAGCCTGGCAGAGTGAGTGTTTGTGTGTGTTAATGATGATATCAGCACCTGCTTTCTCGATCTTTTCATAAAATTTCAGTCCGAAAACAATTTGACTGTCTAGATATGGTATCTACAGACCAAGACCAGTGCTGTCTGGATCTTTCCCAGTGCTGGTGTTTGCTTTGATTAAACGTCTTAGCAAGCCGGCTTCATACGGTTATTTGACCCAGTGCCATAACACATAGCTTGGATTCATTTTCCAGGCAAGGGGCAAACATTTACTGAAGGCACAAATCAGTTTTATTCATATAGAGCAGGGGTTTTCAAAGTCTTATGTCAACTTTTCCCAGAATACTATTTCTGGATAAAACAGTCGCAATTCGCCTCCTAGTGGCAGTCATAATGATATTTCCATCTCTTTGCAAAGCAGCCTTTTCACCCATACAGACCTGAGATGTTTCTATTTGCATCGTCAAGCGCGACAGCAAGAACATTTGCCCTCTGTTTATAGACCCATATAACACGACAGTACAATATACAAAAGTCTTTAAAAATGTATTTATTTAATCTGTCCAATAGTAAAAATATTGAATTTCCAATGCATTGCGATCTTCATTTTAACAATATCGATTCTTAAATCCCAATATCAATATTTTACTATATGTGCAAACCCTCTACAGTGCAAGTAAATCACACACATACATGACCAAATTTCACACTATGCAACTAAACATTTCTGCGATTAGCCAATGGCTGATAATTGTTCAGATTTCATTCACCATTGACTGAGCAGTATAGCGATGAAGAAGTTCAGCAGCAAAATCCTTTCACTGCATGTTGAGAGTAAAAGTTTTTTTGACTTATTTGATGTGTAATTTATGTCCAAAGATGAGAATCATGCAATCCATTTGTCATTGATTAATGTCTCTTTTAATATCTTTTCTGTTCTTTACAGTCAGTTATTGATAAAAAATTAATACAAATAAATAAACATTTAATTCTAATCACACATAGCACAGATGCGGTACAGACGTCATTCAACACCACTCTCGCTCTGGGCTGCATTAATACACAGGCTTAAGCCCCAGGGCCCCCGGCTGCAGGGGGACAGTCACGGCATTCACCACCCGACGTTGGTGGGAGAACATGTATGTCAACAGCCTGAGACGCTGATGTTGGCTGTGTCCGAAACAAGGAAAATGCTGCTTCCGGAAGCTTTATACGGAGGTAGGAAGGGATCAAGGCATGTCCGAATCCAATGTTCGTGCCACATCCTGTCTACTGAGAGACCTTCTTCTGATTGATTTTTGAAGGCATGTATCCTTTGCTGCATATGAAATCCCACAATTCTGTATGCGCGGTTCCACAATGGTTGAGCTGAAGAAATAAAATGGCGGCCGAAGAGGCAGTTGATAGCCAATTTGTGTATAAATGTACGTTTTTATTAACTTTTTCCAACTTTTGATTCTATTTCTAGCGAGAAAGTAATATTGTAGTTATTAAATAAACACTTGGTTATTGCCAAAACTCTCTTGATTTTGTTCTAGATTATTATACCATTGTGGTTCGGTTAGAATGAATGAAACAGGTGTGTTACCTTTAGTGGACACCAGATGCCAATAATCAGTTGATGGTATCCTAGCAACGATGTGACATGATGCCTCAGAAGCCTGTCCAAAACCATTTTCTGGAGGTACCATCGTACAAATGCTGTCTGTTGAGTCATTGGCTGATAGGACAGTGAGGCAACAAAAATATTACAAAATTAGCCTTTCATTGTCCTGCACATTTGATGAATTTGCACACAGGAGCCAGATACTTATCAGATAATAATCATTAGAAATGGTGAACAAACCGATTTGATGATGTTCAGGATTGTGAACGCTGACACATCAGTATATAGAACCAAACACAATCAGGATATAGCCTATGCATGTTTGCCAGTTGCTTCACATAATCTTTTTGTGAGGACTACAGAAAACAATGGAGAATAAAAAGCAAATTTTCCTGTGTATTTTCTTTGAAGGTTCAGTTTTCATCATTGATTTGCCTTTAGTGAAAAAAGGTTGTGCATTTAAGCTATCACTTTTGTAACAGCTTTGACTTTTTTTAAGTCTGTAGTTTTGACTGCACCCAGCAGCTAAACAACTTGCATAAATACATTTGAGTGAATAAGACGGGATATAATGTGCTCACCCAAAAGTTTCTGGTTTATGTTTTGGAGAAAAGTGTAACTGAACTATGCCCAGAGAAGCTTAAAAATGCACGCTCCTTTCGGAACTGGACCATGGGTCGTCATAGAGTAACAACGTTACCCAATCCTACCATCAAGTCTGCAGAAGCAGCTGATATCTAGTGTAAGGCAAAAATTGGTCAATTTTGTATTATTCTCCCTTCGCACTCACAGTTTTGATTTTAATTATCAATATCTGGATGGACGGTTGCATACTGTGTGGTTGCGCAACTTTTTAACACATCCGAAGCTCAAATTGGATCCGAAATTATCACATCCACAGACGGCCAGAACCCAATGCAGCCCCTGTGCAACTATCCGTTAGCAGTGAAAAGGCAGCTGGAGTTTTTAAGTGTGCAAACGGAGCTGAGCTTCAGTCTTGTAGCATGCACTTGGCAAAGTGGATGTTAGTTGTGAATTCAAAGCTTGCTGGTGTGAAAGAGGCATTCTGGTTCTGACAGCCAGCTGAATGCCCTCCATGTCTCTCTCTCTCTGTGGCCTTGAGGACATGTGTGTTTTCTGGTTGATACAGAAATGACTTCACAATGGCGGTACAGCACAGGACATCCACATTTCACGCTATTCAAAAGGGACCCCTTTTGATTTTCTTTTTCTGAGGATTTCATTCAGAAAAGAAAGAAAAGAGGATGAATAAAGAAGAGGAAACAAATCTCTTTTGAAGTCTGAATGTCTTTGCATAACACTAGGATTTACAAGCTCACAACTTGTAATCCGTTTGTAATGAACACCTACTGCAGAAAGTCTGTCTGCAACTGAAGGAATAGATCTGTTGTGAAATCAAAATTCTGTCATCATTTAAGCAACCTCATATTGTTCTAAACCCATATGACTTTCTTTCTTCCTTGCAACACTAAAGGATGTTCATGCTGCTTTTTTCCATACAAAGAAAGTGAGTTGGAACTGATACAGTTGAGCTCAGAATAAAAATTAAAAAAACAAAAAAAAAAAAAACAGGCACCTTACAAGTAGTCCAGTAATCTAATCTAGATGTCTTTTGCTCATTCACAGTGGCATGCGTGTTCACGAGCAACCTGCATTGTCGCTAAACACTGCAAGTTCTTCAACAAATTTTTACTGAAAATGACTTAAATTTTGGGTTGTTTTTTCACCAAAATCTATTGTATGCCTTCTTGGAAGACTTGGAATATGACACATGAGTCTCATTAACTATTTACATGATACTTTTGGTTCCATTTTTAAGCTTTTAAGTGAGTCACTATCCACTTCCATTGTATTGACAAGACAGGATCTTTGAAACCTCTCCTTTTGTGTTCTGCATAAAAAATTAAGTCTTGTGGGACATGAGAGTGAGTAAATTATGACAGAATTGTCATTTTTGGGTGAATTACTACTTTAATATGACTGAATTAACTTGAGAACATGGAAACAATTCGTAAGGGTGATATCGGGTTGAGATAACTTAAATGCACTTAGTAACTTTTTTACAATATATTAGAATCAGAATCAGAATCAGAATGAGCTTTATTGCCAAGTATGCTTACACATACAAGGAATTTGTCTTGGTGACAGGAGCTTCCAGTGTACAACAATACAAAAACAGCAGCAAGACATAGATAATAATAAAAAATAAAAATAAAAAACTAATTATACACATACGTACAGACACATACATACATACATACACATGGGTAGTGCAAATCTAATACAATCTGTTATGTACAATGTAAATATAAATCTGTTATGTACAGTGCAAATGTTTTTTTTTTTTTTTTTTTAGAGGAATGAAATGGCAGATGAGGTTGGATGTGTTGGATAAATATAAGAAAGACTAAACTGTGTATTGCACATAGTTATTGCTCAATGGGGCAATTTAACTGTTCATGAGATGGATAGCCTGAGAAAAAAAACTGTTCCTGTGCCTGACGGTTCTGGTGCTCAGAGCTCTGAAGCGTCGGCCAGAAGGCAACAGTTCAAAAAGGTAGTGGGCAGGGTGAGTGGGGTCCAGAGTGATTTTCCAGCCTTTTTCCTCACTCTGGAAGTGTACAGTTCTTGAAGGGGGGGGGGGGGGTGCAGGGGGCAACCAATAATCCTCTCAGCAGTCCGAACTGTCCTTTGTAGTCTTCTGATGTCTGATTTCGTAGCTGAACCAAACCAGACAGTTATTGAAGTGCAGAGGACAGACTCAATGACTGCTGAGTAAAACTGTATCAGCAGCGCCTGTGGCAGGTTGAACTTCCTCAGCTGGTGAAGGAAGTACAACCTCTGCTGGGCCTTTTTCCACAATGGAATCAATGTGGGTCTCACACTTCAGATCCTGTGAGATGGTAGTGCCCAGGAACCTGAATGACTCCACTGCTGCCACAGTGCTGTTTAGAATGGTGAGGGGGGTCAGTGTTGGGGTGTTCCTCCTAAAGTCCACAATGATCTCCACCGTTATGAGCGTGTTCAGCTCAAGGTTGTTTTGACTGCACCAGACAGCCAGCTGTTCAACCTCCCTTCTGTATGCAGACTCAATGTCATCTCGGATGAGGCCGATGACAGTGGTGTCATCTGCAAACTTCAGGAGCTTGACAGAGGGGTCCTTGGTGATGCAGTCATTGGTGTAGAGGGAGAAGAGTAGTGGGGAGAGCACACATACCTGGGGGGCACCAGTGCTGATTGTACAGGTGCTGGAAGTGGGTTTCCCCTGTCTCACAAGCTGCTGCCTGTCCATCAGAAAGCTGGTAATCCACTGACAGATAGACATGGGAACAGAGGGTTGGTGTAATTTATTCTGGAGTATAGCTGGGATGATGGTGTTGAAAGCCGAACTGAAGTCCACAAAAAGGATCCTTGCATATGTCCCTGGTCTGTCCAGATGTTGCAGGATATGATGCAATCCTATGTTGACTGCATCATCCACAGACCTGTTTGCTTGATAAGCAAATTGAAGGGGATCTAGAAAGGGTCCTGTGATGTTCTTCAGGTGGGCCAACACCATTCTCTCAAATGATTTCATGACCATAGAAGTCAGGTCTGTAGTCATTAAGTCCTGTGATTTTTGGTTTCTTTGGGATGGGGATGATAGTGGAACGTTTGAAGCAGCATGGGACTTCACACTGCTCCAGTGATCTATTGAAGATCTGTGTGAAGATGGGGGCCAGCTGGTTAGCACAGGATCTAAGCCATCTGGGCCCTGTGCTTTCCTTATCATTTGTTGTCGAAAGACGCGGCTCACATCATCTTCACAGATCTTAAGTGCAGGTTGAGTAGCAGGAGGGGGGAGGAGGGGGGTTGCAGGAGATGTTGGTGTTTGTGTGAAGTAAAGGTCAGAGTGGGTGTGGGGTGTGAGATTGGGCCTTTCAAATCTACAGTAGAACACATTCAGGTCGTCAGCCAGTTGTTGGTCCACCACAGGGTTGGGGGCAGGAGTCCTGTAATTCGTAAGTTGTTTCATGCCACTCCACACTGATGCAGGGTCGTTAGCTGAAAACTTGTTTTTCAGCTTCTCAGAGTATCTTCTTTTATCCACTCTGATTCCCTTATTCAGTGTGTTCCTGGCCTGATTGTACAAGACTTTATCCCCAACTCTGTAAGCATCCTCTTTGGTCTGATGAAGCTGCCTGTGTTCCACTGTAAACCATGGTTTGTCATTGTTAAATGTTAAATAAGTCCTAGTAGGAATGCACATATCCTCACAAAAACTGATATATGATGTAACAGTATCTGTGAGCTCGTCCAGATTGGTGTCTGCAGCCTCAAAAACATTCCAATCAGTGCAGTCAAAGCAGGCTTGTAGTTTCAGCTCTGCTTCGTTGGTCCATCTCTTTACAGTCCTTAAAACAGGTTTAGCAGATTTTAATTTCTGTCTGTAGGTTGGAAGAAGATGAACCAGACAGTGATCAGATAGTCCCAAAGCTGCTCTAGGAACAGAGCGATATGCATCCTTTATTGTTGTGTAGCAATGATCCAGTATATTTCTGTCTCTGGATGGGCATGCAATGTGCTGTTTGTATTTGGGCAATTAATGTGTGAGGTTTGCTTTGTTAAAATCCCCAAGAATAATAATAACTGAGTCCGGGTATTGTTGTTTGGTGTCTGTGATTTGATCAGCCAGCTATTGCAGCGCGGCATTCAAACGCGCGTTTGGCGCGATATACACACTCACCAAAATAAACGAGGAAAACTCCCGCGGCGAGTAGAAAGGCTTACAGTTAATGTAAGAAATTTGGAAGAGCGCTTCCAAATTAGGACAGCACATATTCTTTAATGTTGTTTCATCTGTACACCAACTTTCATTGATGTAAAAGCATGTTCCACCACCTCTCGTTTTCCCCATTAACTCCATGATGCGATCCGCTCTGAACAGCTGAAAGCCCGGCAGATGTAACGCGCTGTCCGGAATGGCTTCACTCAGCCAGGTTTCTGTGAAGCACAAGGCAGCAGAGTTTGAAAAGTCCTTGTTTGTGTGGGTGAGGAGATGTAGTTTGTCCGTTTTGTTAGGGAGAGAGCAGAGATTCGCTAGATGAATGCTCGGCAGCATTGTTCGAAAGCCCCGCTGACGGAGTTTGACCAGCGCGCCTGCTCGTCTCCCTCACCTGCATCTCATAGCACGTTTAAACAACACAACCGCGCCTCCGACTAAAATGTCAAACAAAACGTCCGAATATTCAAAATCCGGGAAAAGATTGACTGGTGTATGCTGTCGAATGTTCAGCAGTTCGTCTCTGGTAAAACTAACTGGAAAAAGATGACTAAACACAGGACAAACAAACAAAAATAACAAAACAACAGAAGCGCTCCACACCGAGGTGGCCATCCGCGACCCCATCATGATTATATGATGTGCCCTTGTACATTTTTACTGGACTGCACAGGCAAAAAGAATTGTATTTTATTTATTAAAGAAATGTATTCATGTATGGAAAACGAGATATTTAAATTTGATCAAAAAAGCCTACTTCATCCTCTGAAGCCTTAATTTGCATTAACAGTCATTATAATTTACACTTTATTAAAATAAATCATAAACTGCTTCAAAACATGAGTGCTCTGGTATCACAAATCTGTCCCTAAAAGCATGTCTGTATTGCATTAAGTTTCTTTTTTTCTGCTCTGAGCATTCTGTACTCTCAGAATGATGTATAAAACCATGTTTGGATTTATATTAGAAAAACATTCTTATTACAGCGAGGGGATTGTGTCTCTTACCTTAAAGTACCCCACCTGTAACATACACAAGTGTGTGATCTTTTATGGCATTATTTTAAATCGCTACATCTTAAATCTGCTTGTTATCTTCTAAATACTCAGTTGCTGCCTTGTAACCTTGTTTTTTTATGTAAGTGGCTTAGGACTGGCTCTCGGCCATACTTACAGTGGGAAGCCAAGTGGGCTGCAGCTTTCACCATGAATTTGTTGTCATCTACCTCAACTGAAGGGTTTTCTCTATACGGCTGGTAATGAGTGAGTGTTAGTGGAGAGAGAGTCGGAGTGATTTGTGAGTCAAGGTCTGCTGGTCATTATTTCCACAGAGTGTAAAGACACAATTCTGTTTAAATGAGATTCTGCTGTCTGAGTATTTTATCTGTCAAAATACTTCTTCTTGTGACGAAACGTCCTGGTTACTTGCATAACCTCCATTCCCTGATGGAGGGAACGAGACGTTGTGTCAATGTAGTGACACTAGGGGTCACTCTTGGGAGACCGAAACACCTCTTGTCTTTGAAAAAAGGACAATGAAAATTGGCGAGTGGTATTTGCATACCACTCCCCCGAACATATGGGTATAAAAGGAGCTGGTATGCAACCACTCATTCAGGTTTTGTGCTGAGGAGCTGAGACAAAGTCCCGGCCATTTCAGCGGGTAGTCCAGCGTTGTGACAGGAGGGACACAACGTCTCATTCCCTCCATCAGGGAACGGAGGTTACGCAAGTAACCAGGACGTTCCCTGTCTGTCACTCACTCGACGTTGTGTCGATTTAGTGACACTTGGGGTCCCTATACGAAACGCCACAACTGGCTGAACTGTGTAACGTGAACTGGCAGTGTGTGACAGGCAGACCACTGTGTGCCTCGAAGCCAGCACACCAGACCAACACGTAACCTTGCCGGGGGGTGGGGAATTGGGCTGAAGAGGCGGTGACAGACCGGCGTGATGGTCACGCGATGTGTCCCACGGTGCCATGCCCATCTCGGGACTCGAGTCTGGAGCCAGTGCTGAAGCGGTCTCATATGCATCAACCCGAGCAGAGTGGCCACCGCTGAGGATGCCATATGCCCCAGGAGCCTCTGAAAGAGTTTCAGTGGAACCGCTGTCTTCTGTCTGAACGCCTTCAAACAGGTCAGCACTGACTGGGCGCGCTCGTCATCGAGACTGAGTTCAACTCCAAGCAGAGAAAAGAGATGCTCTGAACCGGGAGGAGCTTGCTCTTTCCCCAGTTGACCCGAAGCCCTAGTCGGCTGAGGTGTGAGAGCACCAGGTCCCTGTGTGCACACAACACATCCCGAGAGTGAGCTAGGATTAGCCAGTCATCGAGATAGTTGAGGATGCGAATACCCACTTCCCTTAATGGGGCAAGGGCTGCCTCTGCGACCTTCGTGAAGACACGAGGGGACAAGGACAGGCCGAATGGGAGGACCTTGTACTGATACGCCCGACCCTCGAATGCAAACTGCAGGAAGGCTCTGTGTCAAGGTAGAATCGAGATGTGGAAGTACGCGTCCTTCAGGTCTACTGCCACGAACCAATCTTGATGCCGGACACTCGCTAGAATGCGTTTTTGCGTCAGCATCTTGAACGGGAGTCTGTGTAAAGCCCGGTTCAGTACTCGCAGGTCCAAGATTGGCTGCAACCCACTGCCTTTCTTCGGTACAATGAAGTAGGGGCTGTAAAACAAAGAAGATTCTGAAGAGATTACTTTGCATTTTATTATCATTTTTTTCATTTAATATTTAGTCCTTTCAGATGGAAAACATTTCTACATATAAATGATGCGATACAAAGTGCATTTGAACAGCGGTGAAACACTTTCTTATGATGTGTTACATTCATACGAGCAGACAGAGAAGTACGTTTGAAGTAAGTTTGGAGCAGAAGAAATAGAAATAAACAGAAATTGTCAGCTTTACGCTAAGCTAAAATGCTATTTCTAGCCATTTTACACACACGTTACCAGGTACGATCATTTTTTTTAATCAAGAAAATGCACGTTGGATCATAATTTCTTTTTTCTAGTAAGATCTTTGATATTAGGGCAAAAATCGTATTCTTTTTAATAATTTTTGTATTGTTTTCCTATAAAAATATCTAAAAATCGTTAAAACAAGATCAATTTGATTTATCTTGTTTTAGTAACAACACTGTATAAGATATTTAGGTTTTTCAGAGAATGTATTTTTAACATTTGTATTTTGAGCAAATACATGTGTATACAGTGCAACCTGTATTTCTCCTGAGGTTACCTGTGGGTTTTTCTTTGTGTCCCGAACAATTCTTCTGGCAGTTGTGGCTGAAATCTTTCTTGGTCTACCTGACCTTGGCTTGGTATCAAGAGATCCCAGAATTTTCCACTTCTTAATAAGTGATTGAACAGTACTGATTGGTATTTTCAAGGCTTTGGATATCTTTTTATGTCCTTTTCCATCTTTATAAAGTTCCATGATCCTGTAACGCAGGTCTTTTGACAGTTCTTTTCTACTCCCCATGGCTCAGTATCTAGCCTGCTCAGTGCATCCACATGAGAGCTAACAAACTCATTGACTGTTTATACACAGACACTAATTGCAATTTAAAAAGCCACAGGTGTGGGAAATTAACCTTTATTTGCCATTTAAACCTGTGTGTCACCTTGTGTGTCTGTAACAAGGCCAAACATTCAAGAGTATGTAAACTTTTGATCAGGGCCGTTTGGGTGATTTCTGTTATCATTATGATTTAAAAAGGAGCCAAACAACTATGTGATAATAAATGGCTTCATATGATCACTATCCTTAAATAAAAGACAGTTTTCTTGCATGATCAGTCATATTTTCAAAATCAATGCCAAAATTTCACAATTTCTGCCAGGGTATGCAAACTTTTGAGCACAATTGTGTGTGTGTATATATATATATATATATATATATATATATATATATATATATACACACACACTCACCTGCCGCTTTATTAGGTACACCTGTACATCTACTTATTCTTGCGATTATCTAATCAGTCAATTGTGTGGCAGCAGTGCAATACATAAAACCATGCAGAGATGGGTCAGGAGCTTCAGTTAATGTTCACATCAACCAGAATGGGGAAAAAATTTTATCTCAGTGATTTAGACCATGGCATGATTGTTGCAAAAACAAAAAACATCCAGTGAGCAGCAGTTCTGTGGACAGAAACGTCTTGTTGATAAGAGAGGTCAATGGAGAATGGCCAGACTGGTTCCAGCTAACAGAAAGGCTACCGTAACTCAGATAACTCCTCTGTACAATTGTAGTGAACAGAATAGCATCTCAGAATGCACAACATATCAAACCTTGAGGCGGATGGGCTACAACAGCAGAAGACCATGTTGGGTTCCATTTCTGTCAACCAAGAACAGAAAACTGAGGCTGAAGTGTACACATTTATTTGGCAACTAAATTACAAAAAGAGTTTCTCCCAACTCATTTGTTTATTCTCAATTTTTAGAGTAAGTGCAACAAATAAGTAACACAAAATGACAATTAAATAAAATTTTTGGCCTTTCCAAATAATATTCAGTGACCAATATATTCCATCCACGGTGTCTGTCAGTTTCTTGATCAACTTTCGCTGAAGCAGCAACCACAGCCTCCCAAATGCTGTTCAAAAAGGTGTATTGTCTTCCCTCACTATAAATGTCACGTTTGAGAAGGGCCCACAAGTTCTCAATAGGATTTAAGTCAGGTGAGGAAGGGGGCCAAGTCATTATTTGGGCATCTTTGAGGCCCTTGCTGGCTAGCCAAGCAGTGGAGTACTTGGATGCATGTGATGGAGGATTGTCCTACATAAAGATCATGGCTTTCTTGAATGCTGAGGACTTCTTCCTGTACCACTGCTTAAAGAAAGTACTTTCCAGAAACTGGCAGTAGGTTTGAGAGTTGAGTTTCAGTCCATCTTCAACTCGAAAAGGTCCAGCTACCTCATCCTTAATGATAGCAGCCCATACCAGTACCCCTCCTCCACCTTGCTGGCGCCTGACTCGAAGTGGTGCCCTATGTCTATTAAAGATCCAGCCATGGGCCCATCCATCTGATTCATCAAGAATCACTCTCATTTCATCTGTCCATAAAACCTTTGAAAAATCTGTCTTCATGTATTTCTTTGCTCAATCTTGACAGTTTTAATCAGTGGTGGTCGTGTTTCAGCCTTCTTAACCTTGGCCATGTCTCTGAGCACTTGGCACCTTGTACTTCTGGACACTCCAGGTAGGTTGCAGTTCTGGAATATGGTGGCACTGGAGGATAATGAGTTCCTGGTAGCTTCACGTATAATTCTTCTCAAGTCTTTGCAGTAAATTTGCGCCTTTTCTTCTCCATGTGTTTTTTGCGCCCCATTTGATTATTCGCAACAAAACGTTTGATTGTCCGGTGGTCACGCCTCAATAGTTTAGCTGTTTCAAGAGTGTTGCTTCCATCTGAAAGGCATTTTACAAATCTTGACTTTTCAGTGTCAGTTAAATCTCTTTTTTGGCCCATTTTACCTGAGGTAATGAAGCTGCCTAATAATTATGCACACCTTGATATAAGGTGTTAGTCACTTTCGCCACACCCTCCCTCATTACACAAATACATAAAGTACCACCTGAAAATGACTGAATCCAATAAGCATTTAAGTTTATACGGTTTGGAGTTGGAAAATGTGCATGGAAATAATGATGAGATCAGAATACTCACTTGCCTAATAATTGGGCACGCAGTGTATGTATATATATATATATATATATATATATATATATATATATATATATATATATATATATATAGTTTGATTTTTATATTAAAACATGTATTTTTTAATTTTAATAATAATAAAAATATATATTTTTAATTGCAACTTTAGCTGTACATATTATTTTATAGGTGAATGTGTGGTGAGTTTTGCAAAGGCAAGTGCAAAAATTTTCTTCTGAAAATTAAAAAATCTAGTTAATAAGTTAATATTGTTGTATTCATTGAAGTTCTTACAATTCCTTGTGAAATGGATGTGATATTTAAAAAATATATATATATTTTAAAATATTTAAATCATATTTGTTTGTATTCTTTTATTAAAATATATTTTATATTTTTAATTCATTTTGTTTTTTAAATATTTTTGTAAACTATATTTTCCCTTGCAAGTTTAGCCACATATTGTTCCTAAGGTGCATTGTGGTGGTGATTTTTGCAAAGGCAAGACCCACACATTTTCTTTGGAAAATATAAAAATCTAGTTAAAAAGTTGTTTGTAATTATTAAAGTTAATACAGTTCCATGTGAAATGGATGTGATATTAAAAACATCTATTTTTTTATAATTAGTTTTTTTACATATACAATTTTTGTATAAAGAAAAATAATTGTTTTTTATAAATGTATATTTTTTATATATTTGAAAATGTTTTTTTTTTTTTTTACTATAATTTTCATTGCAACTTTAGCAATACATATTGTTCCAAAGGTGCACATGTAAAGCTAATATTCCAAACAACCTCAATTTAGAAACTATAAAGAAATAATACATTCTTGATTACTTTGTGTGTCAATAAAGATACAATTAGAAAATACCACCTTTATGAAAATTACGCTGGAAAACAACAACATTGAACTGCTGATTCATTCGAAATCTTTTAAACTTTCGAGGTTTGCTTTTACTCTGATTTGGTCTGGGCCTCTGTGCTTCCTTCTTCTGTGTATGGAACTTAAAACCTGAAGGTGCAACAGTTCATGTGTTGCCCTCTTGACCAGCACGGCACAGAAGCGTTTAGGCTGTTAAAGAAAAATCACTCCAGCCAAAATGCTCGGCCATGACCCCATTGTATAGACCCCAGATTAAACAATTTCTCTTGGACTCCTTTGCAGAGTGCTTGCTGGCGTGAAAGCAGTAAGCTGCCAATCTCTTGTCAGCCTGGACAGTCAGGCAGGATTGGGACCAAAAAGTCACTTTTACCTTCAGATGTAATTCAGTCACCCCATCAGAAGTGGGTTAACAGGCTGCTACTCCTCACAAAATACAGCTGTGTGCTGGGTAATAATGTGATCGCAATGCCACAGCTGTCAAAGAGCTGGTGCTATTTCAAATCTAAAACGTAATTCTCCCAGCTTCACCCATGTTTGGTGTTCCAAGTTGTTTTGTTAGAGCCTGGCAAGGTTACCTTGTTTGTTTCATAGATTTTATAACTTATGGTAGTTAAATGATTTAGCCTACTAATGCTGGGCTTAAAGGGATAGTGTACCCAAAAATGAAAGTTCAGTCATTATTTACTTACCCTCATGCTGTTCCAAACCTGCATGCAGCTCTTTTCGATTCAAGGGCAGTCCATGGTGACCAGAGGCGGACATATGGGAGAGGCAAGCCAGGCAATTGCCTGGGGCCCCAAGCTAGGGGCCCCCCGCAGGCGGCAATAACAGTAGTTCACTGCAACGACACTTGAAACCAATGACTGGCAATGCTTAGCAGACTAGAATTACATTTTTGAAAAAACCCCTAGAGGGTCCCCATCCCTTTAGCTACTAATTCAAGTAAGTGGGATTTAGGAATAATGAAGAGGATGTCCGAAGTACCAGTCAGAAGAGGAAAAAAAGAAAGAGGAGCAGTAGAAGCATGACAGTACTGACTGGTACAGAATCTGTAATGTTTACTGAATTATCCCTTCTCATGAAAAGATTGCCAAACTCTCGGTAGTGTTTACATTCATTTCACGGTATTCTACATACAGTTCTTATTTAATCGCAACAAACTATACATCATTAGAAAGTGTAATCTTCAGATTTGATATTTCACCACTTATGAAATACATTTTACAGTAAGAGTAATTCGTTAAGTTATATAAGGAGTACACATCTGAAATGCAAAATCAAAACGAGAGTTACGGATATAAACATGTAATAAAGGCACACATACCCACTGAAACAAGTAAGCACTTGTCTTTTTGTCATTGTGAGGTTTCAGTAAACAACGTCCATTAGAAGTTGTAGTCCAAATATGTGTGCATTTAGAGACAATTTAATGGATAATCATATGTTAACCTCACATTTCTTTAGAAAAGATTGGATTGTCATTCAGATTTCCTCTAAATTATGCGACTCTCATGGTGTGTGTTACATATGTACAGAAAGAGAGGGGCACATACGGTATAGAAGAGAGTCATTACATCACAGCTAGTTTATTTTTTCTATAAGAAACTTCTACTATGGATTAGATCATTTATGTTTCATGAAAAGAGTGGTCGTGAGATGGCATTGTATACTGTATGTTACAAAAAACGAATGCATGTTAGTGAAAGATAGTAGCTTAAATGCTCCATGCTTTCTTTTCTCTCTTTAAGGGGCCGTTTACACGACGTTTTCAACTAAAAACAATGCCGTTATCGTCTCCGTGTAAACATACAAAAACTATGACGTCATGCGCAAGCGTATTACGTGTTCAGTCTATAGGCATGCGCGCGAGTACTTCAAAACAACGCTCGAGACATTCAAAACTACAATGGCGGACTACAGGACTGTGTTTGTGCTGCTCATGATTTTGAGTTTATTGACACTTCTCCAGCAAAGTGTAGATTTACTGCATCACTACTATGACCAGCGATTGCCATATTCATTGTTTGTATTCACCGCTCTGTGGAAGAATGCTTATGTGCGCAGGCGCATAGTGTTTCTTTACAAAGTGACATCACCAACTACTGGCCTGGCATGCATAATTCAGCGTTTTTAGTCGTTTTCGCGGATCTGTGTGAACGGGGATCATTTTGACAACGTTGTCTGTATGCGGAAATTTTTAAAAAGGCAAGGGAAAAACTTTTCCATTTTTAGTACATCGTTGTCTTGTAAACGTACCCTAAGACCGTTACTGAAGTCTTTACAACACCCCAGACAAGCACAATGTATCACAATGTGGTATTATTGATATCGATATGGCCTTCTCTCAAAAATTATTTTACATAATAGTGTGTGAGAATACAATACAATGAGAATACTCATGCTGAATGAGAATATTCAAGCTAAATTTATCTGATATCTGAACGTATATAATTATTTACTGATATCAAATTTATATAATTATTTAGCAGTTCCATGGACTTCCAATGTAGCCTCCTGCTCTTCATCTCATGATGAAGAGGTTCTTCACACATCCAGCAGTGCCATCAGCAGTACCACAACAGCAGGTACTTCAATCACATCAACACCTCATAAAGAGAAAGAGGCCACACCACTCCCTATTGGCATAACCACAACAACAGAAGGCAGTCAGATCTCTTGAATAATATCAGATGCCCATACTATGGCTAAGTGTCAAGTGATGCTGTGTGCTGTGAAATAGTGAAAAAAGGAGTCCTGAGTGCACTTTTGAAAACATTTTTGTGTGTGTGTTTTTGTATTACAACGTGCACTTTAAATATTTTTCTATTATTGCATGAGTTTAATATATTTTAAATATAGCTTACTGCAAATGTTCTGTTTGATATGTGGGGCATTCAGAAGGGCCTGCCTTATTTTCTTTTTTTTTGCCTATGGCCCCAAGAGTCCCTAGGATCGCCTCTGATGGTGACCATGGCTGTCAAGCTCCAAAAAGGGCAAAAAACACTATCATACTATCATAAAAGTAGTTGGTAACACTTTACAATATGGTTACATTTGTTAACATTAGTTAACAACACTAGTTAACACGAACTAATGTTAACAAATGGAAACTTATTGTAAAGTGTTACCAAGTAGTCCATACTAAAATTAGTGCATGCTACCATAAAAATAGTTAATACATACTACCATAAAAGTTGTCCATATTAAAAGTAGTCCATACTATTATTAAAGTAGTCCATATGTAACAGGTATGAAAAGTGTATTTAATACACACATTTTTCTTATATGGAATTACACAAAATGTTAAATGTATACCTGATGTTCCTGTCTATGTGTGTTTTCCCTTTAATTCTGTGGCATTATGTGGTCAATATATTTCCTGTCTTAGCTCCTCCCTTTCCCTTTCTGATTTGTATGTGAATGAGGAAAGGTATGTTCATGCTGAGATGTGATTAATCTACTTTCACCTTTGCTTTAAAAATAACTTTTATATGTATTTTTCTTTTAATTCATTTTTATATCATGTTATTGTTTCAATATATTTTACTTGATTTAAGCTATATTTTGTTTTCTGACTGTTGAGTGAACAGTTCCTCTCATTCCACCATTTTCATTTTACAGATATAAGGGCGAACTCACAGTTTTAAAGTTTTTATTTTCATTTCATCAGGTATCAGTTCGCTCTGCTTTTTAATAACCCCTCCAACTTAAAAAGTGCTTTCCTTTTTAACTTCAGCCTGAGGCGCAAGGGAGGGATTTTTCATTATTAGCAAATTCTGAAGATGCTTTCTACCTTTCCCTCTTAACTGCCAGGTTAATTTGGATGCCTCTAGAGATGCCTTTTTGTTTGAACCTTTAGGAAGAGTGCAGGGATTTTGTTTGATGGATTTTAATGTAATTTGCTTTCTAAGTCAATGTCAGCTCTGCAGAGGTTTGTTCACCAGGAGGCCTTTTCACCCAAACCCTACAGGCACAGACTTTGTGTGAACTGCAAGGACACACATACACACAATTATTCCCTCACATAAAACCCAGCTCTTCAAAGTCCTTTGCTTAAGAGTTTGGTACTTTTGCGCTGTCTTGATCTCTCCACAACCCTGTGCATCATAACTTTGCTCTGATTCAGTCCCTCGGGTCTCTCTCTTTCTTTATCCACAAACAGTGTCGACAGGGTCATATGAACCAGCCTTTTCTTCACGCTCTCAGACGTGCTTACCTGGCCGAGAAGACAGGTAGCATGTAGGTCACAGGGGGTTGATTCATTTGCAGTGCTTCAAGTTCAGCTCATTTATCTTACTCTCATCCAGGCAAAGATTCAAAGCCTCGATTCTCTCTCTCTCTCTGGCTGCTATCAGGACAACGGGTCCTGCACAAATCCAATAGCCTTAATCAAATATTATCTCCTTGTGTCATGATTTGCATTACAGTCCAGTTTTGTTCCCTGTTTGATATGGATTGGTAAAAATGTAAATTCTGGACTCTATTTAAGAAAAAAGTCCCTCCATAATGGAAACTGTTGTCATCATTTATACACCTCGTACGCTGTAGAATTCTTATTTTCCCCGTAGAACACAAAAGGAGAATTTACAAGTATCTTTACTCAACTCTTTTCCATGTTTACTCCAAAAAAGACTCATGTGCTTTATTCAACGTAGTCTCACGACAACTCTATTTAAAGGGTAAAATTTTTATTCCCATAGAGACTTACCAATCAACAAACAGAATTTCAAATTGATACATAATAGGCATCACATTTTAGCTAGCCTTATATCCAACACTTTATTTTATTTTAGGAAACATCTTTGATGTCATTTTCTTTCTTCCGTGGCACAAAAAAGTTATCTTTCTATTAAAATCATGTTTAGGGTTTACACTTTATGGTTAGGTTTAGGTTTAGGTTAGGGGTTAAACTTAGGACAAATCGCAATAAAATTGTTCATTGGTTAGTGTTATGGTTAACGTAAAAGTTGTATGTTTTTGTATGAGCCAACTCGTATGCAATTTCGTACAATTTCGCCATCTTTTACTATTATTGTGACTTTGTGTGAGGAACATTGTGACGAGGAGGAGGGCGTGGCCTGGCCGTAACGATGGACGCCCGGAGCTGAGTCAGCTCAATCAGCGGGAGAGGGATAAAGAAGAGCTTAAACACCAGTTCGAGAGAGAGAGACACACATGGCCGCTGTGTGTGTATGAGTTTACATTTAAGTTAATTTATGTAATGAAAGTTATTTTGACTGTTCTGCCGGTTCCCGCCTCCTCCTTGCCCATCCTTTACACATTACATTGGTGCTGAAACCCGAGAAGGAGGAGGGATGCGCTGTCGTGGAGTCCTCGCCATTGCCGTCCGCCAGGGGAGTAGCCGTGGCCGTCCACCAGGGGACGAAGGAGTCGCTGCCATCCACCAGAGGGCAGAGGAGTGGCTGAGAACCGGCAAGCAAGTTTTTTTTATTCTCTCTCTCTCTCCTGACTGGTGTCTGGCTTGCTTTTAAAGCCTGTCTCCACTCTCACTGCAATGACAAACCGCTGTTAGAAACAATCATTGCCAGCTGATGATCCTTACTGTTCTCAACTCCTGATCTCGCTCTCCATTCACAAACCGGCACTTAACCATGCCCCCACCACCACAAACATATTGATATTTAAGTTGTTATTCACTGATAATCTTCTCAGAAAAGCTCTCAGAAAAGAGCTGCTTAACAATTGTTCTAAAGTTCTCCTTTTGTTTTCCATGGAAAAAAAAAACTATAGTAAATATTTTTTATAAAATATATTTTTAATATATATAATTAGATATAGTTCCTGTAGATAAAGTCTTTAAATATCTCAGTTCCTCAACTAGTAAAGCATGACGCTAATAAAGATAAGTCATAGGTTCGAATCCAGTGGAAATCACTAAAAAATATTTATTCATAAATGCATTGTAAATTGCTTTGTCTGCAAAATGAATAAATGTAAATATAAAAAATCCCATGTGGAAGTACTAATAAATAATGAACATCAGAACAATGACAACCTGAAGAAAGTTCTGCTGAGCATGTCCTGTTTTTTTGTTAATTACGCAAGGCAATCAGATAACACCCTTATCATTAATGCAATTAACAGTGAGATGTAGGTTACAATCTCATTACATTTTTACATATTTCAGAGATGAATATTACCCAGTGCTCCAGTGTCGTTTCGTGAAAGACTTTGATCCAGGACTGTGAGGTCCAAACATTTAAAACATTTATGAATTTTAAAATTTGAATGGCCACATTAGATGTTGTGTTCTCTTAAGCAAGACATGACAAGTTCCGTTCACACTTACTGGCAAATGTTGAGAACCAAATGTGCTTCTTTACGATACTTCCACTTTTTCACACAATAAACACATGTTTGTGATGGTTAGAGAGAAAGAGAGAAAATACAGAGCATAATAAAGGTAACAGCAGTAAAAGCACACATTTATTCATTAATTTTCTCGAGCAACTCATTATGCTCCCAGATGAGTTAACTGTTCATTTGTGCTTGCAAATATTCCACCCTTCAGTAGTTCCCTAAATGAAAAGTCTTGCATTACTGAAGTTTATTCAATACATCCTCCGGAGTGCTTAAAATCAACAACAAGTTTTGGGGAGTACAAAATGTATTATGCATTTTTCATGGGCTTTTGTGTCTGAACTTCCTTACAAGATCCTCTTGAAAAGGTCTGTTTATTATATAATAAATAGATGGCAGTATGGAATGGCTTAATTGCATAACACTGCATTTAATTATTGAGTCCTGATGAAATCATTTAACTTGTTAACATGTATATTCACCATCTCGACACAAAGGATGCGAGCACATCGACAGAAGTGCATTGCTTAAAAGTCAAAAAGTAGAGCAAATAACCTTCATGGCCCAAATGTGAGATGCATTAGTGAGCGCAAAAGACATAAGGCCAAATATTGAAATACTTCATAGCTCCATTATATTACACCTGAATTGCTCATATCTCTTATGACTTTTAGTCATTTTTTTATTTATTTTTATTTTTTGACGACCTGAATAGACTCATTTATGCTGCACATTCAGTTTGTCTATTATGCAGTATTCTCCTGTGACTCATTTATTCATTAATTTTTGTCCTCTGCAGTGGACATGAAAATTTTTGTTAATAAATATGCCGTTGTATCTTAAAAACATTAATTTGTATCTTAAAGAGGACATTCTGGGCTTTATTGTCATTGCAGTATCTGGGGGGAGGGGTGGCCAATTTGATCACATTAAATGTACATCATAAAAATAAGCTCACACAACATAATGGATGTCTCGACATTTTGACAAATGAGTCATGACAAATAAGGTTGTCCAAGGTGATAAAATTGAGAAATCTTTGAAAAATCTAGTTTACAACACATGTCAGGGTCATAGAAGTGACAGAATCTTTGTATCCATATTTGTTTTTGATAAATTTTTGAAAAGCATGCATAGCAATTTACCAAAAAATTAACAACAAAATAAAAACTAAAAAATGATCTGACTTTTTTTAATTTCAAGTTGCTTAACCACCAAGTAAAAGGTAAAAAAAAAAAAAAATAAAAAAAATCTTTGCACCTCTAATACAGGTGAGTGTACACAACTTAAACATTAATTTAAAAAAAGTTTTAAAAAATTGTTTTCAAAAAAAAATTTTTTTTTTACAAATATCATGAATTTTTGAGTCAAGAACATCAAGACATTTTCTTGGGGTTACCCCATTTGTCCTGAACATTTATTTATTTTATTTTTTTGCAAAACTTTTTATTTATTTATTTATTTATTTTTTTTAATATCTGATATTTTTAAAAATGTCCTCTCTGTTCTCTCTGATTCTTTTCTTCTTCTTTTTTTCACCATATGACAACAAAATGGCTACCTGCATGTTGGTTACACCACCTGACTTTGATTTGGTGGACAAAAGTTTAAAATATTAATAATTTATAACTGGTAATATATGTACCATTTTTAAAGAAAACATGAGTGAGCAGGCAAAATACATTGATTTTATTTCTTATGGGATTCATAATCAACTGTAGGTTATTACAGAATGGCACAATCATAAAACAAAACATGGCAACAAAGAAAAAAATGAAATGACCCCTGTTCAAAAGTCTGCATACCCTTAGTTCTTAATACTGTGTATTGCCCCCTTTAGCATCAATGACAGCGTGCAGTCTTTTGTAATAGTTTTCTATGAGGCCCCAAATTCTTGCAGGTGGTATAGCTGCCCATTCGTCTTGGCAAAATGCCTCCAGGTCATGCAAAGTCTTTGGTCGTCTTGCATGAACCGCACGTTTGAGATCTCCCCAGAGTGGCTCGATGATATTAAGGTCAGGAGACTGTGATGGCCACTACAGAACCTTCACCTTTTTCTGCAGTAACCACTGGAGGGGCAACTTGGCCTTGTGCTTAGGGTCATTGTCGTGCTGCAAAGTCCAAGAGCATCCCATGCGCAGCTTTCGTGCAGAAGAATGCAAATTGTCTGCCAGTATTTTCTGATAACATGCTGCATTCATCTTGCCATCAATTTTCACAAGATTCCCTGTGCCTTTAGAGCTCACACACCCCCAAAACATCAGTGAGCCACCACCATGCTTCACAGTGGGGATGGTATTCTTTTCACTATAGGCCTTGTTGACCCCTCTCCAAACATAGCGCTTATGTTTGTGACCATAAAGCTCTATTTTGGTCTCGTCACTCCAAATTACAGTGTGCCAGAAGCTGTGAGGCGTATTGTAACTGGGCTTTTTTGTGGCATTGGCGCAGTAAAGGCTTCTTTCTGGCAACTCAACCATGCAGCTCATTTTTATTCAAGTATCGTCGTATTGTACTCCTTGAAACAACCACACCATCTTTTTCCAGAGCAGCCTGTATTTCTCCTGAGGTTACCTGTGGGTTTTTCTTTGTATCACAAACAATTCTTCTGGCAGTTGTGGCTGAAATCTTTCTTGGTCTACCTGACCTTGGCTTGGTATCAAGAGATCTCCAAATTTTCCACTTCTTAATAAGTGATTGAACAGTACTGATTGGCATTTTCAAGGCTTTGGATATATTTTTATATCCTTTTCCATCTTTATAAAGTTCCATTACCTTGTTACGCAGGTCTTTTGACAGTTCTTTTCTGCTCCCCATGGCTCAGTATCTAGCCTGCTCAGTGCATCCACACGAGAGCTAACAAAATCATTGACTATTTATACACAGAAACTAATTGCAATTTAAAAAGCCACAGGTGTGGGAAATTAACCTTTAATTGCCATTTAAACCTGTGTGTGTCACCTTGTGTGTCTGTAACAAGGCCAAACATTCAAGGGTATGTAAACTTTTGATCAGGGCCATTTGGGTGATTTCTGTTACCATTATGATTTAAAAAGGAGCCAAACAACTATGTGATAATAAATGGCTTCATATGATCACTATTGTTAAATTAAAGACAGTTTTTATGCATGATCAGTCATATTTTCAAAATCAATGCCAAAGTTTCACGATTTCTGCCAGGGTATGCAAACTTCTGAGTGCAACTGTAATAATACAATATTAATAATTAATAATAATTTGTTATTAATTAAGAATTAATGCAGTGTATTAATATTTCATATTTTCTTAAGTATTATATATATATATATATATATATATATATATATATATATATATATATATATATATATATATATATATTATTAACTACATTGATAACTACATTTCCATTGCTTGTTTTGAAGTAATCATAAAAGATTATTCCAAAACTTATTTTCTCGAGAATTTTCAGATCAAATCATGAGAATTATTGTATTAATTTATATTAAAATGGCTTACACACGTTAATCAAAGTTGTTATTTTATGTGAATTGCATTTCAGGACAAAAAAAATGAGTGACACATCGTTGACCCCTTTACTTTTGTTAATAAACATGAGATCATGATTCAATAATCACACACTGAAGGTGTGTGCGCTCTTTTAGAAGTGCGCTTTAGACGAGAGGGAGAGGAAGATCTACATTTGCTCGAAAGGGAGTCATATTATTAAGGTCATTTTTTTAGTTTTGCCCTGTAAAACTGATATGGACAAGAGGTGGTCGTCATTGCGCAGGTATTGCGGTTAACTTTGTGCGCTCTGGCGCATCACTGAACGGATTTTACGCGCGGAGTCGACAGGAACCTACGGATAACCTGCATCTTCCCAAAGCTCTCTACATCGCGTCGCGTCCCATATTCTGGAGTTTAAATCCCCAGCATCACTAAAACACAGGAAAATAAGATAAATACGTAGAAAAATGACTATTGGCATGACGTTGGCGCATCCACTAACACGCAGTATTTAGTGATTTGTAAATCGGACGGATGTTTGCCGGAAACGAATCGAACGCAGAAGCGAAGTGACGGGACCTGCTGAGTCGTTTGGATTTTGGATACATTGGAAATCTTTCATCATGGTATTAATAACGCCTTTTAATAAGGTGCGTGTCGATTGCACGGCTCTTTTATTCTGCGTGGCCATCATGTGCGAGCTCGCTTTGGCTCAGAATGACACGGAACCCATCGTCCTGGAGGGGAAATGTCTAGTGGTGTGTGACTCGAACCCCGCCGACTGGAAGAGCTCGTCTTCGCCGCTCGGCATCTCCGTGCGCGCCGCCAACTCCAAAGTGGCTTTCTCCGCGGTGCGGAGCAACAACCACGAACCCTCGGAGATGAGCAATAAAACGAGGATCATATATTTCGACCAGGTAAGCTTGATTTTCATGCCCAAATAAGGGGAAATAATATGTAATAATTTTGTTTACATAAAAGGGTTTTTACTTGCACACTATTAAGTGAAACCTTTATCTTCAAAGTTTTGTCAAAATTTACATTAATGTTCATGTTCCAGTGTAATTGCATAACTTATATAATTAGTAGGCCTATATTTAGATATATGGATATTATAGACAGCACGTTAAATGCTATATTAAGATTTGGGATTTTTGGTTATTTATTTATTTATTTGCTTTGGGATAGTTTTTTTCTTGCCAAAGTTGTACTAGTAGTACTAGAGTGACACTTTACATTAATTTTAATATTACATTGTACTTGCATTATTTATATAATTATTAAATGTAGATGCATGCATATAATGAACATTAGTGCATGTTGCATGCTCTATTAAGATTTTGTGAGTTTTAACTTGCAAAAATGCGGACCAGCTGAAGGGTTTTTGTGTCAAACTTTACTTTCACATTACAGTGTAATTAAATAAGGACTTTGTCATAATTATTTGGAGCATTTCATATTGTTATTGTTTTTCTAATGTATTGTAATACTGTTCACCTAACATATAACAATGCTTTTACGTATAACATAAAACATATATATATATATATATATATAATTTATTTCTTTTTTCTTTTTTTTTCTTTTTTTCTGAAGTCTTTGCTTATTAGATTAAATTCAAAATCACACCAACACACTCTTTGCTTAGTTTGTCTTGCAAGTTTGTCTCGCAAAAAATGTTTTGGGTAAGAGCAGACCAAACAACAACTAAAAACAAAAACAAAAAACAACGGATTTTTCACTATAAACCTTGACATCAGCAGTCTCATTGGTGATCATGATTTCAAGCTCGATTATGCCTCTTTGTGCTTGACGCATGCGCAGAGCGCAAGATGGCGCTAGGAGGTGTAACTATTTTGTGTGTTTTTAATGTATTTGGTATACTGAATCTTATTTTATTTTTAATATGGTGGCATAAGGCAGAGTACTGAGTGTGAATGTTTGCATGTTTTCGTATTGTCTTGTATGTTATTTCACCGTGAGGGGTGTCAAAGACAAATTTCAATGAGGGTGGACAATAAAGATTCAATTCAATTAATCAAGCTTGAAATCATGATCGTGCTTAGAGACATCAATGGCAAGATGTACAGTGAAAAAGCAGTCACATTTTGTCTGTTCTCACTCAAAAACAATTAGATCACTTCTGAAGACATGGATTAAACCACTGGAGTCATATGGATTACATTTATGCTGCCTTTATGTGCTTTTTGGAGCTTTAAAATATTGATCACCATTCACTTGCATTCTATGGACCTACAAGACTGAGAATCTTTGTCTTCTGCAGAAGAAAGAAAGTCATACACATCTTGGATGGCATGAATGAGAGAGTTTGTAATTTTTTGGGTGAACTATTCCTTTAAACTTCAAAAAGAATAAGAAAGCACTGTAACAGTGGTCCATATGACTCATGCACTATATTTGAAGACTTCAGAAGCCATATGAAGCCATATGGAGTTTATTTGTTTGTCCTTTTTGGTGTCAGACATGGTCACTAAGCGGTTGTTGAATGGAAAGAACTGTGTGACGATTCTTCAAAAATTAACAGCGAACAGGTTTGGAACGACACGGGGTTGGTAAATAATGACAGAGTTAAAATTGAGTGAATTAGTACTTTAACTGCAATAGATTTTACCAGAGAGTTTAAGCTAAATTAATTTCTTGCTGATATATACAGGAAGTTATGTACAGTTTGCCCTCGAGGAGTCATTATTCTCCTCTCATTGCTTTGGCTGCAGGAAAAGTAAAAAATAAGATAAAAAATGTGCACAGACTGGCCAGCTGCTCTCAGGCCCAGAGCTCTACTATACTTTGACACACATAACATCATCCAATCAGCCAGCCAGGCCTGACTCTCGCTCTGGGTACGCCACAGGGAAAGGTTACTCACAGCTTATGGACAGCAAGAGAGAGATTCTGCCCTGCTTTGACAGTACCAAGAGCTTTGTGGATCAACCAAGTCTTTTAGTGTTTGCGATGCTGAGTAATTCTTGTGCATTATCACAGCTAGTATTTGTCTTTTGAATCTTTTAAAGGGGTAGTTCAGCAAAAAATGGAAACTATGTCATCATTTACTGACTCTCACGTTTTTCCAAACCGGTGTGACTTTTTTTACTTCCGTGGAAAGACGCAAAAGGTGATGCGTTCCATAAATAATCATACATCAACAAAATATTTGTGACCAGGGGCGTCATGGCCCCATTTATTTATTTATTTATTAAACAACAAAAAACAGTTTTTTAAAAACTTAGTAGAGACATGCTAGTGTAGTGGTATAGTTGCTATATAGAATGCAAGCAGACCTGGGTATACTGTGTGCATGTATATTAATATACTCTATACAATGTACTGTATATAAATATATATATATAGTGTGTGCCTCTCTCTCTCTCTCTCTATATATATATATATATATATATATATATATATATATATATATATATATATATATATATATATATATATATATATATAGAAAGTTATCTGCGTTATCCACGTAAGGTGCAACTAGACTGTATCTAACAAAGTTTTGACACTTGAATGGGCAATTTCTGCCACAGTGCTTAAAAAATTGAATTTCCAGCCATCAAAATACACTTGACTCAAAAATATGAGGGTGCATGACACTTTGAATGGGCATGACACTTTTGTTTGCGTCATAAGCACAAAGTCATTGGGCATGACCATGAAGTTTTAGTATTTTTGTGCAAGCATGTGATAAGTCTAGGCACAAATGGGTTTGGATAAATTGTATGCAAAAAGCGCTAATGGGCTGGGTCAAGTGCAATTTAATTTGGAAGTTCTTCTACGGTAACTGCACTGTCTGCGTCCTATTATATAGTCCACAACAGCTACAACAGTGATTGTCAGGGACTTAATTTGATGTTCCACTGTATTTTTAGAGTTTTGAAATTAAATTTATTACCACCTGCTGGTGGAATCTCCAAACTGCAAATGCGGGAACTGAATTTAGACTTTGCGCTGTAAACAGACGTCTTAGCACAATGACCAATTTTTTCCTGAAAATAGCAAATTGGGCTTTGTGGTACTTGAGTAACATAAAATACAACCACAGTTTGTGTGCATACATAGCGCAAACACTCCCACCCACACCCACTTACGTTTTGCGCTGAGACGAAAATTGTGCTTAGAATTAGCGCTCTCATGAAAATTGGATAAGACGCAGCGCATGGTCGTTGAGCTAAGCACTGTGCATTGCAAACTCTCAAAAACAGAGCCAATAGTCTGAAAAACAGACTGAATTTATCAACAGTACGTCTTCAGCTAATATAAGTATGTGCTTACCAAAATTCAAATCACTGCCCACATTTGAATTCATGCAAATATGTACAATTCAGCAGTATGGGGTCGATTTCAGGGTACATGAACATTCGGAAGCTACATGTCAATTTCCAGTGTGATCATGTTGGATAAAAATGTACCTTGTCACTTTGGAGAAAAACATCAGTGCATAAATGTATGCATAAATATAAATGGCTCTGAGAGAATCAACAATTAATATAACACTACTAACCATGATTGTGATTACTGTATAAATACATTAAGATTCACAAGATTAAATCATGGTCATCACGACCATGAGAATGAACATTCAGGACAATGGTAGGAAATCCTCAATATTATATTGCCTTCTGCTGAGAACTTATGTTGAAAAGTCCAAATGTCTGCATGGGTGCATGCATATTTCATTCCAATTGCCTATTCTAATTCCAGCACTGGCATTTTTCAAGGTCTTTCTTTTCAAGTTGTTAGCATTACAAATATTTCGCAGAACAAATAATTGTACAGTCTGGTTAGGTTGTTTCATTGTAATGGCATTTGTTGAAGGATTTTTCACTTTTGATGCCTCTCAAATACCTTTTTGCAGGTTCTTGTCAACATAGGAAACTATTTCACACTGGAATCCGTCTTTCTGTGCCCTCGGAAAGGAATCTACAATTTTAACTTCCACGTTATTAAAGTGTACCAGAGCCAGACTATACAAGTGAGCAAAGAATATCTCTCACACAAACAGATTAAAATAAATATTAAATCACCTTTAATTTTAATATCATATTTGAGTTTCCAAGTGAACACAGAGACAGACATTATTAAATATTTGGTAAAACTTTAATTGAAGCCTGTGTAAATAATGCACTTTAAATGTATTCATAATTTCTTATAAGGCATTCATAATGCTTTGTAACAAACCTTATGTCAGCTGTATATTCTCATTAATTTTTGTAACCAGTTATAATATTTCGTAATACATCATTACTTTTAGTGGGAAAAGTAGTGTAACACATTAAACACATTTTAATTTCTTGTAATCAGATTGCAGTTACTGACATTCAATTATGATAATTACTTTTAAGTACATTACTTGGGCTACACATATTTCTAAAATAATATTATTTATTTATAAAACATTTTAAATATGAATTCATATGTTATCTATATATGTATATCTGTTTGCTTTTCTGTGACATCTGAAGTATGTCACAATAAAGGAGGAAATATAGACATTATTTTGTTTTTGCTGAGTAGAAAAGTAGTTTTAGAAAGTAACTTAAAAGTAAGATAACTTGTAACATGAAAACTTTTTAAATTAATCAATCTTTAAAGTGATCTGATTGTAATTTAAAAAAGTAATTCGTTATTTCTAGTGGATTACTTGTTTTTGAGTGACTTACCGAACACTGACTGAGGACCTACATATAAAAAATATAAATTAAGTAAAACATGAAGAAAAACCGTCTTAATAAATGGCATGTTTTTCATTTTAGAATTTAATGCATAGCACCTGCAACATGACAAAAATTACAATATCTGCTCAAACCAAAGTTGTGAAATTATTTCACACTTATATTCACAAAATTGTGATACTGTGATAAAAAACAAAACTAACTGATAAAAAGTTTAATATTTTCCCCAATAATGTAGACACCTATGATGGCGGACATGAAAATATACTGCACAGTAGGAATGAACCAGATAATATAAAAAATTGCGAGAATATATATTTTCTCTAACTGTGGCCATCATAGTAGTGAACTGATGAAATGTATCATGTTTCCTGGCATTGAATAAGTCCTGCCACATTCGCTTTGTTTCTGAGATGTCTGTATTGATTTTTTCCCCTCTGTGCTCCAGGTGAATTTAATGCTAAATGGAAAACCAGTCATCTCTGCCTTTGCCGGCGACAAAGATGTCACGCGTGAGGCGGCCACCAATGGGGTTCTTCTCCATCTGAACAAAGAAGACAAGGTTTATCTGAAACTAGAGAAGGGGAACCTGGTAGGCGGCTGGCAATACTCCACTTTTTCTGGCTTTTTGGTTTTCCCTCTGTAAAGCAAACAAAGACAGCCCCCTTTTCTGTCAAACAACCAATCATCATCATGTAACCAGTCCTTCAGCATTATTTGGAGGCACCTAAATGGAATCATAATTCCAGATGTTAATTTACTGTTGTCAAAGGACCAATGGGAAAGTGCTTTTGTAACAGTGACGTATTTGGAGAGTGGACATCTTCTGCAGTGCAATACCACATCTATTTCTGATGTAGGTTGTCCTTCATAGACCCAGGAAGCTCAATGCAACATGTCAGACTCTGTCTGGTTTCATTTTGGATGTGTATATTGGCTTTTAATGTGTGTTTTAAGTAAAGTATTAAGTATTATATATTGCGACTTATTCACAAAAGTTGAAGCTACAGTATTTGTCTGACACAATTAACATTGCGCTATTAATGCTGGCGGAAAGCAGGTGGTAAACATAATTTTGCTTAACAGATACATCTGTACACATTTTCTAGTGATCTTGGCAACAGTACTTCATCAAATGATGACCAAATCAAGGAGAAGAGCATTATAATTGGGACATATCCAGATGCACAATGTAGTCAAGCGCTTTTTCGGCATTGTAAAGAGCCAATTTGGGTGCGTGTATCGTAGTCACAGAGCGATGCTTTTCTAGTCTAGTAATACTGGTACTGATCCTCCAAAACCTGGCACTTAGAATCGACCTGAAAGATGCAGAATTGCAGCGTGCAGTTTGCGTTACGCACAGATCTTTTTGGTGTGTTTGCGCTGTTACCCTATTTGCATAATTCCTTTTGCGAATCGGCTGCTAAAACAATGCGCGCAGGAGCAATTCATTCAAGGTTCATTCAAGGACACCTGTTATATTTTCTTTGGGTAAAAAAATGTGTTGTCTTAACTGAAATATAACACTGCGATTATTTATTTCAATCTGAAATGCAAATACAAAAGACAAATTATCAAGGCTGAAAAGTGTTAAAGGGAATATTGTCGTGATCTATTGTCATGATCCATTCATTGTTGTCACACAGAGCTTTAGCACAGTTTGTTTCAACAGAATCTGTGGCAACATATGACAAAGCATCGTCAGGCCGGTGTGTAAAGGTGCCAATTAGTGCAGATAAGCTGCTGTAAAAATCTCCAAATAACTCAATAGAACACAAACACAACACATATGTTGCACCATTCATACTGTTTTTTGATTACAGTAGAGGGAGTGGACTTTGACCTGTGCTACATTCAGATGTATGGTTGAAAATATGGAAGAACGATGCAGTCGCAGCTTACCTTCGTAAGAAAGCAAGCCACCCCAGAGGCTCCCCGCCTCGGTCCTTCTACCCACGGGTATGAGGCCAGCGTGGCTAGCACTGGGGGCGATTTGGGGACCCCAATGGGACCACCTCTGCTGGGTATCTCCCCACGGACCTCCCATTCCCCAGCATGCTTGTCTGCCCTGATCGGGCTTCCGGATGAGTCTGCCGGCTCGTCTCACGGCAAGTTCGACCTCTTATTCGGAGCCCTCGAAGGTGATGAGCTCTCGAGCGCAGCATCGGAGAGCGGGCTCATCCAGTCGGACGTGGAAGCCTCAGCTGGGCTCCTCCCTTCGGGTGTGTCACCCAGTCACAGGCTGATGCGAAGATGATGACATGCTTTCCCGGGCAGCCGCGAGCGTCGGGCTAGAGTGGAACCCTCCGCTCTCCCCTGAACGCTCGCGGCTCGATGACTGGTCCCTGGGCTCGTTGCGCCGCTCACAGCCATGTCCTGCCCCCGTTCTTTTCTTCCCGGAAGTGCATGAAGAGCTGACATGGTCATGGGAGGCACCTTTTACTGCCCGGTCCCGATCTTTCAGCTTCCCCACCCTCACTACCCTCAATGGTGGGGCGGCTAAGGGCTATTCGGCAATCCCCCCGGTGGATAAGGCGCTCGCTGTGCACCTATGCCCGCAGAGCGCCGCCACCTGGCGCGGGCGCCCAAAGCTCCTGTCTAAGGCCTGTAGGTTTATGTCGTCCCTGACGGCCAAAGCCTATGGTGCCGCTGGACAAGCTGCCTCCACCCTGCATGCCATGGTCCTCCTGCAAGTCCCCCAAGCCAAGGCGCTAAAGGAACTGCACGAGGGTAGTTCTGCCCCGGGATTGACGCAGGATCTGCACTCAGCGACCAACCTCACTCTCCGGGTGACGAAGGTCACAGCGTGGTCTCTTGGGTGGGCGATGTCCACCTTGGTGGTCCAGGAGCACCACCTTTGGCTCAGCCTGGTCGAGATGGGAGAGGCCGACAAGGCACGGTTCCTTGCTGCTCCCATTTCCCAGGTTGGCCAGTCTGGCGACACCATCGAGGACTTTGCCCAGCAGTTCTCAGCGGTGAAGCAGCAGACGGAGGTTATCCGGCACATCCTGCCGCATTGCGGCTCAAGATCCCGCACCCCATCTGCTCATCACCAAGGGCGTCCCCCTGTGGTGACTGCACCGGCTCCACCACAGCCCACCCCTGCGGCCCGGCCCCAGCGTGGAGCCCACCGCAGGAAGCAGACGCCACCCATCTCGTGGCCGCCAAGAACCCACGAAAGGCTTCGAAGCACCCCTGAGACGGGCGACCCAGGGACGACGAAACCTGCTGCTCTGGAGCTGGTAAGCGGACCACTCCATCCCCTGGTGGAGGGCCGGGAGGAGAATCTTTTGTTACCTTTGCATTTAATTGCGCCGCATGTCCAAGTGGCTGCGGTACCCAAGAGTTCAGCAAGGGCGGTTTCCTTGTTCCCTGGGTCACATACCCGGTCTCCCCACCCCTGAGTGCCCAGCTGTGGCACAAATTTGCCCCCGATGTGACAGTCTCCATGGGTCACGAGGACAACCTCTTCCTCCCCCATCCCAGGCTGTTCCGGGGGTGGTCACAAGGAGCCAGGTAAGTAATTCGATGTCCCTGAACTCAGCACAGCCACGACACGGTGTGGCACCTCAGGCTCTGCCCCGCTGCAAGGCCCCACCCGCCGGTATGTCTGACGAGATTGTCCCTCCGGCCGAGATGAAGAAGGGTTTTACAGCCCCTACTTCGTTGTACCAAAAAAAGGCAGTGGGTTGCGGCCAATCTTGGACCTGCGAGTACTGAACAGGGCTTTACGCAGACTCCCGTTCAAGATGCTGATGCAAAGACACACTCTAGTGAGCGTCCAGCATAAAGATTGGTTCATGGCGGTAGACCTGAAGGACGCGTACTTCCACGTCTCGATTCTACCTCAACACAGACCCTTCCTGTGGTTTGCATTCGAGGGTCGGGCATATCAGTACAAGGTCCTCCCTTTCGGTCTGTCCTTGTTCCCTCGTGTCTTCACGAAGGTTGCAGAGGCAGCCCTTGCCCCGCTAAGGGATGTGGGCATTTGCATCCTCAACTATCTCAATGATTGGCTAATCCTAGCTCACTCTTGGGATGTGTTGTGTGCACACAGGGACCTGGTGCTCTCGCATCTCAGCCGACTAGGGCTTCGGGTCGACTGGGAAAAGAGCAAGCTCCTCCCGGTTCAGAGCATCTCTTTTCACGGTTTGGAGTTGGACTCAGTCTCGTTGATCGCGCATCTCACGAACGAGCGTGCACAGTCGGTGCTGACCTGTTTGAAGGCATTCAGACAGAAAATAGCGGTTCCACTGAAATTCTTTCAGAGGCTCCTGGGGCATATGGCATCCTCAGCGGTGACCACTCCGCTCGGGTTGATGCATATGAGACCGCTTCGGTTACGTAATTACGGGGGTTACGTGTCTGCCTGGTGCGCTGGCTACGAGGCACAGAGTGGTCTGCCCATCACACACCGCCAGTTCACGTAACACAGTTCAGCCAGTTGCGGCATTTCGTATAGGGACCCCTTGTGTCACTACATCAACACAACGTTCGAGTGAGTGACAGATAAGGAACGTCCTGGTTACTTGCGTAAACTCCGTTCCCTGATGGAGGGAACAAGACGTTGTGTCCCTCTTGCCACAACACTGTAGTACCCGCTGAAATGGCCGGGACCTTGTCTCGGCTCCTCAGCACAAAATCTGAATGAGTGGTTGCATACCAGCTCCTTTTATACCCATATGTCCGGGGGAGTGGTATGCAAATTCCACTCGCCAATTCCCATTGGCCTTTTTGTCTTAAAGCAGAGGTGTTTGGGGCTCCCAAGAGTGACCCCTAGTGTCACTACATCGACACAACGTCTCGCTCCCTCCATCAGAGAACGGAGGTTACGCAAGTAACCAGGACATTTGTTAATAATAAACATGCACAATAACATATAATAAAAAGGCATAATAAACAGAGTTGGAGTCTTGATTTTGTGGTCTATAGACATCTCAAGACCCCATAAATGTGGGTATGGATCTTCTTACTCAGTGTTTTGGTCTGGATCTGGGTCTCAGAAATTCTGCCATTATTTACTCACTGCAATGTCTTTCCAAACATGTATGTTTATCTTTCTTTTCTTTCTTTCTTTCTTTCTTTCTTTCTTTCTTTCTTTCTCTCTTTCTTTTCAAAAATCTGTTCTCAAAAATCTCTGTCTAGATCTGGACCTCTGCTTAGTAGACAGTCTATTGTTACAGTCTGGTTTTGGTCTGGGTCTTAGGGGGTCTTCTATTGTTCTGGTCTTAGGGGGCTTCTATTGATCTTGGTCTTAGGGGGTCTGGTACTGGTCTAGGTCTTGGGGGTCTTCTATTAGTCTAGGTCTTAGGGGGTCTTCTATTGGTCTGGGTCTTAGGGGGTCTATTATTGGTCTGGGTCTTGGAGGGTCTGGTGTTGGTCTAGGTCTTAGGGGGTCTTCTATTGGTCTTGGTCTTAGGGGGTCTTCTATTGGTCTGGGTCTTACAGGGCCTTCTGTTGGTCTGGGTCTTTGGGGGTCTTGTATTGGCCTAGGTTATAGGATTTGGTATTGGTCTAGGTATTGGAGGTCTTCTATTGGTCTGAGTCTTAGGGTTTTTTATTGGTCTGGGTCTTGGAGGGTCTGGTATTGGTCTAGGTCTTAGGGGGTCTTCTACTGGTCTTGGTCTTAGGGATTCTTCTATTGGTCTTGGTCTTAAGGGGTCTTCTAATGATTTGGGTCTTAGGGAGTCTGGTATTGGTCTGGGTCTTAGGGGATTTGGTATTGGTCTAGGTCTTGGGGGCCTTCTATTGGCCTAGGTCTTAGGGGGTCTTCTATTGGTCTAGGACTTGGAGGGTCTTGTATTGGTCTCAATCTTGGAAGGTCTGGTATTGAATCCAACTCTGATACTGACAGGGTGAACTTGACATTGAGTCAGTTTCTTCTGTAGATTGTTCACCACATCAAAACCTTTAATAATTTTCAGCTTTCATTAGTTTCCTTGACAAAGCCTTTTATAATGGTGACATTGTTCTACCACTAATCAGTATCTCATGGATCCTTGCTTAGTTATTTTTTTATTTAATAAACTCAGTATTTAATAAATTATAAAGTCCAGGAAGAGAATACTCAATCAACCATTTGGCCAGAATAAAAACCAGCCACTCTCACAATCTGAGTTGTCCAGTCAACTAAGATTTCAGCAAAATATTTATGGCTCATGCAGCAAATTGAATATGTGAGCTGCATGTAAAAGAGGCTTTGTGTCTGAAATATATCTCTTAGTTTTCAGTCTGTAAGCCAAATGTTGCATTTATGTGTGCACATATTTACTTTACATTCTTCCTTGTGAAGAACTTAACTATTTTTACACAAGATTTTCTGATATTAAGTGTTTTATTCCAGGAAAGACAGGTAATATTAGATAAAATCGCCAGGGTGAATGATTTGTTTCTGATATGGAGACATGTCACATGACTGATTGGTGTCATGTAGTGTCCAAACTGAATATTATAGAGGATGTCCACTCTTCTGTTCACAATCTCAAAACTTTTAGAACCTACATGGCAAATAACTTAGAAACACAGTCTCTCTCTCTCTCTCTCTCTCTCTCTCTCTCTCTCTCTCTCTCTCTCTCTCTTAAAATGCTCTTGTTTTCCATTACCTTCATTGATATAGAAAGCTTTTGTCATCTTTATATGTAAATCACCTATTTTTATATTATTTAAATTATTTTCTATGTGTGAATGTTCATGTGTTGTATTCTGCTCTGAGATTGTTGTTCCATGAAGGACATCAGAAAAATCATCAATGAAACTTTGATGTTTTTAAATGATGCCATTTGGATAAAGACTATAATGCATATCGCCTAAAAAGTTACCAAAGCGAATGATGGAATCAAATGACATCTCTATGAGAGGGGTATTGTATCAATGGTCTTGATCTTGCAAAAATGTAATGAATATCATATGTTTACAGTCGTCATTGGTGGATTCGGCGTGACTCAAACAGAAAGTGTCAAAATGTAATCGTTTTAGACTCATTTTGAATGTCCACACTGAATTCTGAATGTCCACACAGGAAACACTGAAAGGGAGTCACATCCAGTCCATTAGGCTTTGTTCACATTGCACACAAATCTGATTTGGTTTTCAAATCTGATATTTAGGACTGATTGTCCACATTGTCATTTTGCAAGTGATCAAATCAGATGCACTTGTTCAGACATTCCTGGTGTATCTACATCAATTGCTATGTTTCACACAGATTCATACAATATGATGAAATCCAATCTGATGGAGATGCATTCCAAAAAAAACATGTGGATGTAGTTTGGATTGTGCATGTAAACATTGCAAATGTTATTTTGCTGTTCAGACTAAATGGATTTGAATCTGTTGAAATTGTTTTTTTTTTTTTTTTTTGCCGTCTGTCTGAACAAAGCCGAAGTATTTGTAAGTATTCGTACATTTCTAAGGTTGTATGATTACGTACATATGTAAAAGGACATTTACATATTATAAGCTGTTCATATTTTGAAATATTTAGCTATCGGTGTCTATCCAAATGTAAAGTGCTAGAACTGCATTTTAAGTACAAATACCTACAAATACTGAGATCATGTTAGCCAGTCCAGCAACACAAAGATCCATTGTAGTGGCACAAGACTGAAATGGTTGAAAGCCAACACTTATTATGTAAAAATATGCAGTCCACAATAGATGAGAAGAGGGACTTGGATAATTACAAACCGAACATCATCCAATCTATGTTATTGATTACTAACCACTGAAATGTGTTTGACCACACGGTTGGATTGTTGCTGATTTTAACGAAAGCCTTTAAACCCATTATGTGTTCCTGTACAATTAAATTGAAGCATCTGTAATGAAAATTTTTCCTTGTTCATTTCATACCTGGACTCACTCAAATCACCCAAATGTCCAAAGGATTAGTCCAGTGTTATTCAACGGTTCTGACACAGTGAACGCAGAGCTTTGATTGAATGGAGAGTATCTGAATGGTATTATGTATTCGTAACTTCAGATTCAAGGCTGAAGGATTATAATAATTACACTTTAATTCCAGATTGAACAGATTTTCTTTCCAAGTAACTGAGAGTCTTTTATTGTTTAGCTATTGTCAGTCGTTTCCTTTCTCACAATCACATACAACCTTTTTAGAAATAAAAATACATCCTCATTAATGATAAATTTGATCTGTTATCCCAGAACAATTGTAAGTTGTGCCATCTTATTTTAGAAAATTTTAAAGATTCACATTAAAAAGTAATACGATAAAGTTACCATACTGTTATTCTACAGACTTTAAGGTTTTTCCATAATCTCTAAACAAAGACCAACAATTCTAACACTAACTCCACCTAGAGCTTTCAAGCTACATCCACTAAACTTGGTACAGACCTTCAGGCTGCTTTGACTTAGCACACTATGTCTTTTTTAACTGATCAGACTTTAGGTTTTCCTGTATCTGACCTTCAAAGTGGACAAAAATGTCATAGACTTACATTTACCTAACTATCTGTCTGTCTATCTTTCTGACCTTTTCTGTTGGACCTGCAAAACCTTCAGAAGTCAAGCTTTTCAAACTATTTTTTAAAACAATTAGTCTCAACGTGGGATTTGAACACAGGTCTCCCACACAGATAAGCAACAGGCTTCCAGTTGTGCCACAAGGGAAGGTGACATGTTGGAACAGACGCAAAAATGTCTGATAGGAGATGGTGCCTTAAGTCAGCATAATTTTCATGTGATCATGTCGCAACCAGAATATTATGGAGAGCTGAACTGAAGGTGGGCTCTTTTGACTTGGTACAGTAAATAAACACTTCATAATCACCCAGACCACCCTAACAGCATGCTAGCAACACCCTGCAACCACTCATCATTAGCAACACAGGCGGCAAGTTTTGCATGAGCAAGCACCACTTACTTTATTTACCTAGTTTTATTCTAAAGTGTGATTTTGGCACTGCATGTGTTTTTTTTAAATTACGTCACAATCTTAAAACAAGTTCTAGAGATTTTTTTAAACATATACTGTATATTTCAGTAAACAGTAAATCTTTCTTTTTTTGTTGTCAACGCAGGAAATTATATCTGCAACACTTGAGAATTTGGACTGGGATGCCCACAGTTATTTGGTAGGAAATATCAATAATAATAAATAATTGACCACATAAAAAAGGCCCTCCATAATTAATCATATTAATAGTTAGAATTCTCTTTGTGTGTTTAAAGTTTGCATACCCTGGCAGAAATTGTGAAATTTTGGCATTGATTTTGAAAATGTGACTGATCATGCAAAAAAATGCCTTTTATTTGAGGATAGTGATCATATGAAGCCATTTATTATCACATAGTTGTTTGGCTCCTTTTTAAATCATAATGATAACAGAAATCACCCAAATGGCCCTGATCAAAAGTTTACATACCCTTGAATGTTTGGCTTTGTTACAGACACACAAGGTGACACACACAGGTTTAAATGGCAATTAAAGGTTAATTTCCCACACCTGTGGCTTTTTAAATTGCAATTAGTGTCTGTGTATAAACAGTCAATGAGTTTGTTAGCTCTCACGTGGATGCACTGAGCAGGCTAGATACTGAGCCATGGGGAGCAGAAAAGAACTGTCAAAAGACCTGCGTAACAAGGTAATGGAACTTTATAAAGATGGAAAAGGATATAAAAAGATATCCAAAGCCTTGAAAATGCAAGTCAGTACTGTTCAATCACTTATTAAGAAGTGGAAAATTCAGGGATCTCTTGATACCAAGCCAAGGTCAGGTAGACCAAGAAAGATTTCAGTCACAACTGCCAAAAGAATTGTTCGGGATACAAAGAAAAACCCACAGGTAACCTCAGGAGAAATACAGGCTGCTCTGGAAAAAGACGGTGTGGTTGTTTCAAGGAGCACAATACGACAATACTTGAACAAAAATGAGCTGCATGGTCGAGTTGCCAGAAAGAAGCCAATGCCACAAAAAAGCCCAGTTACAATATGCCCGACAACACCTTGACAAGCCTCACAGCTTCTGGCACACTGCAATTTGGAGTGACGAGACCAAAATAGAGCTTTATGTCACAACCATAAGCGCTATGTTAGGAGAGGGGTCAACAAGTATTGTGCTCCTTGAAACAACCACACCGTCTTTGTATATATATATATATATATATATATATATATATATATATATATATATATATATATATATATATATATTTTTTTTTTACATCTATCCCTTTCTGTGCAAGAAATCTGTGAATTTTTAGAAATATAGTGTTTCTTTGGTTTATTATCTCAGATACAGTAGGGTCCAAAAGTCTCAGATTACATCGAAAATCTAGGAAGTTTTTAATTTAAACCTGAAAACAAACCAAAAGTTTTCTGATATTAAAAAGTTATGACACAAAATGAATAGGAAATATAGCCGCAAGCGGCAATTATCGGGGTTCAAGCAATTTGGAAAAGTGGAGAAAATGACCAAAATTGCCCAATTTGAAGCATCAGATCTGTCAGAGGCAAAGTAATTTCATTACTGAATACACTAATTACTTTGTAGGTATGGTGTTTGTAGACTTTGCAACAAAATGTATCCCTCCAATTTAATTTCCTTTAAATTCCGCTATTTTAGTTTTTCAAGGAAACTACTTTTTCAAACTCCTACTAGACCGTTAGTCTGATTTGCAAAAAATTTGTAAGGATAATCTAGAGACCCTCATAACAAAACGTTATCAAAGCAAATTTGAGTCGTCGAATCTTTATAAGATATAAGCCAAAGAATTGGGATTGGAGCTCATATAATTGCATAGATATAGTGAAAACGTAAAAGTGTTTACTATTGCACCACCAAGGGTCGGGTGTGTGTGTGTTTGTGCCTGAGTAGTAAAAGGGATTTGGGACCATCCTGCCAAATTTGTTGTCTCTTGCTTCCTAGAAATTTTTAGGGCAGAAATAGAACAATGGAGACCATGTCAGCTCAAATACATTCTGTCATTAGAGCAAAAGGTACAAACACCAAGTACAAAGACATTTTAAAATTCATGTTAATTTTCAAAAATCAACGTTTCACTAAAACTTTTCACTAAAATTAAAAAAATGAAGCATTTTCATTAGTGGTCTCTTATTTTTGGACTCCACTGTACATTCAGAAGATTGATTGCATACCTATATCAACTGCTTAATAATCTCTGTCCTTTTAAAAGTTTCTCACTTTGCAGTTGAACCTTACTGGAGTGAACAGCACCATTCCAGTTACTCTAAATATTAAATCACCCTTGAGCAACAAAAACACACCAGAAACCCCCACTAAATGGACGCCTCATCCAACAACAGGCAATTCTGCACATTCCGGGAAGTGACATTATGCAGCATCTGCACTTCCTTTTCTGAATAATTGGTCAATTTGGCCATTTTCCCTTACTGTTCAAGCATGATAAATATGTTGTTCTGGAGGATGAGCACAATAGCCTGCCAAGCACCCGCTGGAAACCTGAGCAGGTAGGATGGATTTTACTGTGGGATTCTCGCAAAGTCCTTGTTTACTGGCCTTTCCTCATTTAATATTAAACACAGGAGTTATTAATGCAACCGACCATGAGCGCTAGAAAGAAAAAAGTCAGAGAGAGACCAAAATGAAGAGGATGAGAGAAAGAGAGAGAGACAGAGGCAGAAACAACTCTGAGGTAGAATAATGAAGAAATGAGAAGATGCATAATAAACCTGCATAATGACATACATTTGGGAGAATTTCAAATCGTATTGATTGATTCATCTGTTTACCTGTCTGTCTTGCTGTCTGCAGAACTTTCTCAATCCATAAATTCATTTATGTCCTTTTTGAACTGTATCCAAGCATAATTGACAGAATTTCTCTGTTCCAAAACCTAGTGAGCTACCTCCATATGCAGAATTTTAAGGCATTATAGGGAAAGTTCACGCAATAAAGAAAGTCATTCACACGTCCTCATAGAAGGCAGTGGGTGGCGTGGCAACGTATTAGGCTTTTGGAACAGAGCCAAAATATATTACTATGCAGCAAATTCTTATGGCGTAGTGTCATTTGAGTCCAAACAGAAACTTTGCTTCTGAGTCATAGGCACCGGTCCTGCTCACTATATTTGAGGAAAGAGAGGTCCCTGATAATTACTGTCATGAAAGAAATTATTCACAGCTGGTGTAATTAGTCAGGAATTATCCAGATTCATTATTCATGCTGTGTATCTTACAATGTGTAAACAGGCAATTACATGACACAGTATTCAGATGGCATGAATATGTGTAGAGGTGTGTATTTGGAGACAGATTACAAAATTAAGTTTATATCATTGTACTAAACAACTGTTGTACACTTACATATAATAATTAAACTTAATTAAACTGGTTCATTGAATGCTGCCTAATTGACAACTTTTTGCCATGTATACCTTCATTGTAACTTTGTACTTCTAAAATCTCATTTACATTACTGCACATTCAAATGAGGTGCCTTAAATGTAATTGCCACATCTTGAAGCACCATATTTGAATGTACAGAAATTTTCAGCGAATAATGATAATAAACATTTTGGTCTGTTCCTTACAAAAAACGATTGGATGGCGTCAGAAGACTTGCAATATGGTGTGTCGTGTGGACTACTTTTATTATACTTTTTTGGTGCTTTTTGATCCCTTTTTAAATAAGTATACTGGGTTCAGTACAGGTTAAGTTCAATCGACAGCATTTATAAAGTGGATCACCACAAAAATTATTTAAACTCATCCATCCTTGTCTTTAAAAAAAGTAATAATTTAGGGTACAGTGAGGCACTTACAATGGAAGTGAATGGGGCCAATTTTTGGAAGCTTTAAAGGAAGAAATGCGAAGCTTACAATTTTATAAAAGCACTTTTATTAATTCCTCTGTTAAAATGTGTGTAATATTGAGCTGTAAAGTTGTTTACATTTTTTAACTTTTACGGTTGTTTTAGGGTTTATGGCATCATTAACATCATCATGGCAACAAAGTTGTAAAATTGGATATGACTTTACACAGAAAAGGTAAGCAATTTTATCAGTTTTATCTCCTCCTTGCTCAGTCAATCTCCACTTTAACTTTCACTTTCCTATTCGTCTTCTTCAGTTTTTGGTGATTCACATTCTTCATCCATATCACCCCCTAATGAGCAGGGAGGACAATTTATGATAACAAATGACTTTAATATTGATCTGTTTCTCACCACATCTATTATATCATGTCTGAACACATGGATTTAACCACTGGAGTCACATGGATCACTTTTATGCTCCCTTTATGTGGATTTTGGTGCTTCAAAATTTTGGCACCCATTCACCCTTCCATTGTGAGGACCTACAGAGCCGATATATTCTTCTAAATATCTTAATTTGTGTGCTGCAGAAGAAAGTAAGTCATACACATATAGGAAGTCAGGAGGATGAGTAAATCATGAGAGAATTTTCATTTTTGGGTGAACTTTCCCTTTAAGTACGACAGGCCGTTCATTTTCACTGTATGAAAAAGAGCGCCCAGGAAAACTCCCTCTGGCTCCACGGAAGAATGAAAAGCTGTTTTTAAGTGACAGACACATTTAAGAGCACTAGAACTGGTGCATCTAAAATCTCAGCTTTTGATTTGACCTCCTAAACCTCACTAAAGAAACAGTGAGCCCAAAGCAGCTTTAACAAATTGATATCAAAAGAAGATTTCCATAAATTATGAGAATCTAAATGAACCTCAACATTTTGCTAATTGGCTTGTAATCGGAAATGCGGTGGTTTTAATTCCATGTGATGAGCAACTGCAACAAATTACAATAATTTGGTTCAGATGTTTCCTGCCCAAGAGTAAACATAACAAACAGAAAGTGTCAAATATCTCACTGTTTGTAATTACCATCAGCACCTTAAAATGTAGAGACTTCTGTTGATTCAGAGGAAAGTTTATTTGATTTAGACACTAACTCCAGTGTTTAGTCCCAGGACAGACGGATCCAGATGCTTTGAGAAAAGAAAATGTCTCAGTGTCAGGACAAGTCACTGGGGCATCTTGTCCGGTAATCTAAATAAAGCATTAAAACGTTTTTAAAGGGATAGTTCACCAAAAAATGAAAATTCTGTAATCATTTACTCCACTGATATTGTTCCAATGCATTTCACAATATAACACATGCATAAAAGTCTGATAACCACTGATAACAATTTGTCTTCTGGTTTATTGGACATCCTGGAGAAATTAAGGCAAGAATGCATCTAAAAGCAGCAGATTCCCGTGTGTTAATGTGGATTCACTTGGAAATCACCTATTGAGAGCTCTGTGGTGTTGACATTTAATAGTGTCACTGCATTTCTCTTTTTTTTTTTTCTTTTGATTTTTCCCCTTTTTTCTCCCAGTTTGGAATGCCCAATTCCCAATGTGCTTTTAAGTCCTCGTGGTCACGTAGTGACTCGCCTCAGTCTGGGTGGTGGAGGACGAATCCCAGTTGCCTCCGTGTCTGAGACTGTCAAACCATGCATCTTATCACGTGGCTTGTTGAGCACGTTGCCACGGAGACATAGCGTGTATGGAGGCTTCACGCCATCCACCACGGAACTACGCACAACTCGCCACAAGCCCCACCGAGCACAAACCACATTATAGCGACCACGAGGAGGTTACCCCATGTGACTCTACCCTCCCTAGCAACCGGGCCAATTTGGTTGCTTAGGAGACCTGGCTGGAGTCACTCAGCACGCCCTGGGTTTCGAGCTAGCGGACTAGCGAACTCCAGGGGTGGTAGCCAGCATCTTTTACCACTGAGCTACCCAGGCCCCCCACTGCATTTCTCTTTAAACCTCTGAACCGACCATCAAAGTGAGGCCAGCAGTCTTACCACACAATATTGCTTAATCCGCTCAACAAGACGAGCTGTCATGAATATTGGTTGCGAGTTTTCCCTTAAAGGTTGGCACAGATGATTGGCAACCTTGCTATTTATAACTATTATGGATTTGTGGCTAGAGGACCAGCGGATAAACTGGATTGTGAAAGGAAGGTAAGGAATGATGTTTAAAATGATTGTAACAAAACAGACGCAGCCTATTGACCGCCTTCAGGTGCTGGATGAAGGACATAATGATTTTTGACAGAAAGGTTCTTACATTTTTTAGATTACTGTCATGGTGCTCAATGCTTTGATACTCTGACAAATCAGCATAAAGTTCTGAATTGCATTGTGTAAAGTCTATTAAACAGGTTTATAATGCAATTCTGATACACATTCTGATAAATGCACAAAAGACTAAAAACCTTGGTTAGATTCTGATTGAGGTTTTGTTTTTGGATAAGAGTATTGGAGGTCACCTTAAATTTAACTGTTTAATTCCAATCCATCTTTTTTCTTTAACTTGACATAATTCATCTCACAAAACACCATATTTCACCTTGTTGCAAGTGAACATTTGTAATGTAGTCTGGGTGATCTTTTATTTTACCTTTTTGTGCATGGTTTTTGAGGATGCATGCCACTCAACCTGTCCATGTTGGTATCTGTCTAACTTAGGTTCTGCCAAATGACGAAGGAATTTGTGCCAAAATAGAGTAGAGTTTGATTGGATGCACCACCTTTGATATCAATAACAAAAGATGTGGAAAGTTTCACTGACTTTCAGTGCATACAAGGTAAACATTTAAATTTTAGAAGTCTGTGCCTTCCTTGGGAATTCAGCATGTGACCTTGACAGTGCTTGAGTTAAAGTAAAAATAATTTAGACTAGTCCTTCCTTTTCTTTAAAAAAAAAAAAGAAAGAATCGAGGTTACTGTGAGGCACTTACTGTACAATGGTGGTGAATGTGGCCACTTATTGGAGGGTTTAAAGGCAGAAATGTGAAGCTTATAATTTTATAAAAGCACTTAACATGAATTCTTCTGTTAAAACATGTGTATTATTTAAGCTTAAAGTTCTTTAAATCGTTGCTTTTATGCATGTTTTAGGGTTTACGCCTTACATCGTCACGGTTTTGAAGTTGGTTATAAATTTACACTTTAAAGGTAAGTAATTTTATCACACTAAAATCATGTTAACATGCATATTGTTTATGTTTTGTGGCTATACTTTAGAAACAGTGAGTATTTTAAAGAGTATTTTTGAGTTTACGGATTGTCCCCATTCACTTCCATTCTAAGTGCCTCACTATAACCCAGATTTTTGCTTTAAAAAAATAAAAATAAAAAAGAGGGACAAGTCGAAATAAATTTTTGTGGTAATCAAAATTGGTCCACAGATGCTGTTGATTGAAGTTAATCTGTATTGAATCGCGAACATTCATTTAAGCCTTTTTCCCCCTCCCTTTTAAAAGTTATTGAGCATAAGACAAACTTCAAATCACTGCCCCCAGTGTCCGAAGGTGGAAGTGTTGCTGAACGTATGAACATGTGAGCTCCAGTTTCTGGGTGAAATCACCATAGAGTGGTGCCAAAAGCAAGTTGTTTTTAGTTTTAAATAATGTAATACAGTCAACAGTATTGCATATTTTATTAACTTGATCCCCTAACCCAAACCCCAATCCTAAACCTAACCATCAGTGGAGTAAAAATGTAATTTTAGAGAGAAAATGTAACCTCTGAATCACACTCATCATTGTTTATGTGGACGTGATTACTTCCTAGTTCCCAAAGGACCAGAACATGCTTGCGCAACATGCTATCAGTAGTTCACCCTAGAATTGATGCAGCAGAATTGGTTGATTTCAGGGTACATGAACTTCCGGAAGCAACTGCTTTCGAGTGGCATCACCTCCCACAGCAGTGCCCTTAAAGGGAGCAAAAATGCAGTTTGGAATTCATCCTGGAACATCGAAGTGCTGTTATCTCAGATGAGTACCAGGTCAGATAAAAAGTCCACTGCATGTATTGTGTTATAAGTTAATCAAAAGAATAAGGGTGCGTCTAAATCAGCTCCCTAACTCCCTGTGTTGTGAATCAGTATATCCTGAACACGAATTCGGGCACTGACACTGGCAAGGGTGTTCATCCACTAAACATTGGGGCACTTACGACTCTATCTACGTGATAATGAGTTTATGTGCATCCAAGAGCAGCTGTTATTAATCAGCACCATCACTCTACAGTATATTGACACTATCGTTCATTTTCGTTGAAAAATATTCAATTGTACAGTGTTATTGTAACGGATAAATTACATAAATAAAGAAATAAAAATACTACTATAATACTCAATTGCTACCGCATTTCCGACATCACACACCTGCAGTGAAGACAGATTTTTTTGTTATAATGGGACGGTCACATCACTTTCAGTGATAGAAATTAAATTTGTCTTTTATAGAATAATGCCATTAACTGAAGGGGCTGTCTGGTTCAGCCAAATCCAGTTTGGCTTAATAAGGCTTAATAAACCATTAGACTAATCCCTTTCAGAAAAATACCATGGTATTACCATTTTTTAGACATGTAGTCTACCATGATAACCATTCAAAACCATGGCACCATCTTGATACCATCATTGTACCATGGTTCTGCCATATTATTGCTAAGGTCCTGTATATTTATAAATATTAATGACAGAATACAGTAAAATAACATTATAAGAATATTAAAAGAAATGAAGAGAAAGAAATATAAGAAGTGTCAGTTATATAAAGAGGATGATGAGGTCAGATTTAGAGTGGAAGCAGCAGAGATGACAGGATGAATTAAGGAAGCAGAGATAAGAAAAGTGAAAAGAATGATGAGACAAGAAAAACATTAGAGCCCTATAACTGACAAGGTGCCGTTACCATAGTAATACCAGGTACTGAATGATAATTATATTCACTGATGATACTGTCATGGTCATGGTCATAGTCATTATAAACATGGGGTTATCACAGACCATGTCTGAAAATAAATAAATAAACAAATGTTATACCAATACTTTTTGTGAGATATATAACAAAATAGGCTATTACTTGTGATAAAGGAAAAACTGAAAAATTAAGTACAGAATATAAAGCAAGAAAAATGCTCAAAAAGCAAAGAAATTAGTTAAGTATATATAATTACTTATCTTAAAAAAAAAAACAACAACAAAAAAACCAGTGCCCTTTTTTATCCTTCTGCCCCTGTCTGTACACGTCACTCGAAGCAACATTGGGTAAGTTGTATTTTATAATTTGCATTTAGTATTGTTTTTTCCCCTGATGTCCACAGAACATATCAGAACAGACCCATGACCCATTTTTAGGTTGTGATGTAACAACTGAGTATTACTGGGTGAAAGGAATGCTTCCTTTATTTGGGCAGTTAAAAGGTTTTATGCTGGGCTTGCATATTCAGGTAACACATCTGAATTCTTTCACTGCAGTTTCAGAGTCATCCAGAACATCTAGAGTGATGTGTAATCTTCAGGGGATGTACTTGCTTGGCATTTAATTATCTGCCTCTGATTTCCAAATTAGTTTTCTTTTTCAAAGCAAAACTAATAATAATAGATGCCAGTGGATCATGAAAGATTAGATTTGCTTGTCTGGAGACACTCAAGAGACGGCCTGTTTTATATTCAAATCATTTGAGACTCCCACCCACTGCTTTGAAACACTATAAAACAAATAATCTTGTAAGGCAATTAAAGATAGAATATATCCTTAGGTTTTAAAAGAATGGTTTCTGTGTGGCTTATGTGTTCAGTATGAATATTTATTTGGTGCTGGTAAATAACTAGCATATTCCAGTTTTAATATCAGCAAATATCCTGTTGCAAATAGGGAGAATGTTTACATGTATGTAAATGGTATGTAGAGAATGGAATTATTATCTTTTTTAAACTCATACAGTTGCTGGCCACTTCATAGTATAAGTGTTCATTTTTGCCACAGACTTCTCTTACTCTGATCCTGTATCAGTTACAGGGATCTTTGGCTTTACATAGTCATGACAGGAGTTGAAAAATTGGATCGAACTTTGCAAAGATAAGGCCAGTAAACGATTTAACACACGTGTCATGCCAACAATTGTATACTGTTTAATGAACATGTTTAAATAATCATGTTTTTCAAGTTTAATGAGCTTGTGGAAGAATTGTTTAATTTGACTAATATTTAACTATTTACTGAACATTTGTGTGTTACCATATTTCATTTGTTGCCATTTCATAAAAGCTTTGCATCCTGCCTTAACCTTGGTAAAATCACTGTAATGCACAGTCTCTTGTGGTTTATTATGTAAATGTATTATTCTTTCATCAACAGAGTTGACATCACAAACATAATGTGAAAAAAATATCACAAAGCCCAAGAGTTTATGGCAAATTTGTTCATGGCAAAACTTGCTGCAAATTTGCCACTCATTATTTTCACATGCAAATGAGCTTTGCGGCAAACTTGTGACAAATTGACCATTGTTGCCAAAGTTTTGCTCCAGATTTACCACTACTGATGAAGAGCTACAAACTTCTGGAAAACATTTGCAGTGAATCACAAGCTCATTTGCATGTGAAAATAACGAGTGGCAAATTTGTGGCAAGTTTGCGGCTAGTTTGCCAGAACTCTATATTTTTGTAAGGGAGTTAACCATTTCATTTGGGAACATTCTGTTTTAACAGAAATTTGAATTACTGCAAAATGTTATATGTGCTCCAATTAAGGGGTTATATTTCAGTCAGTGGTGATAGTAGATCCTTCAACATTATCTGGAGAGATCTGCGGTGTCCAAGGAAACCTTTAAATAAATGCCTGATCAAACCTTTGAGATACAAGGACAGCAGAGCCAATGAAACAGTCACTAACTTCTGTGCTACAAACAACACTATCCAACGCACGAGTCGCCCCCTGAGGTTTTCCATCCATGAGCAAACATGCTGTGTCTGCTCCCTTTATGATAAATTACTATTACCATGTCTGATCACATCACTAATCAAAGGTTATATAGTAGACCATAAATTGGCCTTGGAATTGCCCATCCCTCTAGGTCCAGAAGAACAGTCTCTAAAGCCGCTTCTCTACCATCGGGCCAAACGGTTCTGAGTATGGTCCGGAATGGTTACAGTAGCATTTTCACGGTTTGGCACGGCACGACTATAAACTGTTCTCAGCTTGAAATTATCTGAACGGTTAGCTAAGCATTAGTTAACCATACTGGTGGAATGGCTTTAGTACTTGCCGACTCAAGATTGTCAATTTGCCAACTCTAAGGTAACTTATAGCAATTTTAGTTGTTTCTAGCTTGCCAGGTTTTCTAATATTTGGCTGAGGTTCATAAAAGTTAATAAAAATAGTGTATGTTTAGTGTATCTTCATGATTTTATGGTTTAACTAGTACTGTAGCCTACATTTATTTTTCTACCCGCCTTTGTCATCAGGGAAGTAGATTACTAGCTCATTAAAGAAATGTATCAATATATTCTCATATACTATTTTCATATAATGCTTATATAATATTTTGTCAATAAATATCCTTTTTAGCTAGTTTCTGAACTTTTACCTTTGTGTGTTCTTGTCCGGTGGCATACACAACCCCTCAGCATATGATAGCAGAGTAAAACCAAGGAAAAAGCAGTCCTAAAAACTGGAATATGCGATCATCCTCCATAGCGCACTCGCTCCAGTATTTAACCTCTCACAATGTCGGCAAAAGATGGATCTGTTACATACATTCTCCTGATTCCTGATATGCATCACAGTGGAAAAAGAAAGCGTAACTGCGCCAGCTGGCCTAGATCAGCACATAACGATATGGTTTTGCGATGAGAACTGTTCGGCCTGATGGTGGAAAAGCGGCTTAATTGTCTCCTGGAACACATCATTTGTTTACATTTCATTTTATTCATTAGCAGCAAGTTCCCTGTAAATTAGATGCTGTAAACTAGATAGATTTAACTGAAAGAAATAATTATTTACAATTTTACAAATGATACCAGCTGAGTTAACTTGTACGCTAATAGCATTTTGTTTACAATTCTTAATATCCATTAGTATCAAGTTCCCTTTAAAGGTGCACTCAGTAATTTATTTCCTCATTTAAAAAGTTTTACTTCTAAAGAAATGAATAGTAATTTTGAAACATATGTATAAAATCATGTGAGATGAAGGGTTTGGTCATATCAGTAACCTGTAAACCTGTAAATTCTACATGGAGCAGGGGTGCCTCATGGGGGGCAGCCATGTTAGAATCACATGACCACCTAAATACCACTTGCTTAATCTCAGTAACCACCCTCTGATTGGACACTTTCACTCATGGATTTTTTTCGATTAACATTTTTTATTGATTCGTACATATAACGACCCACATAGACCCACATTGACTCCATTATGAAAAAGGCCCAGCAGAGGTTGTACTTCCTTCGCCAGCTGAGGAAATTCAACCTGCCACAGGCGCTGCTGATACAGTTTTACTCAGCAGTCATTGAGTCTGTCCTCTGCACTTCAGTAACTGTCTGGTTTGGTTCAGCTACGAAATCAGACATCAGAAGACTACAAAGGACAGTTCGGACTGCTAAGAGGATTATTGGTTGCCCCCTGCCCCACCCCTTCAAGAACTATACGCTTCCAGAGTGAGGAAAAAGGCTGGAAAAATCACTCTGGACCCCACTCACCCTGCCCACTACCTCTTTGAACTGTTGCCTTCTGGCCGACGCTTCAGAGCTCTGAGCACCAGAACCGTCAGGCACAGGAACAGTTTTTTCCCTCAGGCTATCCATCTCATGAACAGTTAAATTGCCCCATTGAGCAATAACTATGTGCAATACACAGTTTAGTCTTTCTTATATTTACCCAACACATCCAACCTCTTCTGCCATTTCATTCCTCTGAAGAAAAAATAAAAAAATAAAAACATTTGCACTGTACATAACATATTTTTATTTACACTGTACATAACAGATTGTATTAGATTTGCACTACCCATGTGTATGTGTGTATGTATGTATGTGTGTGCCTGTATGTGTATATATATATATATATATATATATATATATATATATATATATATATATATATATAATTATTTTTTATTTTTATTTTTTATTATTATCTATGTCTTGCTGCTGTTTTTGTATTGGTTTTGTATTGTTGTACACTGGAAGCTCTTGTTACCAAGACAAATTCCTTGCATGTATAAGCATACTTAGCAATAAAGCTCATTCTGATTCTGATTCTGATAACAAAGAAAAACAAAACAAATATACACCGAATCAACTTTTAACCCCCACTATTACCCCTCCCCCTCCCCAATCACCAACCCCACCCTGACCCCCAATGAATACCCCTGTGGTCACACACAAGTATACACACAAAAAAATTAAAAATATTTATAATAATCATGCACATTTAAAACTATACTTCTCTCTCCACGGTCCCTCCCCATGAGTCCCCCCAAAACACCAAATAACTGCCCCATTTCCCATCAAATGAATCCCAGATCCTTCTACGTGACACCTCCTCAAAAGCTGCCACCCTCCCCATCTCCGCACACCACTCCCGAAATGAGGGCGCTCCAGCCGACTTCATCCCCTTAAAATAATCTGCCTGCCTATTATAACACTGGTCATGACCACATTTTTTATGTGTTTATCCCCTTTATTGATGACCGCCCCATCGCCTAAAATACAGTCTAGGGCAAAATTAAATTTGAGTGCCCAATATGTCACACATAAAACTCTGAACCTTCAACCAAAATTCTTGGATCTTAACACACCACCAAAAAGCATGGGTTGTGTCTCCATCTTCTGATTGCCATCGCCAGCAGGTGGGTGTCTTTAAGACCAAGCCTATACAATCTAGAGGGGGTCCAATAGAATCTATGTAAAATCTTGAATTGCATAAGGCACACCCTTGCATCTCTAGATACAGACTTGATGTTTTTTAGAATCCTAGCCCACACTCCCTCCTCCAATACCAACTTTAAATCTTTCTCCCATAATCTCTTGATAGAAGTTAAAGCTCCGTCCCCCAGACACTGAATTAGCAGGGAGTAATACACTGATGCCTCATGACCTTTTCCAAAAGCAGTAATCACCTCTCCCAGATTATCTGCTGCTTTAGGGGGGTGTATGCTTCTCCCAAAAATAGTACAGAGCAGATGCACTGCTGTAAATACCTAAAGAACTGAGATCAGGGAATCCCAAAATGTTGAACCAATTTTTCAAAGGATCTCAACACTCCACTCTCATATAGGTCACTGAGTGTATTAAGCTCCCTCACAATCAACTCTGACCAACAGAAAGGAGACTTATTAATACATAATTTTGGGTTCAGCCATATGCTCAAGGCAACATTTAAATAAATGTCCGAATTAAACAATCTGGACACTTTTGTCCATACCGAGTGCAAATGCGAGATAACGGGGCGTAACTTAACTTCTCCGATTAGTTTGATAGAAAGGTTTTGCAATGGCAAAATAGGGGCAAGAACTTCCTGTTCAATACAAAATCAGGGAGGGGCTCTCTCATGTGGAGGCAACCAATGAGCCAAATGTCTAAGACCGAATGCATAATAATAAAAAATAAAAAAAAATCTTGGGTAGGCCTAGCCCACCTTTGTCAATCAGCCTATGTAACTTATTGAAATGTAATCTGGGACGCTTACCATTCAAAAGGAAGGACTTCGCTATGCTATCAAATTGCTTGAAATAAGAGAGGGGGACATCTACAGGGAGAGATTGTAGTAGGTAGTTGAATTTTGGAATACAATTAATTTTAATAACATTAACCTTCCCAATCATAGATAAATGTAATGAAGCCCACCTATCCACATCGCTCGAAAATCTTTTTATCAAGGGGTCAAAATTAACAGCTAAATCACACAAATTTGCTGGGAATAAAATGGCCAAATACTTCTATATGTATAAGAGATGTCATAACTTCACTTAATCGGTTAGCCAAAAATGTTGACAATATTTTTATGTCTAGCTTGATGGGAAATTGGACGGTAACTCTTACACTCGCTTGGATCGTTGTCTTTTATAAGAATCAGACTGATCCGGGCTTGTGTCATGGTTGGAGGAAGCTTTCCATTCTTTAATGATTCTGTATAAACTTCAATCAAAAGTAGAGCAAGTTCTGTAGTGTAAGATCTAAAAAATTCAGTGGCATAGCCATCTGACCCAGGAGACTTGCCTGTAGGCAAGGCCTTAATTACCTTGCCAAGCTCCTCCAAGGTTATCTTAGAATAAAGAGAATTTTTTTGCTCAGTCGTCAGTTTAGGGAGTTCTAATGGTTCCACAAAGTTTCTAATATCTTCATCAGTAAACAAAAATGTGGAACTATAGAGATCAAGATAGAATTCTTTAAAAAAATTATTAATATCAATGGCTGAGGTAAATATTTTACCACCAGCAGATTTCACTGAGGGAATGGTAGAAAAAGTCTCTCTCTGCTTTATATATCTAGCCAAAATCATCCCTGCTTTGTCCCCAGACTCAAAGTATGACTGTCTTGCCCTTAATAGCCAAAACTCCACCTTCTGCAATAAAATAGTATTACATCTGTATTTCAATCAGGTCAATTCTCTGAGGCCATCAGATGACATTCGGTGCTTCAGCTCTGCCTCTGCACTTTTAATATTCCCTTCCAACTCCACAAGTTCTCGTGCTTTGGATTTTTGGTGAATGAGGCATACTGTATGATCCAACCCCTAAGACAGCCTTAAGTGCCTCTCAAGCCACACCCACAGAGGATACTGAGGACCAGTTGGTCTCCATATAAACATTGATTTCAGCCTTTAACATTTGTTGGAATTCAGGATTTTGCAAAAGGGATACATTAAAGCACCAACTATATGATTTATTTTTCTCCGTATGTAGCAACACCTCTAAACTCACCAGGGTGTGATCTGAGACTAAGATGTTTCCAATTGAGCAATCAACAACAGATGAAATGAGGGACTTAGACATATATAAAAAAATCTATTTTAGAATAAATCTTATGGACTGATGAAATAAATGTATACTCCCTACCAGATGGGTTCAAAAGTCTCCCAATATCTGTAAGACCAAGATGTTGCTCTAGGGGGCTTACACACTTTTGCTTCATTAAGATCAAGGACTGAGTCCATCAATAGAATAAGGTCTCCTCCCAATATTATATCATGAGGGGTGCCAGCGGCTTGCAACATCCCTTCAAGATCAATAAAAAAGCCATGATCATCAGCATTAGGTGCGTGAATATTAGCCAACTTTGCCCCTGAATTTCTGCTAAAACAATAATGACTTCCTAATTTATCTTTAATCTGTTTGAGACATTTGAATTGTAGATGCTTACTTATCAGTGTAATGACTCCCCTGCTCTTACGTGAGCCAGCACTAAAGAAAACATGTCCACCCCATATCTTCCCAAATTTTTCAGCTTCCTGCGGAGAAAGATGCGTTTCTTGAAGAAACACCATATCATATTTCTTATGTTTAAGAAGACAAATAACCTTCCTTCTTTTTATGGGGTGCCCCAACCCATTCACATTCCACGTGGAGAGAGACAATCCACTGATATTAACATTTGACATTTTGACATATTTAAAAAAAATAGATTGTGTGTCAAAAATAAAATTATAAAGACCACATTCCAACATTAGTGCAACAATCAAACCCCAAATTTCCCCCCGAAGCAAACAAACAGAAAAAAGAAAAACATGCGCATTAACCGCACAACAGCACCAACTGGCATCCATCCCTCTAAACTCAAACAGTCCATGTATGCCTACGAGAGCCCCCGCAACAACTTTGCCATCAGATTGCTCAAGTTCGATGTTTCTAAACAAATTTTGTGAGACAGAATTACTCAACAGAAGATAATCTATAAAACAAATTCCAGCCAATCTCCAGCAGAATACACACAAAGAACATGTAGATTCATCCACATAACTGTCCTGAAGGTGTGTTCCTCCACAAAACAGGCTCCAGCCACCAGCGGAACCAGCAAAAAAAATAAAGAAATAAAAAATAGTTTTATATATATATATATATATATATATATATATATATACAGTTGTGCTCAAAATTTTGCATACCCTGGCAGAAATTGTGAAATTTTGGCCTTTTTTTTAAATCATATTGATAACAGAAATAACCCAAATGGCCCTGATCAAAAGTTTACATACCCTTGAATGTTTGGCCTTGTTATAGACACACAAGGTGACACACACACTGCTTTAAATGGCAATTAAAGGTTAATTTCCCACACCTCTGGCTTTTTAAATTGCAATTAGTGTCTGTGTATAAATAGTCACTGAGTTTGTTAGCTCTCATGGATGCAATGAGCAGGCTAGATACTGAGCCATGGGGAGCAGAAAATAAGGTAATGGAACTTTATAAAGATGGAAAAGGATATAAAAACCAATCCTTGAAAATGCCAGTCAGTACTGTTCAATCACTTATTATGAAGTGGAAAATTGAAGGTCAGATAGACAAAGAATGATTTCAGCCACAACTGCCAGAAGAATTGTTCAGGATACAAAGAAAAACTCACAGGTAACCTTAGGAGAAATACTGGCTGCTCTGGAAAAAGATGGTGTGGTTGTTTCAAGGAGCACAATACGACGATACTTGAACAAAAATGAGCTGCATGGTCGAGTTTTCGCCAATGCCACAAAAAAGCCCGGTTACAATATGCCCGACAACACACTGACACGCCTCACAGCTTCTGGCACACTGTAATTTGGAGTGACGAGACCAAAATAGAGCTTTATGGTCACAACCATAAGCGCTATGTTTGGAGAGGGGTCAACAAGGTCTAGAGTGAAAAGAATACCATCCCCACTGTGAAGCATGGTGGTGGCTCACTAATGTTTTGGGGTGTGTAAGCTCTAAAGGCACGGGGAATCTTGTGAAAATTGATGGCAAAATGAATGCAGCATGTTATCAGAAAATACTGTCAGACAATTTGCATTCTTCTGCATGAAAGCTGCACATGGGACGCTCTTGGACTTTCCAGCACAACAATGACCCTAAGCACAAGGCAAAGTTGACCCTCCAGTGGTTACAGCAGAAAAAGGTGAAGGTTCTGGAGTGGTCATCACAGCTTCCTGACCTTAATATCATCGAGCCACTCTGCAAGACGACCAAAGACTTTGCATGACCTGGAGGCATTTTGCCAAGACGAATGGGCAGCTATACCACCTACAAGAATTTGGGGTCTCATAGACAACTATTACAAAAGACTGCACGCTGTCATTGATGCTAAATGGGGCAATACACATTATTAAGAACTAAGGGTATGCAGACTTTTGAACAGGTGTCTTTTCATTTTTTTCTTTGTTCATGTTTTGTTTTATGATTGTGCCATTCTGTTATAACCTACAGTTGAATATGAATCCCATAAGAAATAAAATAAATGTGTTTTGCCTGCTCACTCATGTTTTCTTTAAAAATGGTACATATATTTCCAATTCTCCAAGGGTATGCAAACTTTTGAGCACAACTGTATATACAGTATATAAAAAGGCCGTTCAGTTTCTTCGGGCAGTCAAACGAATGTTCAGTGAGCGGCTCATTCGACTGCTGCATGAGTGCAACAAATGACCCAGTCACTCCAATGTCCTGCAAGAAAGACTCCACAAAACAAACTCCAACCAATAGGAGGTATAAGCACAAAAAGAAACCAAAAAGGCGCTCAGTTTCCTCGGACGGTCAAGTGAATGATCAGTGAGTCGTCCACTTGGCTGCAACGTGAGAACCACAAAATAACTTACTCAGTCCATTGACTTTATGAAGGACATCGTTTGCTGGGTCCATGTAAATATTTTGCAGCCATCCTTAGCATCTATTCTCAATTTGGCCGGGAACATCAGTGCAAAAGCGACCTTATGTTGATGTAAGAGTTTCTTGCATTCCTTGAATCGATCACCTTTCTCTCTTGTCGAATTCACAAAGTCTGGGAGCAAGAAAATGCTGTGGTTCTTCCAAGAAAGCCTTCCTTTACTCCTCACCTCATGTAAAACAAGATCTTTATCGGATGATCTTAGATATTTGGCCAGAATTGATCGGAGCCTGTCTCCCTCAGCGGATCGCCGAGCCAGAACCCTGTGAGCTCGTTCGATTTCCAGCTTATGGCCTGTTATGTCGAGCAGACTCGACCTTCTTCGTCCTCAGAAATTCCAACAATTCGGACGTTTACACACTGCATAGCTATCACATACCAGCTGGCTACCGTTACACTTGCTTAGCAATAAATACTGTCTTCCATGTAAATTCTGGTACGATGTCTTGCAAAGAATTCTGGCTGAAATGAGGGAATACCAAACACCCCACCACCATCCGGTAGGATTGTGAAATTTGCAAGGGGAACCCCATCCCATATTAAAGCTCTCAAAATGCTCAAGTGTTCTGTATTTGCATGGTGAAAAGTTGGCAACCCTAGGTGTGCTATTACTTTTCAAAGTGTGCTATTACTTGATCCATATTTAGCCAGCTGAATATCATAGAGACACTGAAGTTGGCCCATTTGATTTTGGGAAGTAAACACAGACCAATATAGGGGCCCCGGCCTTACCTAGGCAACATATTATCATAGACAAATGATAGAAACAAAAATGTTTGCCAATTCCAACATAGTGGTGGTGAGTTTTGCACGGTCAAGCACCACTCATATTTTCTTCAGAAAATGTTAAATCTAGTGGTTACTTTGTTACTTAAATCATCACTTAGTTACACTTTCTCTCTCAGCTCACATTCCCAGAACATATCTTGCAATTAAGAAAGACGTTGTTGCAAGTGTGCATTTATGAATCGCCAAAAACCATTTCACTATCCAATTCTAATTTGTGTTTTTACTCCGTTTTTCCTTTCTAAACTCCACACTACAGGATTTTTTTGCTGGTGTCTCTGTTTCAATGGCATCTTGACCTTACAAAAGCTGCTGAGAACAAGGAAACATGGTCTGTGTGGATGAAGAACCATCCATCAAATGACCTCCTCTGAGACACTACTATGAGAAAAGAAAAAAATCTGGCAGGGAGAATTCTCATCTGTGTCTGTCATAATCTTTGCATTTGGGAGAGATGCATCAGTATGTGAGAAACAGCAGACCACAACTGATATGTTTCTGTCTGTTTGTCATAGTTCCCTTTGTAAATCTCTGCTGGGTATCAGTAAGCATTCAGAGGTTGGACATTTGATCCCTGTTGTGCACATTTCATTGCATGTTTTATTGTGTGTTCTGTCAGATCTGATGTTTTTTCAATAATCTAATTTTCAAATCAAATCAAAATCAAATCCCTTTATTGTCACTCAACCATATACACAAGTGCAACAGTGTGTGAAAGTCTTGGGTGTGGTTCCAAGCAACATAGCAGTATGGCAATTACAATAAACATATGATTTACACATAACAGTTTTAATCTGTTACACAACACAATATACACCTAATAATATACAATATACAGTATACACAAAATAAGAAGACTGTATACAAAAAATAAATAAAATAATAATAATAATATACAATATACAGTATACACAAAATAAGAAGACTGTATACAATAAAAATACACTGTACCCCAGCTGGTGAGGGTCCTAATGCTGCGATACCGCCTGCCTGATGGTAGCAGTGAGAGCAGCCCATGGCTCGGGTGGCTGGAGTCTTTGATGATCCTCCAAGCTTTTTTCACACACCGCCTGGTATAGATGTCCTGGAGGGAGGGAAGCTCACCTCCGATGATGTGTTTGGCACTTCGCACCACCCTTTGCAGGGCTTTGTGGTTTTAATGGAGCAGAGAGTGATGGTCGAGAAACAAGGGTGTCTGTTAGTGGTAGAACATTTTTTTGCTGGTGTCAACAGGCTTCTAAACTAGTTTAACCAACAAGATTTTCTTGGGCAACCAGCTTCATCAGAAAGACCATGCTAGTTGACTAACTTTACCAAGGTGTGCTATTCTCAATAAGCAGATTTAGGATTTTTGTCTCACAGATGGAATGAAAAAAAAAAAAAATCCCATAGAAGGACACATGCCATATCTAGAGATCAGCAGGAGCCGGATTCACAAAACTTTCCTAAGAAAAAATCTTCTTAACTGCTATTTTTTACTTATCCTCTTACTTCAGACAAAAGTAAAAAATATTTTATGTTCCTGAAAAGACTTATTAAGAATGATCTTACGAAATCTCACATTCCGCATCGGATGAAAGGTCAGGTATGGCGAACTCTGACCTGCAAATTTGGATGATGAGAAGACGTATGACCAATAGATCGAAATGTCACACACTGACCTCTTGGCTCAATACAAAGAATACATTTTTCAAATCTGTGTGTTTTTATTGTTGCAGGAAAGTGAGTGGATGGTATATTTGAACATTTTGAATATAATATTATTTGTTATTTGAGATTCATTATTTTTTTAAACCAGAAGCCCTTGACTGTGGCATCATGTCTTGTCGGGGTACATACATTGTAACCTAACATCTGTATGTTGCGAAAAAGTTTGTTATTTGTCTGAGCTATAAAGTGCTTATTTTTCAGAATCAGAATCAGAATGAGCTTTATTGCCAAGTATGCTTACACACACAAGGAATTTGTCATGGTGACAGAAGCATCCAGTGCAAGAGAATGCAACATACTGTATATACATACAAACAAACATATACATTTAAACATATATACACTACCATTCAAAAGTTTAGGGTCACTTACTCATTCTTTATTTTTATTTATTTTTTTAAATTTCACATTTTAGAATAATAGTAAAGTCATCAAAACTATGGAATAACATAAATGGAAATATGGGAATTATGTTGTGACTAAAAAAATCCAAAATAAATCAAAACTATGTTATATTTTAGCATCTTCAAAGTGGCCACCCTTTGCCTAGAATTTGCAGACATGTACTCTTGACATTTTCTCAACCAACTTCTTGAGGTATCACCCTGGAATGCTTTTTAAACAGTATTGAAGGAGTTCCCATCTATGTTGGGCACTTAGTGGCTGCTTTTCTTAATTATTCGGTCCAAGTCATCCATTTCAAAAACTGTTTTTGTTTTTTTTTTAAAATAAAATATTAGTTTTGTAATTAAATATATTAATATGTTGGCACAATTATATTTTTGTCTACAAAACTAATTTCAAACATTTAAGCATACGCCTTCAGATCAAAAGGTTTTTAAGATCATGAGAATCTTTTCAGGCAAGTGACCCCAAACTTTTGAACGGTAGTGTACATATTGTGACATAAAAAAAGATATAACATAAAAAATAAGAAATATACAATAGCGCAATAATGTTGTTAGGATATTTTATATACAGATATACAGTTATGTGCAGGTGATGTAATGTACTGAAGAAGAGGTAGGGTATGTTAAAGAATATAAATGAGACTGAATATTGCACATGGTTTTACTGACCAAAGGAAAGTATTTGGGGGCAGTTTTAACTGTTCATGAGGTGGATGGCCTGAGGGAAAAACTGTTCCTGTGCCTGGCTGTTCTGGTGCTCAGTACTCTGTAGTGCCAGCCAGAGGGCAACAGTTCGAAGGGGAAGTGTGCTGCGTGAATGGGGTCAAAAGCAGTGGCAGCCCATGCATTTTAAATTTAGGCATTCAGTGCGATTCATGCCATTAATAAAACACAGTTTCACAATGAATAAGACACCGTATGCCTATCATATATTATGTGGCAGTCAACTAATAATACCAATTGATATTTTAAAAACACATCCACGCATGAAAGCCAGAACCAAGGAGGTCTAATACTAAGAAAAAAGCTCTCTAAAAATATTTGTGATTTAAATTTTGCTTGCAATAAATTTTGTTTCATCAGGGTACTGTACACGGTTACTTTTCAAAACTTGATCCGAAACTGAATGCTCAAGCAGCCTAATTTACACTTAGAAAATTTTTGATGTTGCTATAAGAATGCAAAAAGCACTTACCAATTTGCTTGAAGTGAAAATCAGCCCTCATTTCCTGTTTATTTCCTGACCATGCAGAACATCTCAGGTTTTTAAATCCATAAGGATCTCTTTCTCAACGGCAATAACAGCAGTGATGATAGCCAACTCATTGGCATCTCGCGCTGTTTGCTTTCAAATTACACACATCACTTAAACGTGATTGCATCACTCAAGGCCAGCTAGAAGGCCTGGACTGGGACATATCCTAAAGACCACACCCACCAAGAACAAATAAATGATGAATGAATCTGACAATCTGACTTCAGATGCCTGTTCACTGCAGTGTTGAGGGATTCTGTGGAAATTCTGAAGGTCTGACGGGGTGGAGCTCAGACTCATGTGCTGCTTCGGCTAAGGAGCATGGCTTCAGGCATGTGATTTGTGAAAAAGTTGTCATACTTTGCTTGTAAGCATTGAGGAATAAATTCTGACAGGATAAACTTTTTGTATTTAGCTATTTGTTTGTAGATGAAAAGGTCAAAGACAATGAAAGGATGAAAAAATATTTATTTAATTAGCATGTTATGCCAGCAGAGAAGGCTTTGCTGGCCCTGAGAAATCGCCACTGGTCAAGAGTGATTTTACCAGCCCTTTTCGTCAGTCTGGGTGTATACAGTTCTAGCAGGGTGGGTAGGAGAGTGCCAGTAATCCTCTCAGCAGTCCGAACTATACTTTGAAGTCTTCTGATGTCTGACTTGGTAGCTGAACCAAACCAGACAGTTACAGAAGTGCAGAGGACAAACTTAACGACTGCTAAGTAGAACTGTATCAGCAGCGCCTGTGGCAGGTTGAACTTCTTCAACTGGTGAAGGAAATACAACCTCTGATGGGCCTTTTTCAAAATTGTGTCTATGTGGGTCTTCCACTTCAGGTCTTGTGAGATGTTAGTGCCCAGGATCCCGAATGACTCCACTGCTGCCACAGTGCTGTTCAGAATGGTGAGTGGGGTTAATGTTGGGGTGTTCCTCCTAAAGTCCACTATCATCTCCACTGTTTTGAGTGTGTTCAGCTCCAGGTTGTTTTGACTGCACCAGACGGCCAGCTGTTCAAATTCCTTTCTGTATGCAGACTTATCGTCATCTTGGATGAGGCTGATGACTGTAGTGCCATCTGCAGACTTCAGGAGCTTGACAGAGGGGTCCTTGGCAATGCAGTCATTTGTGTAGAGGGAGAAGAGTAGTGGGGAGAGCACACATCCCTGGGGGGCACCAGTGCTGACTGTACATGTGCTGGAGGTGAATTTCCCCATTCTCACTAGCTGCTGCCTGTCTGTCAGAAAGCTGGTGATCCACTGACTGATAGAGCTGGGAACAGAGAGATGGGTTAATTTAGTCCATAGGAGAGTGGGGTTGATGGTGTTAAAAGCCGAACTGAAGTCAACAAATAGTATCCTTGCATAAGTCCCTGGTCTGTCTAGATGTTGAAGTATGTAATGCAGTCCCGAATTGACTGCATCATCCACAGACCTGTTTGCTCTATAAGCAAATTGAATGAGATCCAGAAAGGGTTCAGTGATGTCCTTCAGGTGGGCCAACACCAGTCTCTCAAATGACTTCATGACTACAGACATCAGAGCGACAGGTCTGTAGTCATTAAGTCTTTGATCTTGGGTTTCTTTGGGACGGGGATGATTGTGGGGCATTTGAAGCAGCAGGGAACTTCACAATGCTCCAGTGATCTGTTGAAGATCTGTGTGAAGATGGGGGCCAGCTGGTCAGCACAGGATTTTAGACAAGTGGGTGAAACACTATCTGGGCCCTGTGCTTTTCTTGCCTTCTGTTTCAGGAAGACCTGGCACACATCCTCTTCACAGATCTTAAGTGCATGTTGAGTAGCAGGAGGGGGGAGGAGAGTGATGGCAGGAGGTGTAAATGTTTGTGTGCTGTGAAGGTTGGAGCGGGTGTGGGTTGTGTGTCTGGGCTTTTCAAATCTACAGTAAAACACATTCAGGTCATTAGCCAGTTGTTGATTCCCTACGCTGTTGGGGGATGGTGGCTTGTAATTGGTAAAGTCTTTCAGGCCTCTGTCCACACGGATGCAGGGTCGTTAGCTGAAAACTGTTTTTTTTTTCAGCTTTACAGAATAGCTTCTTTTAGCCACTCTAATCTCCTTTGTCAGTCTGTATTTGGTCAGACTGTACCATATTTTATCCCCACTTCTGTAAGCATCCTCTTTGGCCTGACGAAACTGCTTGAGTTTTGCTGTAAACCATGGTTTGTTATTGTTGTATGTTAAATAACTCCTAGTAGGAATGCACATGTCCTCACAGAAACTAATATATGATGTTACAGTATCTGTGAGCTGGTCCAGGTCAGTGGCTGCAGCTTCAAAAACACTCCAATCAATGCAGTCAAAGCAGGCTTGTAGTTCCAGCTCTGCTTTATTGGCCCATCTTTTTACTGTTTTTACTACAGTGCTTTCTCAAAAAAAATCCACTCATCACATTTACAGTGGTTTTATATGTTTTGAAGTTATGACAATTTTTGCACTGTGGGACCCGTTGTCATGACTAGCAGTCAATTGAAATTGTTTTTTTTTTTAACACAAATATTTGAAATTGAGCCAGAAAATGAAATCAGTGATCAATTATGGTGTGATGTGGGCTGGGTTTGGTTTGGTGGGCCGCTCTGGGCCAGAAAGTCCAGGGCCACTTTTTAGTCCCCTAGTGTAGAGCATCACAAGAATGTCTTTCAGTGGAGTCAAACGTCCGCTTTAAATTTAATCGAAAGAGGTCTCACACCTATGATTAAATCCTAAACTGAGTATTCTTCTTGAACTTCAATTTAAAAGGTAGCTAACCCTGTGGAGCTTACTTGTAAACCATTCTTGATTTCTAACAAACATGTGGAATGCATTTCCTCTGCCATTAATGATATAAAATGGTATTCCCCTTTGAGGAATGTAACATTTCATGTTTGTCTATCTGAGGGAAAAGTCACCTGCTCCAATTATTCATAACTAAGCAAAAATTTGTAGCAGAAGAACATGGTGAACACAGCAGAAAGAAAAGGTGATAGGTCATACAGTATATCAGAGAATTAGATGTCTATTAAGTATGTGAAAGAAAAGTATGTGGGAGGACAGTTGTAAGCTCTCCCTCTATCTCTCTGTATAACTTATGCATAACCTATAGATTTTCATGTTAGATGTTGTTTCAGGATGCAAAAGTTTATTTATTCATGTATTTTTAATTGATTTTATTCATAACATAATCTTTTTGAATATTGCAAGCTATACTGTAGGCTATGGCCCTACTGTTAAAATACTGAATCCTGCATAGCTTTTTATTTGAATGAACAAATACTAAAAATATACATAAACCATATAAACAAATGAGTTTTGCAAAGAAACTCACAATTTATTGCTTTGCAGGTCATCTAATTGCTCCCTACTTTCAATAAAATGCCCAGCATACTGCAGCAAAAGCTTCCCTTTATGAATTTGACTTCTGAATGCTCAAAATAATCAGTGACTCATCTGTAAAAGGAAAATTAGACTATTCCTACCTCGTATTCTGCAGCAGTTTACAACAAATATCATGAACAATAGACTTCTCAGCTGCAATGCCACACATGTGTTAGGTCAACACCTGAATTCAGAAAGGAGACAGAAACAGAAAATCTATGCCTGAAATATTCCTTTGATTCAGCCATCCTTTGTAAGTCCAAGAACAACATTTACCATTTAAAGGTATAGTTTACCCTAAAAGGAAAATTTGGTCATCATTTACTCACCCTCATGTAATTTTAAACCAGTATGGCTTGCTCTCTTCTGTGGAACACAAAAGTAGATGTTTGGCTGAATGTCAAAGACATAATGTCACCATTCACTGACATTGCATATTTTTTCCATTCAAAACTTTGGTTTCAGTTTAACATCTGGTGTGTTCAAGAGTCATACATAGTCAGCACTTTGAGAAAATTGTGATTTAGCACATTTCTTTGCAAAGTTTGTGTATCAAATTACTTTAATGAAAAATCTATCTTTTGAATTTATCAGTCAATTTCGAAAGCAAGTTTTTACAATTATAAATAAAATCTTACAGATTACCTTTATTTTAACGTAAGTATAATTACACTTCTGGCCTGAAGCCTTTTCCTAATCCTAATTCTAAAATCATATCCTACTTGGGACATTATCATAAAGACAAAGAAGCAAAATTTGAACAAAGATTTCAGAAAACCTTTTTTAATGTCATAAAAAGTATACTGCAGAGACCAATTTTTCTTGAGGAGAGTAAGAGGTGATAAAAACAGAAAAAGAGGCCAAAAGTGGGAGATGAATGCTTTATCTCTTCTGTCAAATTCACACGGTGATCCATCATTGGAGAAAAACAGACAGCAGTTCTTTGGCAGGTGGACACTTTACATATATGTTGATCTTTAGTGACTTTAATGTCCCATTCAGGGACAAATGTCCATAACTTTTTACTCTTTTGGGACACTTTTGGGAAAGTGAGAGAATGAGAATAAGCCAGTTCAAGCATGCAGGAACAGAAGAAAGGCAAATAAAAAGAAGGTGTTTTATATAATGGACATATAATGTCCAATTAGGAAACACGTATTTACGATAATTCCGATAGCATGTGAAAAAAAAAAAAAATTACTATGGAAAATCAGGCAAACATAAATAAAGGTTTAAATTTGACATCCTTTGACCTGCGGCAAAGTGTTTTATATATATTAATTTCTCTTTCTTTCATACATATCATCCAACCAATAATGAGAAGAAAAAGCATCCCTTGCAATCCAAGGGAACAGTATCAAGGTGATAAGTGATACAGTAAATACAGTGATACAGTACAGCCTTGTTCTGTTGCCCCTGAAAATTGCTGAGGTATTAGTTTGGAATGGGACAGATTTACCATGGTAGGTAGGAATTCTGTCAGACAGTAAACCTCACCCTTATCTTAACGTCTAAATCTTAAAGACTTTCTCCACAGACAAAGTGTAACCTCAAAACAAAACAATATAATAAATAAGTGTAGATGAGTACAAGCGATTACATATACTGTCCATGTAGCTGATTATAATCATTATAAATGGACAGTGTTGGGGAGTAACGGAATACATGTAATGGGATTATGTATTTAAAATATAAAATATAAGTAACTGTATTCCACTACAGTTACAATTTAAATCATTGGTAATTAGAATACAGTTACAATCAAAAAGTATTTTGATCGCTGAAGAGATTACTTTGCATTTTATTGTCATTTGTTTCATTTAATATTTAGTCCTTTCAGATGGAAAACATTTATACAAATACATGATGCAATCCAAAGTGCATTTGAACAGTGGTGAAACACTTTCTTATGATGTGTTACATTCATATGAGCAGACAGAGAAGTAAGTTTGAAGTAAGTTTGGAGCAGAAGAAATAGAAATATACCTTGTGTAACTTGTCAGCTTTATGCTAAGCTAAAATGCTATTACTAGCCATTTTACATGCACGTTACCAGGCACGATCATATTTTTTTATCAAGAAAATTTATGTTGGATCATAATTTCTTTTTCTAGAAAGACCTTTGATATTAGGGCAAAAATCTTATTCTTGATAATAATTTTTGTATTGTTTTCCTGTAAAAATATCTAAAAATCTAAAACAAGATCAATGTGATTTATCTTGTTTTAGAAACAACACTGCATAAGATATTTAGGTTTTTCAGAGAATGTATTTTTAACATGTGTATTTTGTCTTACTGTACTGGCAGAACTTTTATAGTCAAAACAAGTGAAAAAATCTGCCAGTGCTGAAGAAGTAATTCAAAGTATTTAGAATACGTTACTGACCTTGAGTAATCTAACAGAAAACATTACATGGTTTCTGTAATCTGTAGTGGAATACATTTAAGAAGTAACCCTCACAACCCTGTAAATGGACTGGAATACTAGCTTACTGCATATTACTTACAGCACTGCAACTATTATAAAAATATAGTAAATGAAACAATAGGCACAATAAACATTTCAAATTGTAATATGCTTCATTGTTGTCACATAACCTTATGACGTTGCTTGTGATTATCATGTCATTATTTTCGCATTTTTAATCCAATTTTGTGTAAAAATATCTTATCGCTTGCCAATCTGATCAAATAATTGATCAAATGGATTCAAAAAAAGATGTAAAAATGTATCTAACTGTAATTAACAGTTCATTTGAGTACAATAAAATGAATATAAATTGAGCAACTCAAACTGCAGATCATTAAGATAAACTTAATAAGATGTAGCAAAGTGGAGAAATTTCATGTAATTTAACTCTAGTCATAAACTGGACGTGGCACCTTTAAGACCAGAGTTTTGCGACACCAGAGTTTTGCAACACCCACTTTCCAGCACTCTCTCCTGTTAGAGATGTGAAAACAAACATTGTGCAAGAGAGCTCCAGGTTTTGTTCATCGTTTGAGATTTCTTTGGGTAAATATATCATTTCACACAAAATGCTTATCAATTGCATTAAATATGTGTTCAGAATAGTTGTATGTTAAATCTGAGTGTTTGTTATGGATCATTTTTGAAGGATGCATATGGATTGCATGTGTGGAGTTTGACCACATTTTGGTGCACATGAGAGGACACTGGGCATGTAAACTTGTGTTTACATATGAATGAATCATATCTTATTTAATGATTTATTGCCTATTGAGTGTTTTCCAGTTTAGTGAATAAATGTAATGAGCATTATTGTTTTAAACTGCAATACATATCCTTAAAGCCTGATTTAAGCATGTGTTAAATGCATAAAATGCTTTGAGTGATTTAAGCATGTGTTAAATGCATAAAATTAGTTGAGTCATTTAAGCAAGTACTTAAATTTATAAAATGCTGTGAATGATATGGGCATGTATTGGGGTGATGTACTGTATGCTGAAGTGTATGTGTAGGCTAATGCCTTGTTTGTATTTTCTTCTTGAAATTAGCCTCTACCAGATTTCATTACCATATTTAATTTTGTCATATTTTGTTGTACCATATTTCAGTTTTTTGTATTTTCTCTATTTAAAAAAAAGAACAAAGAAATATATATATATATATATATATATATATATATATATATATATATATATATATATATATATATATATATATCGACCGCTGTTTTTATTTTTTTATTTTTTTATTATTATTATTTAAGCAGCTGTCAGAATAAAACCCCAAAAATATATTTTATATTCAGTGTTGATTATTTACAACCAACCACCGGCTACAAAGATATAATAATAATAATAATAATTACATAAACTGTATGATATTTTATATATATTAACTATGCTTGGATCAGCTAACAGCTTTTTCATCAGCATTGATTAAATAAGATTATATCTTCTTCATAGGATGTTGAATGACTAAACAAACCAATATAACATCAACTTACAAGCAGGTGCTCACAGCCAGATCTGTTGTACATACAATAAAGGCCCCAGAATACTTCATACGAAATCGAAGAATATATGGGTGTGATGTCATTTAGAACAAAATCTGGCCAAAACGAAAGTGTTTTTGAGTCGAGTTTCAGTGTTTCATAAAGGTCTTGGCATATTCAAGGAGAAGTTTTTATTGTTCTTAGTTTAACAATAAAAACATGTGGCCATAAAATGTTAATGAGCAGAATACAGTCAAAAGAAAGATAATAAGAGAGGCAAATCTTACTTTGGGCAGATGTGTGAATGGCTTTTGGCTGCAGAAGGCACATGAGTGAAGCAGCATATCAAACAACAAAGTGAATGAGCACTTAGAGTAGATTTGAGTAGATTTGATTCCTTTTTTAGACTAATTAAAAAAAAATGCATGACATGTTCTTGGAAAATGTCTCATCGTTCAGATGAAGTTAAGTTTGCACCAGCTTGCTAGTACGCTGGTGTGTTCATGACAAATTACAAATTATCAACTGCATATACAGTATATTACTTTAAAACATTATTGAGTAGTTAGAACAGCATCTTTTACTGATCTTGTGTGAATTCTACTCATAGAATGAATGAGGCATGAAGTCATTGATAACACATTTTAATGTCATATTAGTTGATGTTTTACATTTAGTCTTAAGTGTCCTCATATTGAAATGTACCTTTAATTGCCTCCCACAGCAGTGTGGCCGGTGCCTGAATGTTCACAAACAGTATGTCATTGCTCAGCTGTTTCAAACTGCTTTTTGGCTCTGAGCAAAGAACTGCTCCATGAGTATGCCAGGGCCTTAACAAAAATGCACAACTTCTTATAGAGGGATTAATTCACACTTGTGCACACTTGCAGCAGATACGCCAGGCATAACTTTACATGAGGGAATCAGAACTCATTGCGCACGAGCGGTTAATGTAATTTCACATTTTCCAAAAACAGTGCAACGCATTTAATATATCTATAAACACTGATTATGAAGCGATGATAATTAGCATGTCATTAAATTATCCATAAAATTATGGGCAGAGAGCTGTCATACAGCATGTGGGGGAAAATGGCATTTAGTGTAACCTGTGAAGTGTAGAAAAACAGCTATCAAGTTTTCAAATAGAGAGCAAGCAGTGAAAGCATGAGCTGCACTGCAGATCAGCATTTGCAGATGTTTAACCAAGCTCAAAACTGAGATCTCGCATGGCCTCATTTAGAGCTTATTTAATTCCAGGAGAGTAATGACAATAATGCGTTCACATTTACAAAGAGCAAGCAATGCAAGCTCAATTCAGTTTTTAATACATTGTAGACTGAATATTGTGTGTAGACCTGGTTACTATATATATATATATATATATATATATATATATATATACTGTATATTCTGTACACACACACACACATATTATATTCTGTACATGTCTCATGTTTATTGTGTTGCATGTTGCAAACATAACCAGCAAGACTTCCTTAGTGACAAAGCTCGTCCACCAACCAAACCATTCTGGACTAACATGAAAATTCATCTTTTCTGTAGGGTAACGATATAAGTTGGCTAGATAATGGGGAAATCCATTAGGCTCATTGACAGTATCTCATAGACAGGCTGTTGTGAGTTTATATTGCACAGAGGGCCATTTTATACCAATATTGTAAGGTTTTAGTGCCACGGCAACCATTTGCCTTATTATGTGAGGAAACAAGTTATTAACCTGAAGTCGAATCTGAAGTGTCCTTAAATCTGTCATCAGATCATGTTGAGAGAGAGGTTTTTATTTTTAAAGAACTGTTATTGGTAATATAAGCATTGTCAATTTATATTATTGCAGTGTCAGTTGAAATACACACATCAGATGTGCGCTCTTACATGATATGGTGAATAAACAGTGTACAAAATTGTTTTATTTTTTATTTACGAGCATATAATTCACTTCAAGAGCTGTGGAAAGAAAATTTTTCCCCTGAATGTCGTATTTCCCAGCTAAAATGTTCAAACATTTTTGACTTAAGTTTGGAATTTTCTTTCTTTTAGTATGATATAGTTGATGAGCTGTGATGTAGAGCACTCTTGCAATTAAATTCTGATTTTATTGCCTTTTTCACATTCAAATTATGAACAACTTGCTCAAGTGATTCCTGCAGGGTGAATCTCTAAAAGAGGCTAATTTTTTCATACATGCTGTGATTTTGAAATTAAATACATGTTCATTAATTTGATGGCTGGTTTACTACTGTGAGAATTTCAAGAAAAAAACTCCTGAAAACTTTCCTTATGATAGAACTATGAGAAGGCATAATAATAACACAGTGGGGTCCAAAAGTCTGAGATGACTTGTGCAAATGCTTTTTTATATTGCATTCTTTTGAAAAGTAAAACTATTTTTTCAGGACCAATCATTTTATCAGAAATTTCAGTGAAAAATGTAAATGGAAAAAAAAAGAAAAGATAAGTAAAATTGCTCAATGTCACATTTTTGTAAAAATTTTATTTGGACTTAAAACTAGTGCAAAATCTTAAATAATTCTCCTTTATTGTAGGTCATCATGTTTCTTTGTTTTAAAATTTTCCTAAAAAAGTCCTTAAACTTCTTCTGTTTACTACCAGGTTTAAATGAAAAAATCCCAGATTTACAGTGTGGTTTAAGACTCTGATAAGAGTGTATACCTATTAAACACATAGGGTACAACAGGACTAAAGGGTCCCCAGGGTAAAGGGTACAACAGGGGTTAGACAAAATGTGACAGGACCAAACCATCGCCAAAATTATACGCTAGATCTAATTTTGTCATATGGAATTGATGTTGATAATATAGAAATTCTGCTGCAGAGCGATGATATCTCAGATCATTACTTAGTCTCTTGTATGCTGCGCATAGCAAAGGTTCAACTACTATTCTTTCAAATACTAAAGATAGCTTCACTAACAATCTTCCAGACTTGTCTCAAATACTCAGTACACCAAAAAGTTCAGAAAAACTTGATGTTGTCACAGAAAATATGGATACAGTCTTCTCTAGCACTCTAGATAGTGTTGCCCCCCTTTGATTAAAGAAAATTAAAGAGAAAAATCCCACACCATGGTACAATGATCACATTCATGCTCTCAAGAGAGCAGCTCGGTAAATGGAGCGTAAGTGGAAGAATACAAAATTAGAGGTATTTTGCGGTACATGGACAGTGCATGGAACTACAAACAGGCTCTAAATACTGCCAGATCTGCATATTTGAGCAAACTCATAGAAAATAACCACAGTAGTCCTAGGTATTTATTCAGTACTCTGGCTAAATTGGTTAGGAAAAAATCTCTGTTGAACCAGATATTCCATCGGAGCATAGCAGTAATGACTTTATGAATTTCTTTACTGATAAAATGGAAATCATCAGAAACAAAACTGGAATTATGCATCCCTCTGCCACAGCACCCCAGAAGACTAAAATTATTCCCTACAAGCAACTTCCATCATTTGCTGTTATAGGTCAGGAAGAGCTATCAAAAATGATAAAAAAAAAAAAAAAAAACATAAAAATCAACAACATATATGTTAGATACAATACCGACTAAACTCTTAAAAGAGGTGTTTCCTGTAATCTCTGAACCTCTTCTTAATATTATTATCTCCTCATTATCCTTAGGGCATGTCCCAAGAAAAATTAAACTGGCAGTTATCAAACTGCTTAACAAGAAACCACAGCTTGATCCAGAATAATTGGCAGATTATAGACCAATTTCAAATCTCCCATTTATGTCGAAAATACTAGAAAAAGTAGTGTTCTCCCAACAATGTTCATTTTTATAGAGAAATGGTATATATGAAGAATTTCAGTCAGGATTTAGGCCCCATCATAGTACAGAGACTGCACTTATCAGAGTTACAAATGACTAGCACTTATCATATGATCGTGGCTGCATTTCTCTTCTAGTGCTTTTAGATCTCAGTGCTGCCTTCGACATTATAGGTCATGACATTCTCTCGGATAGGCTTGAGAATTATGTTGGCATTTGTGGACAAGCATTAGCTTGGTTTAGGTCCTGTATCTCTGACTGCTACCACTTTGATAGCAATCTAACCTTTGAAAAACAAATTTCCAATATTTTTAGAACTGCATTCTTCCACCTCAGAAATATTGCCAAGTTACGACACATGCCATCTTTTTGCTGAAAAACATATTCATGCGTTCATGACCTCAAGACTAGATTATTGTAATGCATTACTTGGTGGATGTCCTGCAGGTTTAATAAATAAACTTCAGTTGTTCAAAATGCTGCAGCGAGACTGCTAACTAGAACCAAGAAATTCAATCATATCAGTCCCATTTTATCGGCATTACATTGGCTACCTTTTAAGTTTCATATTAATTTTAAAATTCTGTTAACTACTTACAAAGCTTTGAATGGTCTAGCTCCAAACTACTGAAGTGATCTTCTGTCATGCTATAATCCATCGCGCTCACTACGATCGCAAAACTCCAGCCTGTTAACAATACAGAGAATATCAAAATCCACAAAAGGAGGGAGATCATTTGCATATTTGGCTCCTAAACTATGAAACAGTTTTCCTAGCAGTGTTCAGAACTCAGGCACACTCTCTCAGTACTTTTAAACCTGCGGTTACCAGAGCCTGCCAGATCCATCTCCGGTCCTGCCTTATGTCAGATCCCCACTGTGTCGCTGAGTGATGACCAACTGCAGCCTGTGCCAGCCAGACTTCATTTCAGTCTACTAAGATGGACTTAACAGAGGATGAATTGATGCACATGGGAATCAAAGACATGGGATTCTTCATGAGCCACTGTCTAAAGCATGGGCTCAGGATGGAGTTCACCAGAATTACCTGCCATAAGCTTCCAGCCAGACTGCAATGCTCCTCACTGAATGATACCTATATCAACTTGGTCAAAGGAGGGACAACACTCTCTTAAACTACATAGACAATTAATTAACCACTAACAAAAGCCTTCATCGGCCAAATTCAAAGGACAGTGCATCTACGTGTATTTCCTCAGTTAACTCGGGATGACTTAAAGGTCTTTTACACTAAAACTTATAGTTCATACAAACTCATTTTATTTAATCATTGACCCACAACACTTACTTTGTTTACTAATTTTAACCACTATTAGTGCTAAGCATAAATAACTAATATTGGCATTATTTTCATTCATATTCTGTTATAGCATAATTTCATGTACAGCTGCTTTGAAACAACACCTGTTGTGAAAAGGGCTATACAAATAAATTTGACTTGATTTGACTTGAAGGGCAAATTTGATTTTATTTCTCCCAAAACACTAGACAGCAAAAAAAAAAATAAATAAATAAATAAATAAATAAATAAATAAATACCACAGGACTTTCCTAAACACCCGTTTGTCACTATGTACTGCAAAATGTTCCTGTTCCATGAGATCATTGAGTGTAATGTCTAAAGTCTGATTCTGAGGTAATTTGATCTAATATTTAATACTTTTTAAAATGTTGCAAATTTATGTAGCTAATGAATATCCTGGAAATTATTACATTTATTTTGAGACATAATACTAATTTGTCATTTGCAATTTTGTTCAAGGTGATTATATAATTTGTATTTAAATAAATGTCCAATATGTGAAAGAATAGTATTTTGGGTAAAAAGCCCCCCTGTTGCAGGGGCTAAATAGAGCCCTTGTAGTAAGGGGAGCCTACAAGCTTAGCCTAAAATACCATAGACTAAAATAGCAGTCCCATATACATTCTATGGTGGTACACTGGCAAGGAGACAAGATGTCTATGGAGGAGATGTTTCAGTGTGCTGAATAAACTGCTTCTGTGTGGAAACAGCTCATCACTTAATTAATTGTCCGCCTGTCCACTAATCTACATTTATGCATTTAGCAGACACTTTTATCCAAAGCGACTTACAGTGCACTTATTACAGGGACAATCCCCCCAGAGCAACCTGGTGTTAAGTGCCTTGCTCAAGCACACAATGTTGGTGGCTATGGGTATCGAACCAGTAACCTTCTGTGTACTAGTTATGTGCTTTAGCCCACAACGCTACCACCACACCAATCTTCAACATGTTTTACACTAATCAATCCTTTTGGAATGAACATGTGTGGAGTTTACTACAATAAATTGATGTTTTATAAGAGATGTTACGGACGATTTTGCAACATGTAGGTGTCACTTTAAAGCTCTCCCCATTCATTTGTATGGTATCTGCAAACGGTGACTGATTGTCATAACACGCTAGTTGACCATTATGCTCTCTCTTATGATAGAACCGCAGAGGTTGTTATCTTAGTAATTAAAGAATCTCTGGGCTAAAGGCCCCCATTAAACACATTGTTTTTCTTAAGTGGAGGGAACTGATTTGTTATGAAGAATGTTCAAAGTGGGTGCACATTGACTGATCCAATCACAATGGAGATTAATTTGTTTATAGAATACTTAAGATGTAATGAAATGCAAATGTGATTGAAATGAACAAGAAATTATGCACACTTTTCTAAAGTGGTTCTTTGAAAAAGCATTATCTTAATTTGTAACTCAAAAAAACATCTTGCTGTCTCAGAAGTATTTGCAGAACTTATAACTATTGCCCTATAACTATTGCCCTGGTATCTACACGATATCAATATAACCCCCCTAGGCACCCCCCAGGTGTGGGGTAAAACGCCCCCTGGCCACTTGTTTTTTTATTTTATTTTGTTTTTCTTTTCACACAAATTATGTTGTTCCATTAATATTAAATAAAAATAAATGTATTTTTTGAATCTTGATATACTTTGTGACCAGGGAAAACGTCATGGTTACTTTCGTAACCTCCGTTCCCTGATGGAGGGAACGAGACGTTGTGTCAATGTAGTGACACTAGGGGTCACTCTTGGGAGCCCCAAACACCTCTGCTTTTTTGAAAAAAGGCCAATGGGAATTGGCGAGTGGAATTTGCATGCCACTCCCCAGGACATACGGGTATAAAAGGAGCTGGTATGCAACCACTCATTCAGGTTTTGTGCTGAGGAGCTGAGACAAGGTCCCGGCCATTTCAGCAGGTAGTTCAGCATTGTGGCAAGAGGGACACAATGTCTCGTTCCCTCCATCAGGGAACGGAGGTTACAAAAGTAACCATGATGTTCCCTATCTGTCACTCACTCGATGTTGTGTTGATGTAGTGACACTAGGGGTCCCTATACAAAACACCACAACTATCTGAACTGTGTTACATGAACTGGTGGTGCGTGACGTAACCTCCTCCAACACTTTTATGAGTGTCGAACAGTCCTTCAGGAACAAGTTGACTGCCCAACAATAGGGACATGCTAGCCCAGCCGAGGCCTCATTTCCTATTTTTTCTCCCCAAAAAGAGTGGAATTTGTTAACTGACTGGGGGCCATAAGTGTCTATGTCGGGGGGTGTCCCTCCCAAGTGGAAGACACCGCGGAGACCACATCCCACCCAAAAAGGGGGGGGGGTATTTTGAGTGGAATACATCACATGGTCTTACCGAGTCTTGTCGGAAGTATGTCATGTGGAGAGGTCCCATGGTAGGTCCTACCCAAAGGGGGAGGAGTTTCTACAAAGCATGGCGACCGGGGGCAGAGGGGACTCTGCCCAAGGTAGACGCAGTTTACCGACAGGGAAACAATTTTGCGGAAGATATCACATGGGGTCGCCTTCAGGGAACCAGCACATGTGGAGCACCTACCACAGTACAGGGTCTCATTAGTGCATGTACTGGGCCAGCAGCAAGTTTCTCCGCAAGCTCAACTGCCAGAGGGCTAAGGAGGAAAGTCATCCAGGGATCACAGTTATGAACACGACTGGGAGTCAAGAGCGCACGTCTTCACCTCAAGGGAGGGGAAAGGTGCTATGCGCAAGCGGTACACCCGGCCAGCTGTCCCGGAACTTACCTGTTTGTGCCTGCCAATACACGGGACGAGACCAGCTCAACCCAGAGATTGAAGAACCTCTCAAAGGTGTTGGGTGCTGCCCAGCCCACTGCTCTGCAGATGTCTGCCAAAGAGGTGCCACTTGACCAGGGCCCAGGAGGCCGCCACACTCCTGGTAGAGCGGTCTCGCAACCCCGTAGGGGGTGGCACGTCCTGAGCCTGATATGTCATCACGATGATGTCAATGACCCAGTGGGCGATCCTCTGTTTGGAGACAGCGCTTCCTTTCCGCTGTCCACCAAAGCAGACAAAGAGCTGCTTGGAGCTTCTAAAGCTCTGCGTGCGATCCAAATAGATGTGTAAAGCTTGCACCGGACACAGCAAAGCCAAGGCTGGGTCAGCCTCCTCCTGAGGCAGCGCTTGCAGGTTCACCACCTGATCCCTAAAAGGGGTCATGGGAGCCTTGGGCACATAGCCCGGTCGGGGTCTCAGGATCACGTGAGAGTAACCCAGACCAAACTCCAGGCATGATTCACTGACAGAGAACGCCTGCAGGTCCCCTACCCTCTTGATGGAAGTGAGCGCAGTCAGGAGGGCAGTCTTCAAAGAGAGTGCCTTAAGCTCAGCTGACTCCAAGGGCTCAAAGGGAGCTCTCCGTAGACCCTGAAGGACTACAGAGAGGTCCCACAAGGGGACAAGGCACAGTCTGGAGGGATTCAACCTCCTAGTGCCTCTCAGGAACCTGATGATCAAGTTGAGCTTCCCCAAGTAGCAAACCAATCTTGATTCCAGACGCTTGCAAGAATGCTTTTTTGCAGTCTGTGCAAAGCCCGGTTCAGTACTCGCAGGTCCAGGATTGGTCGCAACCCACCGCCTTTCTTCAGTACAATGAAGTAAGGGCTGTAGAACCCTTTCTTCATCTCGGTTGGAGGGACAGGCTCTATTGCGCCCTTGCGCAGAAGGGTCAGTGCCCGGAGAGCAAGGTCAAATTCCGAGCGCAGTTCCTGCATCAATCCCGGGTCAGAACTATCCTTGTGCAGTTCTTTTAGTGCCATGGCTTGGTGTACTTGCAGGAGAGCCATGGCATGCAGGGTGGAGGCGGCTTGTCCAGTGGCACCATAGGCCCTGGTCATCAGGGACGATGGAAACCTACAGGCCCTGGACGGGAGCTTTGGGTGCACGTGCCAGGTGGCGGCGCTCTGTGGACACAAGTGCACCGCGAGCACCTTATCCACCTGGGGGATCACTGAATACCCCCTGGCCACTCCACCATCGAGGGTAGTGAGAGCGGGGGAGCTGAAAGACCGGGACCGGTCAGTAAAAGGTGCATCCCACGACCTTGTCAGCTCCTCATGCACTTCCGGAAAGAAAGGAACAGTAACCAATCGTCAAGCGATGAGGGTTCAGCGGAGAGTGGAGGTTCCACTCTAGCCCGATGCTCGCAGCCGCCCGGGAAAGCATGTCCATCATTTCCGCGTCGGCCTGAGACTGGGCGACCATTCCCGAAGGAGGAAGCCCAGTCGAAGCCTCTGCGTCTGACTGGACGAGTCCACTCTCCGATGCTGTGCTCGATAACTCATCGTCTTCCCGGGCTCCAAAAAAGAGGTCAAACTCGCCCTGAAACGAGCCGGTGGTCTCGTCCGAGCGCCTGACCGGGGCAAGCGAGCGTGCTGGGGAATGGGATATCCGTGGGGGGATACCCGGCGGAGGTGGTCCCATTGATGTCCCAAAATTGCCCCCAGTGCTAACCGACGCGGCCGAAAGCAAGCCGCGACCGCAACGTTGCCATGGTCATGTTCTCGCAATGAGGACATGATCCATCCACGAACGATGTCTCTGCATGGGCAACGCCCAGACACATAAGACAGCGATCGTGGCCGTCAGAAGCGGAGAGATAACGACCGCAACCAGGAATAACACACAAATGGAAAGGCATCTTTAAAAAGACGTTCCGTGTGTGCCGCTGTTTTTGTGAATGAAAATATACTCTTTTGGAATATACTCTCTTTTTTTGCTCTGCTGAAGCGCCCAGGGGCGTTCTCTGCACTCCATGGGTTCAGAGGGGGAGAAACCGCTGAAATGCGCCGTAAATCCAGCAGTTTTGAGGTGTGTCTTTGGATGGAAATCGAATTCAGTGCACTGAATACAACCGCTCGGCTCCGAAGAGAAAATCTGAATGAGTGGTTGCATACCAGCTCCTTTAACACCTGTATGTCCAGGGGAGTGGCATGCAAATTCAACTCGCCAATTCCCATTGGCCTTTTTTCAAAAAAATCAGAGGTGTTTGGGGCTCCCAAGAGTGACCCCTAGTGTAACTACATCGACACAACGTCGAGTGAGTGACAGATAGGGAACAGCTAATTTTCCTTATGGTGTGCCTTAAGCCCTGTTGTACCCTAACACATTTTTAAACGTTATCACAAAAGTAAATGCATCTTTGCCTCTTTCATGTTGTTACATTAAGGATAATAACCTCTACATTGCAAAATCCTACAAGATTACCTATATAGACTTTGCTGAATCTTTAGTGATAATACTGTTATAATCTTCTCACTGCTTTGATTTTTTTTTACATTTGAAAATATTTCAAACTGACATCATGCATGTTTCCAGTTTTCATCAGTCAGTGTAAAATGCTGTTTTGTGATAATTTCCTCTCTAATTGTGCAGAGCACTCTCCACATACCAGCGAACAGAGCAATTATTTATTTCAGATTTTTATTTGATTATTGTAATCAGCTCAAGCAGTTCAAGTACGTAGACTTTACTGAGAAGCCCTTCAGCGCACTCCATTGACACTCAACTAATGAAGGCCTTGCTCTCTTGAGTTCTCACCTCTGGGACACTCACGTCTCTTAGCCTCTGCTCGTGTTAGGCTTTGTTTGAAATGCATAGAAATAATTTAGAGTTCGGAGTTGGATGGTAGCACGCACGGACGTCAAGGAGCTTTCATTTGGCACATATATACAATGAATTGTGATGGTTTCTGGAGCAAAGTTTTAAAATAGAAGTTTAAAGAGGTCATATAATTTTTTTATTATTTCATTTTTCCATAATGGTTTTTTTTTGTGTGTGTGACAAAAACAGTCATAATTAAGATTTTAATGACCATTTTCCATATTCTTTCTGACCATTCGAATGAAACAGAGTGTTTTTGTGCATGATATGCTGTTTAGACTTCAATATAAATGACTCTTTGCATGCAAAATAAGAAACAGTCCTTTGTTGCTGTTTCACTTACACACTGCAGGTTTGTTCTTGAGTCCAGTATAATTATTAACTGCACCATCCTTCAAGAACAGCCTCTTTGCAATGTCTGCATTACATTGAGACAAGTTCACAAGACTATCCGCACAGAAATGTGCCGCTCAAATAGTTCATATTAGACTGAAGTGATCAGGGATCTTGATAAAAATTTCACTTCAGTCACTAGTTTCTAATGTTGGGATCAGGGGCAGAGCTTGCCTTTTTGGTATGTAGGTACAAATGAGACAAGGTATAGAAACCAATACAGCATATTCAAAAAGTCGGCTGTGGGTACGCAGCATGGAATATTGTTTCTTCTGGGGCCGAAGTCATGAAAATCTTCTAAGGAAAACATCCTGGTTACTTGCGTAACCTCTGTTCCCTGATGGAAGGAACGAGAAGTTGTGTCGATGTAGTGACACTAGGGGTCACTCTTGGGAGCCCGAGGCACCTCTGGTCTTTGATAAAAGGCCAATGAAAATTGGCGAGTGGTATTTGCATACCACTTCCCCGGACATACGGGTATAAAAGGAGCTGGTATGCAACCATACATTCAGGTTTTATGCTGAGGAGCCGAGACAAGGTCCCGGCCATTTCAGCGGGTAGTTCAGCATTGTGGCAGGAGGGACACAATGTCCTGTTCCCTCCATCAGGGAACGGAGGTTACGCAAGTAACCAGGACGTTCCCTATCTATCACTCACTCGATGTTGTGTCGATGTAGTGACACTAGGGGTCCCTATACAAAATGCTGCAACTGGCTGAACTGTTATGTGAAATGGTGGTGTGTGATGGGCAGACCACTGTGTACCTCGTAGCCAGCGCACCAGGCTGACACGTAACCTCCCCCAACACTGTTATGAGTGTCGAATGGCCCTTTGGGACAAGTTGACTACCCAAAAGATAGAGACGGGCTAGCCCAGTCGTGGCCTATTATCCCCCCTTTTTTTCACTCCCCAAAAAAAGGGGGATTAACCGACTGAGCAGACCAGGTCTAGTCGGGGGGGTGTCCCTCCCAAGGGGAAGACACTGCGGAGACCACACCCCACCCAGAGAGGGGGGGTATTTAAGTGGAAATACATCACATGGCCTTGCCGAGCTATGTCGGAAGTATGCCATGTAGAGAAGTCCCATGGTAGGTCCTACCCTACGGGGGAGGAGTTACTACAAGCATGAAGACTGGGGCAGAGGGGCCTCTGCCCAAGGAAGACACAGTTTGCCAACAGGGAAACGAATTAGCGGAAGATTTACGTTGCATGGGGTTACCTACGGGGAACCGCCACATGCAGAGCACCTACCCAAGTACAGGGCTTTAGTTAGCATGTGTACTGGGCCGGCAGCGAGTTTCTCCGAAAACCCATCTGCCACAGGGCTCGGAGGAAATCAACCAGGGAACACAGTTTGTGAACACTACTGGGAGTTAACAGCACACATCTTCAGCTCAGGGGAGGTGAAAGGCACTATACGTAAGCGATACACCCGGCCGGCTGTCCCGGACTTACCTGCTTGTGCATGCCACTACACAGGACGAAACCGGTTCCACCCGGAGGTTGTAGAACCTCGTAAAGGTGTTGGGTGTTGCCCAGCCCGCTGCTCTGCAAATGTCTGTTAGAGAGACACCACTGGTCAAGGCCCAGGAGGCTGCTACACCCCTGGTAGAATGGGCTCGTAGCCCTACCAGGGGCGGCACGTCCTGGGCGTGATATGCCATTGTTATGGTGTCAATGAGCCAGTGGGCTATCCTCTGCTTGGAGACAGTGCTTCCTTTTCGCTATCCACCAAAGCAGACAAAGAGCTACTAAAGCTAAAGACTAAAGACACTAAAGCTCTGCGTGTGATCCAAATAAATGCGTAAAGCATGCATCGGACACAGCAACGTCAGGACTGGGTCTGCCTCCTCCTGGGGCAGCGCTTGCAGGTTCATCACCTGGTCCCTAAAAGGGGTCGTGGGAACCTTGGGCACATAGCCTGGTCAGGGTCTCAGGATCACGTGAGAGTAGCCCAGACCGAACTCCAGACACGTTTTGCTGACAGAGAACGCTTGCAGTTCTCCTTCCCTCTTGATGAGGGAAGGAGGCTCTCTGTAGACCCTGAACAACTACAGAGAGGTCCCATGAGGGAATGAGGTGCGGTCTGAAGGGATTCTGCCTCCTGGCGCCTCTCAGGAACCTGATGATCAAGTCGTGCTTCCCTAAGGACTACCGTCCACTATGTCGTGGTGTGCCGCTATAGCAGCTATATACACCTTCAAGGCTATATACACCTTCAGCTGCCCTTCCATCCTCTCCTGCAGGAAGGAAAGCACCGATCCACCTGCGCATCTCTGCGGGTCATTCCATCGGGAAGAACACCACTTAGCAAACAGACGCCACTTAAAGGCATACATGCGTCTCGTAGAGGGGGCCCTAGCCTGAGTGATCATGTCTACCACCGTAGGAGCTGGTGCAGTCACTGCAGGGGGACGCCCTTGGCGATGAGCAGACAGGGTGCGGGATCTTGATCTGCGCCAGGGTAGGATATGCCGGATAGCCTCCGTCTGCTGCTTCACTGTCAAAAACTACTGGGAAAAGTCCTTGACGGTGTCGCTGAATAGGCCAACCTGGGAGATAGGGGCAGCAAGGAACCGTGCCTTGTCGGCCTCACCCATCTCGACCAGGTTGAGCCAAAGGTGGCGCTCCTGAACCACTAAGGTGGACATCGCCCACCCGAGAGGCCGCACCATGACCTTTGTCGCCCGGAGAGTAAGGTCGGTCGCCGAGCGCAGCTCCTGCATCAAATCTGGGGTGGAACTACCCTCGTGCAGTTCTTTTAGCGCCTTGGCTTGGTGGACCTGCAGGAGAGCCATAGCATGCAGGGTGGAGGTGGCTTGTCCAGCGGCACTGTAGGCTTTGGCCGTCAGGGACGCCATGAACCTACAGGCCTTGGACGTGAGCTTTGGGCATCTGCACCAGGTGGTGGCGCTCTGCGGGAATAGGTGCACCGCGAGCGCCTTATCCACCAGGAGAATCGCTGAGTAGCCCCTGGCCACCCCGCCATCGAGGGTAGTGATGGCGGGGGAGCTGAAAGATCGGGACCAGGCAGTAAAAGGTGCCTCTCATGATTTTGTCAGCTCCTTGTGCACTTCCGGGAAAAAAGGGACTGGAGCAGGACGTGGCTGCTTTGAGCGGCGCCACAAGCCCAGGAACCAATCATCGAGCCGTGAGGGTTCAGGAGAGTGCGGAGGGTTCCACTCTAGCCCAACGCTTGCGGCCGCCCGGGAAAGCATGTCCATCATTTCCACATCAGCATGTGACTGGGCAACCGTCCCCGAGGGGGGGAGACCAGCTGAGGCTTCTGCATCCGACTGGAGCTTGAGCTTGAAAGCTCATCAGCTTCGCGGGCTCCGAACAAGAGGTCGAACTCGCCGTGAGACAAGCCGGCGGACTCATCCGAAAGCCCGATTGGGGCAGACGAGCGTGCTGGGGAATGGGAGGTCTGTGGGGGAATACCCGGCAGAGGTTGTCCCATTGGGGTCCCCAAATCGCCCCCAGTGCTAGCCGCACTGGCCTCATACCCGTAGTTAGAAGGACCGAGGCTGGGGAGCCGCTGGGGTGGCTTTCTTTCTTACGAAAGCAAGCCACGACCGCAACGTTGCCATGGTCATGTTCTCGCAGTGAGTACATGATCCATCCACGAATGCAGTCTCCGCGTGGGTCGTGCCCAGACACGAAAGACAGCGATCATGACTGTCCGAAGTTGAGAGGTAACGACCGCAACCAGGAATAATACACAAATGGAAAGGCATCTTTAAAAAGATGCATCTTTAAAAAAACGTTCCGTTTGTGCCGCTATATACTCTTTCAGAAAATATACTCTTTCAGAAAAATATACTCTCTTTTTTCTGCCGAAGCACCCAGGGGTGTTCTCTGCAGTGCACCAGTGCAGAGGAGGGAGAAGCCGCTGAAATGCGCCGTCAGATCCAGCAGAGGTGAATGAACAGTCAGCTCAGTAAACATCGACCGTTCGACTCCGAAGAGAAAATCTGAAAGAGTGGTTGCATACCAGCTCCTTTTATACCCATATGTCTGGGCAAGTGGTATGCAAACACCACTCCCCAATTTTCATTGGCCTTTTATCAAAGACCAGAGGTGTCTCGGGCTCCCAAGAGTGACCCCTAGTGTCACTACATCGACACAACATCGAGTGAGTGACAGATAGGGAACAGCTGAGAAAGTTCTTGGTATAAATCATGAGAATTTTGTAAGAATGTATCTAGCTATACAACATGATCAAACAGGAAATCGACTTACGAATTTTCATGTACCCTTAAATTAACACCACACTTCAGAATTACTGACAAGTGCCATTCCCCATCTCCCGAATTACTGTCAAATTGCATCCTCATCAGACATTTTTGCATTGATTCAAATTATGTTTAACTTTCCTTTGGGCATATGTCATAGTGCGTTGTGCAAACAATCTCTGATACACAGTTGGTTCTGGTCAGTTGGAAACCAGAGAGTAATCGATCACATAAACTCTAAAATTAAACTTTTGCTCCATGCACTGACAGTTAAGTTTAGGGTTTGGGTTAGGCCATATAGTTTATAAAATATTCATCCCTGTTGACCGTATTATATCATTTACAACTAAAAATACAACTTGCTTTTGGTGCCACCCTGTGGACATTTCAACTCAACAACATTTCCAGTTTCAGCCACTGGGGGCAGTGGTACGAATTTCGGTAAGCACAGGCCAATTTCAGCAGCAGAACTTTTAACTTCCTGTCACAGAATTCACAGTGTGATCAGTCTGAGCTATAAACATTGGCAGTTTAAGAAAAAAAAACTAAAAGAAAAATCTTAAGAAGTCATTTCAGGAATACAAAATATTAGTAACTTTTTCTGCATTAAAAAATAAGAAGAAAAATATGAAGAATTTTAATCTTAATGTTTTGTGAATCCAGCCTCTGGTGTTTAGGAATAATAGTATCTGTCATGCTTTCTCTTTATTACCTTGCCATGACTGGATGGACCAAGTGTATGAATCCTGAATAGGCACTGTTGATGTGTAAATGTGGGATGTCATGTTTGCAAATGTATTAATCTGTCTGACATTAAAAGTTGTATGGAAAAAGTATGTAACGAGCTGTTTTTGCAGTGTAGTGTGTCACCGAGAAGAGAGTTTTAAGTTCTGAAAGTTACAGTAGGTTTCTGTGGTACAATTAACTCTTTTTTTCTCTAAAGATCAAGGAACATTTCAGATTTCCTTTAAGGTTCTCTTGGGGAGAACAGCAACAGGACGACCTATGCACATAAGGGCAAGTGTAAGGACAAGACGAAGCCCTAAGACAATATAACCACTGAAAGAGCCTAATACACATTCACATGCATGCCTACAACAGTGCTTTTTGCCAGAAAAGGTCATCAACTTCCATTAATTAAAAGGAATTTTAAAACTGAAACATGTTTCTTTCTTAATGAAATAAATAAACTCCATTAAATAAATTAATACATCTTCAAGCTTCACAAAAGGCATTCCTCATACAATACACATTACCTGAAAAAAAAAGAAGAAATGCCACTACCATCTATCTCTATATACTGTATATTACCAGAAGGATTCTGCTCTTTTCCCTCAGATATCGCAAGATTGTTTGACATTAAGTGCATTAACAAAATGTTACTTCATCTTAAGATCTCTATCTGTCATTCTCTGTTATGTCACTGAGTTACTTCAGAAAGAACAAACTGTCTTCCCTCAGTCCTTTATCAAAGCAGTCAAGCAGATGAAATATTTAATGAAGAGAAACATATCTGGTTGATAAAGATATATTTTTGTCTTTACTAAGGTACTGCAGTTCTGTAAGGTGTCATAACACATAAAATCAGAGAACTGCTGACTCATCCAGCCCAAAATAACGGCGAAGGTCAGTGTCAGATGCTCTTCAAATATATGTCAAAAGAGTGACAAGTGATGGAATATATTATCAGGCAGCTGAGGAGTATGAGGTCAGCATTATCTAAATACTTTCCACTCACACACGGATTTGCAAGTATTATGTGTGTTATGTATTGTTCTTAGCATTAAATGGGTCATGACATGTCTTTTTTTATTTAATGTGTTCCTTGAGATTCATTTATGATATTAGTAAAGGTTTTTTTTTTTTTTTTTTTTTTTGCATAAAAACAGTCATATATTTGTAAAACATAATAATTTTCCACCCTCATTCTGATCCTCTGTCAGAAATGCTCGGTTTTCGTGCTGCTTCTTTAAGACTTGACAGTAAACGGCCACTGTTATGATTGGTTCTCTGCTCTTGACTGACCTGCTCTCTTCTTGCCATCTCAGTGCTACCGCTACTGTGCGGGGTTACGGAAGTGATAAGGTAAAGTAGGTGTTAATGAGTTGTTGTGGAGGCAGTCAGATGCAAATGTCTACCACAGTGTGACACCACACTGTGGTGGAAGTAGAGAAAAAGTTGTTTTGGCAGCTTGGTTTCAACAAATGCTCTTTTCTTAGTGATGAGGAAGTTTTGAGTTTTGAAAGTTACAGCATGATTTTATAGTTCAGTGACCTCTTATGTCAAAAGATCAAGAACAATTTTATTCCACAAGTCATGACCACTTTAAATGAATGCATATCATTTAACTTGCATTCATTTCATTGTCTGAACAACAAACAAAATATGTCTACAGGGGTAACAAATTTACACTCGTCAAGCCATTACAGGTTGCATTTGATTTGGTTTATGAATTTTGCAAGAGCCATTATGAAGACTGTGTCTGTCATTAACTGAAAATTCAGAACCCAGCTGAGCTATGATATTGTGTGTCAAATAAGGGAAATCTGTTAACTGCATTCAATAAAAGTAAATGTGTCAAACATATTGAATTAGTTTCATAAATTAATGTGTTAACTCTGGCAGCCCTAATAATATTTTAAGAAATAAGTAGAAGAAATAGCTTTTGCAACATGTGACAAATGTATTCGCTAAGTCTCAGAGTTTTAAGTTTTAGAATTGAGAAGTGTCATTGTAATTATTCTCTATATTGTCTGAATTTTCATGCTTGGCAAGCAGCTGTCCAAGACTGCTGTATGCATTTGTGTTTCTGGGCCAAACAAAGACAAATTGCTGCTTGGCACGGCTTGTGCATCTGTGATTCGGAACAGGTGTTAACAAACCTGAAGGTGCATTTTTATTCAACATCAATGGCACAAAAACAGACTGTGCAGGGTTTCTGCTGCCGACTAATATAAATTAATGACCATGTGGTGTGGAAAATATTCTCATTCCATTTTTCATAAAGCATTAGCTAAAATACACAAGGTGTGATGTTATCTTTGTTTTTACATCTACATTCTGAAACACATCAACTAGTCTTTCAAGATCATTCTGGAGGTGTCATTTGAGTCTTAGGGTGTGTTCACACTTTTAGTTCAGTTTCTCTAGGTCCTCTTGGTCCGGACCAAAACAGAAAATGATACATTTAGTCCTGGTTCGCTTAGGGTTCACACTGGCATTTTTAACTCCGAACCTAAAGATACAAAAGGCATAAGGATAAGGTCACAACCTGATTGGACAGCTTTTATGATGTATTTTTGGGACGGAACTTGCCGAACATCCAAAACAATGCTGGCTGCTGGCCGAAATGCGCTCATTAGATTTATGTATGTATATATGGTGGTATTTTTACCAGCTGAGAACAAACAAAGAGCTAATAAAATGTGTAAAGGAGTCAAAACAGCAGCAGGAATTCCTCCGTTGTACACACAAATGAAGATATGCTGCAAGGATGGCTGATGGCGGTTCTGAAGCCTGTACCGAACTGTAATGGGCAACATAGCTCCTATTGTAACGTCTGAACAGGCTTCCATCCACCAGAGGGAGCCCTCACCTGAATATTGAACTCTTGTCACTTCCTGTTCCTGCCACATCAGTTCCTGTTTGGACAACCTCCATGTATATAAGCCATATGCCCACAGTATCACCTTGCAAAGTATTGCCAGTTATCTGCCTTACCAAGTGTTGTTTCTCTGCCATTGTTTTGTCTGTTGTCATGACCATTGCTTACGTTTGCTGGATTTACATCTCTGGATTACTGTTTTTGGATTTGTTGCCTGAGGACCGATTTATCTATGTTTTGACCCAAGCCTGTGACCTGACTACGTTTAAAGAATACTGTTTGAATTGTTTGAGCAACCCCTCTAATAAATATCTGCAAATGGATCCCACTCAGCCTACCTCATCCTTACACCTATGATGAGAAGAACCGGGTATGCTTGAGGTCAGTACTAGGCAAATTACTTCCTGTTTTTGGTCCGTTTAGGCATCTTTGGTCCATGTTGCGTTCATATATCAATCAAACCGCACCAGAGTTCGTTTGGAAGCGGACCGAGACCCACTATTCAGGCAGTCTCGGTCTGCTTGTTTGGTGCTCACCAAGGTTCGGATGGCAGCGTTCACACTTATTCAAATAAACCGCACTAACAGAACAATCGCACCAGAGTTCGTTTTAATCTAACCAAACCTGCCTCTTAGGAAACCTTTAAGGGTGTGTTCACACTTGTAGTTCGGTTCTCTTCGTCCTCTTGGTCTGGACCAAAAAAGAAAATGATACATTTAGTCCTGATTCTCTTAGCGTTCACACTGGTATTTTTAACACCGAACCTAACGATAAAACACAAAAGGCATTAGGAAAAAGTCACAACCTGATTGGACAGCTTTTATGATGTATATTTTGCAGCGGAACTTTCCGAACATCTAAAACAATGTTGGCTGCTGGGCTAAATGTGCTCGTTATATTTATATATGGTGGTATTTTTACCAGCTGAGAACAAACGAAGAGCTTATAAAATGTGTAAAGGAGTCAAAAGAGTGCCAGGAATTCCTCCGTTGCACACACAAACGAAAATATGCTGCAAGGATGGCTGACGGCAGTTCCGACGCCTGTACCAAACTGTAATGGGTAACATAGCTCCTATGATGAGAAGAACCAGTATGCTTGAGGTCAGTATTAGGCAAATTACTTCCTGTTTTTGGTCCGTTTAGATGTCTTTGGTCCATGTTGCATTCATATATCAGTTGAACCGCACCAGAGTTTGTTTGGAACTGGTGGAGGGAACGAGATGTTGTGTCAATGTAGTGACACTAGGGGTCACTCTTGGAAGCCCGAGACACCTCTGGTCTTTGATAAAAGGCCAATGAAAATTGGCGAGTGGTGTTTGCATACTACTCCCCCGGACATATGGGTATAAAAGGAGCTGGTATGCAACCACTCATTCAGGTTTTGTGCTTAGGAGCCAAGACAAGGTCCCGGCCATTTCAGCAGGTAGTTCAGCATTGTGGCAGGAGGGACATAATGTCTCGTTCCCTCCATCAGGGAACGGAGGTTATGCAAGAAACCAGGACATTCCCTATATGTCACTCACTCAACGTTGTGTCTACGTAGTGATACTAGGGGTCCCTATACGAAACGCCGCAACTGGCTGAACTGTGTTACGTGAACTGGCGGTGTGTGACGGGCAGACCACTGTGTGCCTCGTAGCCAGCGCACCAGGCCAACACGTAACCTCCCCCAACACTGTTATGAGTGCCGAACGGCCCTTTGGGGACAAGTCGACTGCTCAAAAGATAGAGACAGGCTAGCCCAGTCGAAGCCTCTTATTCCCTTTTTTTTCCTCTCCCCCCAAAAAAAGGAATTAATCGACTGGGGCCACCAGGTCTACGTCGGAGGGGTGTCACTCCCAAGGTGAAGACACCGCAGAGACCACACCCCATCCAAAAAGGGGCTGGTATTTTGAGTGGAAATACATCACATGGTCTTGCCGAGCTTTGTCGGAAGTATGTCATGTGGAGAAGTCCCATGGTAGGTCCTACCCTACGGGGGAGGAGTTACTACAAGCATGGTGACTGGGGCAGAGGGGCCTCTGCCCAAGAAAGACGCAGTTTACCAACAGGGAAACGAATATAGGAAGATATACGTCGCATGGGGTTACCTATGGGGAACCACCACATGCGGAGCACCTACCTCAGTACAGGGCTTAGTTAGCATGTGTACTGAGCCGGCAGCGAGTTTCTCCGCAAACTCATCTGCCACAGGGCTCGGAGGAAATCAACCAGGGAACCAGGCGTGCTGGGGAATGGGAGGTCCGTGGGGGGATACCCGGCGGAGGTGGTCCCATTGGGGTCCCCAAATCGCCCCCAGTGCCAGCTGCGCTGGCCTCATACCCGTAGGTAGAAGGACCGAGGCGGGGAGCCGCTGGGGTTACTTTCTTACGAAAGCAAGCCACGACCGCAACGTTGCCATGGTCATGTTCTCACAATGAGTACATGATCCATTCACGAGCACTGTCTCTGTGTTGGTCACGCCAAGACATGAAAGACAGCGATTGTGACCGTCAGAAATTGAGAGAAAACGACCGCAACCAGGAATAACACACAAACGGAAAGGCATCTTTAAAAAGACATGTCTTTAAAAAGATGTTCCGTGTGTGCCGCTCTTTTAGAGAAATATACTCTTTTAGAAAAAAATACTCTCTTATTTCTGCCGAAGTGCCCAGGGGCGTTCTCTGCAGTGCACCAGTGCAGAGGAGGGAGAAGCCACTGAAATGTGCCATCAGATCCAGCAGAGGTGATTGAACAGTCAGCTCAGTAAACATCGACCATTCGGCTCCGAAGAGAAAATTTTAATGAGTGGTTGCATGAGTGGTTTTTTCTAAAAGAGTATATTTCTCTAAAAGAGCGGCACACACGGAACATCTTTTTAAAGACACGTCCTTTTAAAGATGCCTTTCCGTTTGTGTGTTATTCCTGGTTGCCTTTTATACCCATATGTCCGGGGGAGTGGTATGCAAATACCAATCGCCAATTTTCATTGGCCTTTTATCAAAGACCAGAGGTGTCTTGGGCTCCCAAGAGTGACCCCTAGTGTCACTACATCGACACAACGTTGAGTGAGTGACAGATAGGGAACCATAATGACAACTGGGGGATATGTGCTTAATTGTCATAATATATATATATATATATATATATATATAATATATATATATATATATATATATATATATATATATATATATCACATATATATATATATATATATATATATATCACACACACACACACATATATACACTGTTTAAATCAACATAAATTAAACTATGTACAACAAATACTACAATGACGTATAAACAACCTTTTCACATTACAGTAATGCTTTCTTGCAATTTGGTAATGAGAACTAGGAGGTAATATGCTTCATTTTCTTAAAATAAGCCTTGTTTACTTTATGCACTTGCCAAACCTCAGCACTTGCTTCACCCTCAGATTCATGAGACTAGAGCTGTTATCATAATAAAAAAAAGTTGTGTTGCCATGCCTTGAGGATCCCAGCTCAATATTAGTCAGTATTTACATTTAATTTCCATGTTCTTACATTTTGAGTGCAGGGCCAGGTTAATCCCACTGAGTATTTGGGAATGATCCTCAAATAAGAAACCAGGTTGTGTGAGAGGTACACTGTAAAAAAAAAAAAAAAGCCCTGTTGTTTTTTAAAAAAAAAAAAAAAACAAATAAAAAAAAACTGGCAGCTGTGGTTGCCAGAATAATTATGTAAAAAATACAGTAAAAATGTAAACAACTTTACAGAACAACCTGTACATTTTACAGTTTAAATCTGCTGTAATTTACATGGTCACGATGGCACTGCAAAACAAAATGCTGATAAATTTACAGTAAAAAAATAAATAATATTAATAAACTTGATATTAAACCTTCTGAAACTGTAAAAATCTGCTTTTTACTTTATAAGGTATTGTTAATCACTGTAAAAATTAAGTAGAACTCATGATGACATGATGTTCATCAATAAAGGCTCTTACAGGAGTAATGACCAATAAACATGCAGAGACAGTGCTCAGCTGCACTCACACAAAGACTAAACACCATCAGGGTAACACATGCGAAATTTAAATAATGCCGTAAACATGAACTAAACTACATCAAATATAAAACAGAACACCCTAATGTACATAACCGATATTAAAAATAAGAATAAATATAACTATTCCCATAAAATATAATGAAATATGATGGGCCATGCAAGGAATTGTGGGAATGCACGATTATTGTTTTTACTGTAATTTAAACAACAATTTACTGTAAAAAGTACATGTACTCTCTTGTTAAACAATGTAAATTTTTACCATTAATTATACAGGAAAATCATACTTTTTACATCTAAAAAATGTATTTTTACAACATTTTATTGTAAAAACTACTGTATTGTCTTACTGTATATTTTACAGTTAATATTCGTTAATCAATTAAGGTTTTATTTCTGTAGCATTTTTACCGTCTTTTACCATTAAAATTACAGAATTTTTTTACAGTGTAAGGAGAGTGTTTTTCCCTTGCCAGGATAGTTTTTTGCCCTCCAAAAGCTCTCATGGCAATGAGCTCACCTTCCAGCTGCACGTCCCTGTGGAGCCAGAGCTGCGTTGGTGAGGAAGGCTAAGACAGAGAGATAGAGGGACTGAGCAGAAAACTAATAATATACTGAGTCTTAGTTCACCTACACCGAGACACCAGGCACTTTTTCTGCCTGGGCAAATGAGCTTTCCATTTCCCTTTCAGAAATCACTGCTCGTCATGCTGTGGGTGAATGTACTGCATGCTAAACTGACTCCTGATGTCTCGCTCTGCCACCACTCAGACATACTGTCGTTTTCAGACAGAGCATTTAATAACGCATGTGCGCTGGCATAAAGAAATGTTGGCATGAGTAGTGCAGTATAATCTTTATTAATATTTCTTAAAAAGATAAACGTGTTTTAAACTAGAATTTTAAAAGATTCTTCTTTTTATCACCACAGAGAACCTTATTTGTCAATGACGTATACATCAGAAATAGTAAGAGTTGTAGAGTGTATTCGTGACATTAACTGAAAGTCATTTCATAGGTGGAGCAAATTAATTCATTTTGATAAATTTAACAAAAAAAAAAACAATTCTTTGGAATGATGCACTAACTAATCACGCACAATAAAAATTTGCTTTTAGAAAGTAAATAGGGTTAATTTTGATTTCATGTTGACTTTAAGCTTGCAGTTTAAATAAACGGAATATCTATTTGCCCCTTGGTGTAAATAGCATCTGCCACACAGTGCAGCTATTTGCACCCCAATAGTCTGTTGGAACCACAGAAATATGTGACACACTGAACAATAGATGTTGCTGCTGTGGTGTGGGGTGTAAAGGTGGTGTGTAAATGTGTAATGTTGTCCTAGTGACCGCAGTATGAGTCTGTGTTTTGTCCCATTCTTTTTCCCATCCGATTTTTTGTTTCCACTCTTAATATTTCCTTTAAGACTACTTAAAATAATAGATACAATTTAATATAAATGTTGATTTCATCATGGTGATTTGGTCACGGTGAATGTCGAGGAGTGCAGAGAAGGGTTTGATCCGGAGGTGGAGTCTGTCGATCGCACTCATTCCCGCAGCTCGGCATCACTTGTGCGTACGTTGCATCACTGTATTACTAATGAAGTAACCATGTTTTTTGGCAGATACCATAGTTTTAATGCAATTAACCATGGTGTTAGTACAGTAGTATGGTGGTTATATAGTAACCTTGTGTAACATTGAGGCAGGCAAAAGACAGGAGTTGCAGACGATAGTGATGGTTGCTTTTGAAACACTGCTTTATAAAGCTTCGAAGCCTTTACGAATAATTTGTTTCGAACCAATGCTTTGGAGCGCGGGGGAGGGAGGAATTGTGCCCAAAACAAAAAAATGACCAAAACAGCAATTGCGAATGGGGTGGCCAATGGAGTGGCCAGGCTTCAGTCCATGGTGGCCACGGCTACCCCCTAGCTCCGCCACAGCCATTGAGGTTTTGCAGGACTAGTGACACGTTAAAAGTCTGTAAACACTCGTTTTCAAAATATTGACAGAGTATAATGACTCTCACGAGCCGTCAGACTTTAGCGAGCTTACAGTGGAAAAATCTTGAGGAAAACTAAAATGATAAATGACCTCCGTCTGCCACTGTAGTACCAATTTCTTGCCCACAATCACCATCCGATGCATCCTCGAAATCAAGAACACATCCGGGTAAGTTCCTTCAGGTAAGGTTAGGGTTAGGGGTAGAGGTTAATGTAGTGTGTCTGTTGGACTCACAATAAACACACTGCCAATGATGCCCATTCTGTATGTTAGTATTTAAATATGGGTGCAAATAGTATCTGACACTATTTGCACCAAGGTGCAATTAGTATCTACCATTATTTGAACCAGGGTTGAGGTACAAATAATATCTGTCACTATTTGCACTGGGATGTCAATAGCATATACCATTATTTGCACCAGGGTGCAAATATCATCTGCCTTAAATGAAACTCAACTCAGGCTTGATGAAGCGTAAACATGATACTGAAAGCTGATTGACTTAAATGGTTACTTATGATAATGATTGGTTATGAAAATGTCATTTTGCCTCTGTTTGGCCCTTTTTTATTTATTTACTTTTATTTTTATTCAGACCAACCAATTAACAAAAAGCCGTTCAAGTCAATTAAATACAGGCATCAAATTTTAGCTAGCCTCCACCACTTTGTTGTAAGAAAGGAAATGTCAGTGAACAAATTTGGTTTCTCATTCCATATTTATTTATGCAATACAAATGACTGTTGAATGTTAAAAACTTGCTATACACTTTCCTTGTCTAGTTCACAACACCAATATCTTATTTCTTCCATGGTAAAGAAAAGTTATTTTCCTATTCAAATCACACAGTTGGGTTTAGGTTTAGGTGTGGGTTAGGGGTTAAACTATGGAAAAATTGAGATTTAGGGTTAAGGCAAGGGCAAGGGCATAGCAGCCATGGGGAACATGGGAGACACGTTGGTGTGCAGTCGACAAACTGTAAGAAAAAATATAGATCTGCTGAGTTCTTAGAACACTTATGCATTTTACTGAAGGGAATAGATATGTAAACATGCTTTTTTATACATACATGAAAACATATGGATGTTATTGAAACTCATAAGTATTTTAAGACTATTATTGTTGTCTTTTGATAAAAGTCATGCTCAGCAGCTCACAAACTGTAAGGAAATTATAGATTTGCTTTCTTATAATGCTTAAAACCTAAAATAAAGTCTCTTTGTAGGTCTGTAGACATCCAAGTTTTAAAGGATTAACATTTTCTTTTGATCATGGATTCAGTGACTAACTAATTTCACACAAGACACTCATTTGTCACCACCTTCTGGCATCACCAGAAATGGTCACTGAATCATTAAATGGATCTGAATGAATTTTGGTGAACCTACTCAAAACACTCGAGCCACTTGGATACATTTAAATTTAAAAAAAGTATGCACATGCACAATTGAATTGTCATTATTGTAATTGATTAAATAATTTATTCAGGACCAGCTTGTGCTCAGTCTTTTATTGTCATGTGTGAAACAGAAGCAAGTGCTCCACAAGATGCCCTTTATTTTTGCAGTTAATTGCACTACTACTACGCCCCTGGTTAGGGGTTAGGTTAGGTTAGGGTTAAGAACACATTCAAATCCCCAGTTTTTCTCTTTCTTCTCCTATTAAAAGCATGGCTAGGTTTAGGGTTTGCGTAAGGGACTAAAAATCATAATAACATTGTTGTTTGTTTGTTTATTTTTCTCTTTAGCAATAAGTCAAACTCGTTCAATTACATTATCATGAGACCAGGTTGGATTTTATTATCAGTCTGCCTGAGAACAAAGTTACAATGTACCTGGTTGACACACTGAGTGCTTCTGAAGACCTAGTCATTGGATTTGCTAAAGTTTTCCAGGGTAGTGGCATCAAATCTTTAAAAGATACCCAGAATTAAGTTTGTGGCCCTTATTAGCAAGTTAAAAGCAGTGGAGGTTCTGGCTTACTTGGTGCCCTAGGCAAGATCCGATGAGGCGCCACTCTTAATATCAACAACAACAACATGAGAAACAGATCAATATTTAAGACTTTTAAATACTCTAAATCTCCTCTTTCACATCTGAAAGTCACATTTGATGCCTGTTTAGTTTCACTTTCATGTCTGAAAATGTAAGTGGAGATTTAGAGTAAAAAAGGACTTAAATATTGATCTGTTTCTCACCCACATCTATCATGTCGCTTCTGAAGATAAAGATTCAACCACTGGAGTCTTATGGATTACTTTTATGCTGTCTTTATGTGCTTTTTGGAGTTTCAAAGTTCTGGCCAACATTCACTTGCCTTTTATGGACCTAGAGAGCTGAAATATTCTTCTAAAAATATTCATTTGTATTCTTCAAAAGAAAGAAAGCCATGTTTTTGGAATGGCATGAGCGTGAGTAAATGATGAGAGAATTTTCATTTTTGGGTAAACTATACCTTTAAATAAAAAATAACTAGACAATGAATACAGAAATAAAGTAACTAAATACTAATATATATATAAAGGCTCTATATGGTTAAGATTATGAATGTTCATAATGTATTCTTACATTCTTACATATTATGTGTGTGTGTGTAAGAATATAATATGTAAGAATGTAAGAATACATTATGAACATTCATAATCTTAACCATATAGAGCCTTTAAGGCTGAGTAGCTTGTTAGGAACAACTCGGGGCACCTTTCCCCATCGCGATCTTGCGAGCTCTCTGCGCAGGCGGGGTGGCTCGATTTGGGGCACATTTCTCACATCGCGAGCCAGGGGCGGGGCGGCACAGTTCGGGGTACCTTGTCGTGCCACCCCAGAGAGCGTTGCTACCCTAGGCAGCTGCCTATTTTGCCTATGCCAGGATCCACTACTGGTTAAAAGGATAGTTCACCCATTAATGATTGAAAATTCATTAAAAAATTATGATGAAATTTACTGACATTTTTGTTCTGCTAACATGTTCGTCTGGTGATGTTTCACGTGTTTGCGCACATCCCTTAAATTCTTGATCAAGGAGAACTTGGCTAGTCAAGTAGGTATAGCTGCAGGCTGGAGACTTCCAAATGGGGGCGGAATCTCCAAAAGAGGGCAGAGTTACTCCAAAAGGGGGCGTGGATACTCCAAAAGGGGTTGCACCAACTCCAAAAGGGGCGTCACTTCCACTCACGATTAAAGGGGTCATGAACTGAGAAATCAAAATTCCCTTGATCTTTTGACATATAAGAGGTCATTGTACTATAAAAACATCCTGTAAGTTTCAGAACTCAAAACTTTCTCGTTAGTCTAAAAACAACTTATAGCCAATCTTATAGCCAAGCCAATCTGCCAAAACAACAGGATGTGGAATGTGCCACTTTATTCTCCACAGAAGAAGATCAACCCCAGCTTCTACATCACTGCCTGTTAGCCCTGCCCACCAAGAGAGGCAAACGCAGGTCTTCGCAGAATCCAAATGATAAAGATGGCTCCGAAGACAACAAGACGCTGTGCATTGCCAAGTTGTGGAAAAACACAGTCTTTGCATTGCCTTCCTTCTGATCCCAACTTTAGGAAAGAGTGGATGAACCTTATTTTTAATGAAGTTCCAGACCGCATCAGTAAGAACTTGGTGCTTTGTTCACTTCATTTTACCGTGGATTCATTTACAAACAAGGCACAATTCGATGCAGGATTTTCAGAAAGATTGAAACTAAAAGACGATGCTGTGCCGACTATATTGGATCCGACAGTAATGTCGCACCACACAAGTGTGAGTAACTGTTTTTATTATGTGGTCACTATTGCTTTGTCTGTTATTACAGATCTTTGATATGTACTGAGTATTTATGCGTTTTTAACCTAAATCACAGCAGCGTCCATCTATGAAGGATGTAGGATTTTTAAATATGCAAAACTGTTAGCCAATCATACCAGTGGGCGTTTACTTCCGAGTCTACAATCCGCCACGCCTATTCAAACGGTGTGTTACGATGAGGGGGGTCAAAACAGGACAGAAAATAGCCTATTACTTCTAAATTATGATGTTTTTTTATGTAAAAATCTTGATAACATTATAAGTGGACCTCAGAGAACAGTACAAAATAAAACAAAAGGCAGTTAATGACCCCTTTAAGGTTAGGAAAAGGGTTAGGTAAGGGGCTCCCTATATCTTCTATGGTGGTTTGGAGCGACCACCCCTTTTTGGAGCAATACCTGCAGCTACTGTATACCCTTCTCTGGCTAGTCAAAGAGCATTAATGATTGGTTTAAACTAATCATGGGTGTGGTTTGGACATGATGTTCCAAAAGTTTTAGCTTCCTTTATTGTTTAAGCGTAGTGCTCCTGTTCCACATCTCCAAGACAACTGTGGCATAATAATTTGTATGTTGTTAGCAGGAAATTGTTCTTATCCACTGTGAACCTTTGAGAATAACCTATAGCTCACCCTAGGTGACATATTAGCCAGTTGCCAAGATCCAAGACATCCTTAGAGCCTTGAGGTTCTGCTTAGTAAATAATCTCAAGTAGCTCCATCATGCTAGCATTATTTGCACAGATCTATACAACCTGAATACACAACTACCAGAGGTAAGGGTTCATAGAAACTTGCCTGTGGAAGCACTTCAGCAACTGCAGCCCGAGCGCCTGATACCATGACAACAGCTGATGTCGGGCAGAGTCTCGAAAGTTGTCACACATCCATGGTGAATTAAGAGCCCTCCTGCCCCGTGAAGTGTTCGGCATGTCTCTCAGGGTGGATAACGTGCTACGTGACTCTGGTTTCAAGTGGATTTTCAAAGAGAATAAAAACAGGTTCACTTTTAATGGGTGTAATGACTCACACTGAGTTCAAAATATAAGTCTTTGTCATGTCCAGTTTATCTTTTTTTTCTCCCTTACAAAAAAATATAGAGTTGCCGTAAACTTGCTGCAAACTTGCCACAAATTCGCACATTTTCACATGCAAATGAGCTTTGCAGCAAACTCTTCAATGTCGCCAAAGGTTTGCTGCAGGTTCACCACTACCGGTGAAGAGTTGCAAACTAATGGCAAATATTTGCTGCGCATAACAAGTTCAGTTGCATGTGAAAATAATGAGTGGCGAATCTGTCTGCAGCAAATTTACCAGAACTCTAGATTTTTACTCAATGGTCGGAAAATGTCTTAACCTGCAGTAAAAATATATTCACAATGAAGACCTTTTTTTTTTTATTGATGGCAAATGATAGGATTGATTTGCAGGTTTGATTTCAGTTGATTGTAGGCTACTCTAAATATCAAATTCATTCAGTGTTCTTTTTGTTCTCCATTTTCTTTAAGTCAGACGTTGTCTGAATGATTCAGAAAGAACCATAAACTGCTTTAGACCATTTTGCAAGAGCTAACTCTTTTGACTGATCAATTGAAAAGAAACTGATTCAAAAGAGTGTATTAATTTGCGAATCAAGCATTTCTAGTTCTCACTCTAAACAGCCATCAGAAAATACTGGACACACAATTACTTTGCTGAAATACTGCCAGGGAAAATGTACAGTCAATGATACCATGCTACATAAACAACAACAAACAAACAAACAAAAAACATCTTAAACCAACCTAAGATAATTTGCTGGTCTTATCTGGTTTAAAATGGTTTTAGCTGGTTTAAGCCTGTCTTCCAGCCTGGCCAAACTGGTGCTCAGTTGGTTTAGCTGGTATGGCTTGCTGGTCTCCCAGGCTGACCTGCTGAAAAGTAATCAAATCATGCTAAAACCACCCAACAGACCAGCTGATCAGGTTGAGAGAACAGCTAAAGAACAGATTGCTCACATTGCCATTGAGAAATGTAGCTAAATTATCTTCGTTACTTGTAGCAACGCTACTAACTAACACTGCAGGTAGGGGGTGTGAGCGGATTAAAAGATTAATATTAACACCCCAAAGAGTTACATTCTACTTAAAAGTGACTTGTGAATTCTTAAATCCTCCCAAGTCTCAAGCTAAGCTAAGAAAAGAAAGCATTCATATGCTGTGCTAAATTGGTTAAGCTTCCTTTAAACACCTTGATCTGATTAATCTCAAAGGCATGTCAAAAATGCAAACTGAATTATTCTTAAGTGTGTGTCATTCTTTCAATAAATAGAGGACATTTTGTTCTTCGTAATCATCATATGCACAGCTCCTGTCAAGGGAAGGAATGTCAATATAGCAATATAATGTAGTGTTATTGTCACCATGACAAATTCCTTGTGTGTGTAAGCATAATTGGCAATAAAGCTCATTCTGATTCTGATTGTTAGATTAAATAATTTAGTATTTCCTCAAATAAATTTATCTAATAAATTAAACATTCTTTCACATTGTTCTATGTTCTCTGACAAAGTGCCTTAGAGCATTAACTCAAAAATGTCTAGATTTCTAATGAATGCAATATACTATTGAATGTAATACAGCTGAAAACTGCCTGAATGAGAAAGTATTGTGCTGAACAAAAATGCATGTTAGCATTCGACTCATACTCGAAAGATATGTAGAATGCTGTATACGTACATGATGTGCTAAGAATAGTTGCATTCATGCATGGGTGTTTCTTCAACTTTTGGCACTTTGAGCACTGTGGATTTCTAGAAAGTAAAGTCTTTATATTTTTTAATATTTTTTTACATTTGTCTACTAACAATGTCCAACAGCCATGTACATGCATCACAGGACATTTATGTCTTTTTTTAATTTATTTTTTTTATTTTCATAAAAACCACAGTCACACACCTAACCTCAAATTTTGTGTCCTGTTTAATTGAATTCTGTGGTGGAAAGGATGATGATGGAAATTAAAATTTTAACATATACATATATATATATGTTCTCACACTTTTGCATAATTTGGCAAAATTGTAGCTTGGTTTGAAATGAAGCAAAATACAAATATTCTGCTCATAAGTGATATTGACTTGGTTAACAAATACAAGTTTTGTTAAAAAAAATTAAAAAAGGAGCGGCAAAATTGCTTGATGTGGTGGAAATGGCAGTCATCATTTTTGAAAAATCGATAGAAATAATTTTCACACAATAAATATTGAAATGGTTTATATTTATTTCACACTTTGTTTAGATTATCATAGTTTTAAACATAATAATTTTTTATTTTATAATGGATTTTCATATTTGAATACTGACAGTCTGGTTCTTGGATAAGGCTAAAACAGTAAAATCTGTGTATGTAAAAGGCATGTGAAAAATACCAAAAATAAATTATGAAGGCCTAGTAAAAAGTTTCCAACTCAGTTTTAATTAAATCTAATGAAAAAGTTGAAATCTAGTAGTTTTAATAAAAATCAACCCCTGGGACACGAAAGTGCAAGGAAAGTTGAAGAAACACCTGCAAATGGCAGACATTTTTATACAAAGTGACTCGCAGCGCATAGGCCTACATTTAAGTATACATTTAATCAGTATGTGTGTTCACTGTGAATCAAACACAAGACTTAAGCATTCATAGCGCCATGCTTTACAAGCTACAGGAATTAGCTACAGGTTTTCAGTATGCAAGTGTCTCTGCTAAATTTCCAAAGATTTTCATCCAAAGTTCACGTACATCTCATAATGCAATGCTTCTATCTCCATTTTAGTAAAAAAAAAAGAAAAAAAAAAGGTGTACATCCTGGCTTTTGTAGGTTTTGTGACAACAACCGCTGCACTACAATTAGCAAGCTAGTCATTCAGACCCTAATGGATAAATCTTACAAAGTGACGATTGATGGCCTGAAAGGTGGAGTCCTGTTGCTCCCTATGTGTCACTCACTCGACATTGTGTCGATGCAGTGACACTAGAGGTCACTCTTGGGCGCCCCAAACACCTCTGCTTTTTGAAAAAAGGCCAATGGGAATTGGCGAGTGGAATTTGCATGCCAGTCCCCCGAACATACGGGTATAAAAGGAGCTGGTATGCAACCACTCATTCAGATTTCCTCTTCGGAGCTAGGTGGTTGTGTTCAGCGAGCTGAATTACTCTGTCGATCCATTCACCTCGAAAAGCTGTTGGATTTACGGCGCATTACAGCGGCCTCTCCCCCTCTTGCACTGGTGAAGTGCAGAGAACGCCCCTGGGTGCTTCAGCAGCTAAAAGAGTATATTTCCCCTTCTTAAAAGAGTGGCATTAATGGAGAGCGTCTTTTTAAAGATGCCTCTCCGTTTGTGTATATTTCCTGGTTGCGGTCGTTACCTCTCCACTTCCGATGGCCACGATCTCGGTCTTACGTGCTTGGGCGCTGCCCACGCAGAGACAGCGTTCGTGGACGGGTCATGTTCTCACTGCGAGAGCGTGACCATGGCAACGTTGTGGTTGCGGTTTTTCCTTCGTTAGAGGGAAAGACCACCCCAGCGGCTCCCCGCCTCGGTCCTTCTACCTACAGGTTTGAGGCCGTGTCGGTTAGCACTGGGGGCGATTTGAGGACCCAAATGGGAGCCACTCCGCCGGGTAACTCCCCACGGACCTCCCATTCCCCAGTACGCTCATTTGCCTCGCTGGAATGAGACCGCCAGCTCATCTCAGGGTGAGTTTGCGATCTCATTTCGGTGCTCACGAAGTGGATGAGCTCTCGATTGCAGCATCGGAGAGCAGGCTGTGCAGTCTGATGCTGAGGACTCGACTGGGCTCCCACCTTCGGGTGTGGTCACCCAGTCATAGCCTGACGTGCAGCTGGCAGCCATGCTTGCCTGGGCAGCTGCGTGTGTTGGGTTGGAGTGGAACCTTCCACCCCCCCTAACACTCAAAGCCTGAAGATTGGTTCCTGGACCCAGAGCACCACTCACGGCCACGCCCCGCCCCCGGTCCCTTTCTTCCCGTAGGTGCATGAGGGGCTCACGTGGTCATGGCGGGCACCTATCACTGCCTGGACCCAGTCTCTGAGCTCCTCCGCTCTCACTACTCTTGATGGTGGGGCTGCCAGGGGATACTCGGCGATTCCCCAGGTGGATAAGGCGGTTGCGGTGCACCTGTGCCTGCAAAACGCCGCCACCTGGGACCCCCATCCAGCGCCTGTAGGTTTATGTTGTCTCTGGTGACAAAGGCCTGCAGTGCCGCTGGACAGGCCGCCTCCACCCTGTACACCATGGCTCTCCTGAAAGTGTACCAAGCCAAGGTGCTAAGAGAACTGCACGAGGGTAGTTCTGACCCGGGATTGATGCAGGAGCTGCGCTCAGCGACCGACCTCGCTCTCCGGGCGACGAAGGTCTCTTGGGCAGGCGATGTCCACCCTGGTGGTCCAGGAACACCACCTATGGCTCAACCTGGTCAAGATGAGAGAGGCTGACAAGGCATGGTTCCTTGATGCCCCCATTTCCCAGGTCAGCCTGTTCGGCGACACCGTTGAGGACTTCGCCCAGCAGTTCTCATCGGTGAAGAAGCAGTGACGGGCGACCCAGGGATGAGGTTACCCGCTTCTATGGAGCTGGTGGACAGACCACTCCATCCCGGGCCAGGTGGAGAATGTTTGTTTCATTTTTCGCCGCATGCCCAAGAGGCTGCGGTACCCAAAACTTCAACAAAAGAGTGGTTTCCTTGTTCTCTGGGTCACATGTCAGGTGCACACGGCCGTCGTCACGACCACTGTTCACCATGCCATTTTGGCAGGTTTGGTGCTCCAGCAGCAGACCCCCCGTCTCTGCGCGCCCAGCTGTGGCAAAAACATGCCCACACCGGGTTGGTCCCGACGGACTGCGGGGATGATGTTCCTCCTCCCCCCTCCTCGACCAATCTTATGGTGGGCGACAGGAAGGAGGTAAGTGCTTTGATGTCTCTGGACTCAGCTCGGCCATGGGGTTCGAGCCCCCTCGACGTGGCACTTCAGGCTCTGCCCCACCGCGAGGCCCGGAGTTTGGATGTTGGCTCGGCTATGCGTTTCAGTTTGCCAGGCACCCGCCCAGGTTCAGCGGCATCCGCTTCACCTCGGTGAAGGGCAAGGACTAAGGAAAGTGGGCATCTGCATCCTCAATTATCTCGATGACTGGCTAATCTTAGCTCACTCTCAGGATGTGTTGTGTGTGCACAGGGACCTGGTGCTCACATACCTCAGCCGACTGGGGCTTCGGGCCAACTGGGAAAAGAGCAAGCTCTCCCTGGTTCAGAGCATCTCTTTTCTTGGCTTGGACTCAGTCTCGATGATGGCGTGCCTCACGAACGAGCATGCACAGTCAGTGCTGAACTGTCTGAAGGCATTCTGAGGCACTCCTCGGTATAGATGCGCTGGCACACAGCTGGCCCCCAGGACTACGCAAATACGCGTCACCCCCAGTGAACCTACTTGCACAGACCCTGTGCAAAGTCAGGGAGGACGAGGAGCAGACCCCCCCACCGGCAAATTCCCCTGAGGAAGGACCTTCTTTCTCAGGGACGGGGCACCATCTGGCACCCACGACCAGACCTCTGGAATCTCCACATCTGGCCCTTGGATGGGACACAGAAGACCTAAGTGGCCTACCACACGCGGTGGTAGACACGATCACTAGGGCTCCCTCTACGAGGCGTCTGTATGCCTTGAAGTGACCTCTGTTCGCTAAGTGGTGTTCTTTCTGATGCGAAGACCCCCAGAGATTGGATCGGTGCTTTCCTTCCTGCAGGAGAGGCTGGAGGGGCGGCTGTCCCCCTCCACCTTGAAGGTGCATGTAGCCACCATTTCGGCACATCACGAGGCAGTGGATGGTAAGTATTTTGGGAAGCACGACTTGATCATCAGGTTCCTGAGAGGCGCTAGGAGGTTGAATCCCTCCAGACCATGCCTCATGCCCTCGTGGGACATCTCTGTAGTCCATCGGGGTCTACGGGGTGCTTTCTTTGAGCCCCTGGAGTCAGTTGAGCTTAAGGCACTCTCTTTGAAGACTGCCCTCCTGACTGCGCTCACTTCCATCAAAAAGGTAGGGGACCTGCAGGCGTTCTCTTTCAGCAAATCGTGTCTGGAGTTCGGTCTGGGTTACTCTCACGTGATCCTGAGACCCCAACTGGGCTATGTGCCCAAGGTTCCCACGACCCTGTTTAGGGATCAGGTGGTGAACCTGCAAGCTCTGCCCCAGGAGGAAGCAGATCCAGCTTTGGCATTGCTGTGTCTGGTGTGTGCTTTACGCATGCAGAGCTTTAGAAGCTCCGAGCAGCTCTTTGTCTGCTTTGGTGGACAGCGGAAAGGAAGCGCTCTCTCAAAACAGAGGATCGCCCACTGGGTCGTTGACGCCATCGTGATGGCATATCACGCCCAGGACGTGCCACTCCCCCTGTGGGGTTACGAGCCCACTCTGCTAGGAATGTAGCGGCATCCCAGGCCCTGACCAGTGGTGCCTCTTTGGTAGGCATCTGCAGAGCAGCGGGCTGCGCAACACCCAACACCTTTGCGAGATTCTATAATCTCCAGGTTGAGCCGGTTTCGTCCCGTGTGTTGTCAGGTCCGAACAGGTAAGTTCAGGGACAGTTGGCCAGGTGTACCGCTTGCGCATAGTGCCTTTCCCCTCCCATGAAGTGAAGAAAAGTGCTTTTGACTCCCAGTCATGTTCACAAATTTTGATCCCTGGATGGCTTTCCTCCTTAGCCCTGTGGCAGATGAGTTTGCGGAGAAACTCACTGCCGGCCCATTACATGTGCTAATTAGGCCCTGTACTGAGGTAGGTGCTCCACATGTGGTGGTTCCCCGTAGGTGACCTCATGTGATATCTTCCGCTAAATCGTTTCCCTGTCGGTAAACTGCGTCTTCCTTGGGCAGAGGCCCCTCTGCCCTGGTCACCATGTTTGTAGAAACTCCTCCCCCCTTGGGTAGGACCTACCTTGGGACTTCTCCACATGACATACTTCCGACAAGACTGGGTAAGACCATGTGACGTATTTCCACTCAAAACACCCCCCCCCCCCTTTTCTCTGGGCAGGGTGTGGTCTCCGCGGTGTCTTCCCCTTGGGAGTGACGCCCCCCCGACGTAGACATTTATGGCCCCCAGTCGGTTAACAAATTCCAATCTTTTTGGGGAGAAAACAGAGGAAAAGAGGCCACGGCTGGGCTAGCCTGTCCCTATTTGTTGGGCAGCCGACTTGTTCCCGAAGGACTGTTTGACGCTCATAAGAGCATTGGGGCAGGTTATGTGATGGCCTGGTGCGCTGGCTACGAGGCACACAGCGATCTGCCTGTCTCGCACCACCAGTCCACGTAACACAGTTCAGCTAGTTGTGGCGTTTTGTATAGGGACCCCTAGTGTCACTACATCGACACAATGTTGAGTGAGTGACAGATTAGGAATGTCCTGGTTACTTTCGTAACCTCTGTTCCCTGATGGAGGGAACGAGACATTGTGTCCCTCTTGCTACAACACTGAACTACCCGCTGAAATGGCCGGGACCTTGTCTCGGCTCCTCAGCACAAAACCTGAATGAGTGGTTGCATACCAGCTCCTTTTATACCTGTATGTCCGGGGGAGTGGCATGCAAATTCCACTCGCCAATTCCCATTGGCCTTTTTGTCTTAAAGCAGAGGTGTTTGGGGCTCCCAAGAGTGACCCCTAGTGTCACTACATCGACACAACGTCTCGTTCCCTCCATCAGGGAACGGAGGTTATGAAAGTAACCAGGACGTTCATACTGTACAGCTCATATTTAAATCAACTACAAGTAAGATTCTACTTTCTTTTTTGCTCAAGTGACATTGCCCAGGGCTAGTACGCTAATCAAATGTAAATGAATGCTGTTTAGTAGAGAATACACTCTGGTGTCAAGGATTTTGAATCTTGCTTTGACAGCGGTGTTTACTTCAAGGACAAAATAATTGATTCATTTAGATTTGTAAGCATATTTCAACTTAGTCATCTACTGTAGATAATCATTCATATGTGTATTTCAACATACACATCAAAGAGGACTAAATTATAAACTGAGCAGATAATTGCCTGAATACAAGCCACAAATCTGATCAACAATTGGGGAAAAAACCCTATTGTTCCAGTTGCGAGGGAGAATTTGCTAGATATTTCTTAAATCATCTGTTTTCTGAAATTTCAGTCATGTCAAATTCTCTCAATGTTTACAGCTTACATCAACATCCGTCTTAGGTGATCCAATCACAAATACTAAAAATAAAAGTAATAGAGCTATAAAATTAATGTAGATAGCATAGCCAGATAATTTAGTCTTGGAAGAATTTGATGAGAAATGTTTAGTCCATATTGAAATCTCTTTTGGAAGGAGGGGACAGATGTAAGATTACTGGAGTATTTTTCTCTGAGAAATAGGAAACTTGCAAATGTGCTCTTTATTTACTCTCATTACTGTCTAGGAGAAATATCCAAAATGTTAAAGAGATCTAATTTGTGATTTAAAAAAAAAAAAAAAATTTGTGATGGGCAAACATCACTTTATATCAGTGTAATTTGTATTTTGATATTGGGTGAGCTAAAAATTGTGATTTTTAAACCCTTGCACACATATGTATGAGCTTTTCCAAAATTTTCAATCAAGTTTAAAACTTTTGTTTTAGTGCAATGAGAACATGTTTAGTGAGTAGATGGTGTTTCACAATTGTCCGGGACAGAGCAGGACACTAAAGTTTACACAACAAAATGCTATTGGCCATTTTTAAACTTCAGATTTTCAATTTCAGATTTTGTCTATGCTGTTTTGTGTTCCAAGTTGATTTCAGAGCATTTCCTAGCTACTCAACCATTTCACAGCATGATAAGCCACACCCATGACTCTTCATTCACATAAGCTTGGAAATGAATTCCAGAATCTGTGTATGGCTGAGCTGTAAGCTGTGCCTATTTGTTGGTTTCAACCATGAATGTTATCTGATTCATTCTGATCACTTATGACAGTATCGAATTTTAATTTGGTCTGGATTCTTCTCTATGAGGCACATCTGTCAGTTGTCATTGTTTTGTATCAGATTTAAAAATGCTTCTGAGACAGTTCCTCTTAAATTCAAAAGTAGTGACCTGAAAGTGACTTTGTAGTGTATTCGAAGCTGTTCTGCTGACTGAGGACTTGCTCTTTTTTTTTTTTCTGAAATCTCAAATTATAGCGATCCATATTTTGCGATCACAGTTTTCTGTGGAATATTTGATTCCACATAAATTCTGATATGATAACTGGTAAAATACTCAAAATTGGAAGTGACACAGGATAACAGGAACACAAAAACTGCACATGGTTAGTTGACATACTTTCGGAAAGTTTACATGTTCTGTGGTGTGACATGCTATACTCAATCATCGAAAACTATTTTAAACAGAATTCTGCTAAACCCTTCATAATTGTATAACATGCAGCTTTTATGACCATATATTATAATACTAGAGGAGCACCAAAGGAGCATTTAAAATGAACAAGTGAAAGCAAAATGGTGAAGAAAAAAATGCCACCCAGTTAAAACCTAATATATAGACAACAAATCAATGATTTTCTTAATCCATATGTTTGCCTTTTTTCCAGTAAAAATACCTAGAACTCCTTAAAACAAGAGATATTTACTTCAAAGAATATATCTTGAATTAAATGCATTTTCTTACCTTCTTGGCAATTTATTTGTCTTGTTTTAAGCATAAATCTGATTTAATTTATTTTTTAGGTTTATACATTCAAGATAAAACTTTTTTTTCCAGTGCATTTTCTCTTAAACATTTAAAATAGGCCTACATATAAATATTAAACTAAAGTCTTTGTGTTGATAAAAAAGAAAATAAAAAAGTCCATGGCCATATTATGCTACCCAACTGTGAAACAACTGATCTGGGCTAAGTACACTACACTATGCTCCTCGTGTGTAATGATAGCTTTAATGAGATTTTTTAATTTTAATATACAGTTGTGCTCAAAAGTTTGCATACCCTGGCAGAAATTGTGAAACTTTGGCATTGATTTTGAAAATATGACTGATCATGCAAAAAAACTGTCTTTTATTTAAGGATAGTGGTCATATGAAGCCATTTATTATCACATAGTTGTTTGGCTCCTTTTTAAAATATAATGATAACAGAAATCACCCAAATGGCCCTGATCAAAAGTTTATATACCCTTGAATGTTTGGCCTTGTTACAGACACACAAGGTGACACACACAGGTTTAAATGGCAATTAAAGGTTAATTTCCCACACCTGTGGCTTTTTAAATTGCAATTAGTGTCTGTGTATAAATAGTCAATGAGTTTATTAGCTCTCACGTGGATGCACTGAGCAGGCTAAATACTGAGACATGGGGAGCAGAAAAGAACTGTCAAAAGACCTGCGTAACAAGGTAATGGAACTTTATAAAGATAGAAAAGGATATAAAAAGATATCCAAAGCCTTGAAAATGCCAGTCAGTACTGTTCAATCACTTATTAAGAAGTGGAAAATTCAGGGATCTCTTGAGGATCTCAAGCCAAGGCCAGATAGACCAAGAAAGATTTCAGCCACAACTGCCAGAAGAATGGTTTGGGATACAAAGAAAAACCGACAGGTAACCTCAGGAGAAATACAGGCTGCTCTGGAAAAAAACGGTGTGGATGTTTCAAGGAGCACAATACGACGATACTCAAACAAAAATTAGCTGCATGGTCGAGTTGCCAGAAAGAAGCCTTAATTGTGCCAATTCCACAAATGACAACACCTTGACGCCTCACAGCTTCTGGCACACTGTAATTTGGAGTGACGAGACCCAAATAGAGCTTAATGGTCACAACCATAAGCGCTATGTTTGAAGAGGGGTCAACAAGGCCTATAGTGAAAAGAATACCATCCCCACTGTGAAGCATGATGGTGGCTCACTGATGTTTTGGGAGTGTGTGAGCTCTAAAGGCACGGGGAATCTTGTGAAAATTGATGGCAAGATGAATGCAGCATGTTATCAGAAAATACTGGCAGACAATTTGCATTCTTCTGCACGAAAGCTGCGCATGGGACGTTCTTGGACATTCCAGCATGACAATGACCCTAAGCACAAAGCCAAGTTGACCCTCCAGTGGTTACAGCAGAAAAAGGTGAAGGTTCTGGAGTGGCCATCACAGTCTCCTGACCTTAATATCATCAAGCCACTCTGGGGAGATCTCAAACATGCGGTTCATGCAAGACGACCAAAGACTTTGCATGACCTGGAGGCATTTTGCGAAGATGAATGGGCAGCTATACCACCTGCAAGAATTTGGGGCCTCATAGACAACTATTACAAAAGACTGCACACTGTCATTGATGCTAAAGGGGGCAATACACAGTATTAAGAACTAAGGGTATGCAGACTTTTGAACAGGGGTCATTTCATTTTTTTCTTTGTTGCCATGTTTTGTTTTATGATTGAACCATTCTGTTATAACCTACAGTTGAATATGAATCCCATAAGAAATAAAAGAAATGTGTTTTGCCTGCTCACTCATGTTTTCTTTAAAAATGGTACATATATTACCAATTCTCCAAGGGTATGGAAACTTTTGAGCACAACTGTACATACTATATCCAGAGAAAACAACACTCAACCAATGTGTTCTCATTTCATGAGACTGATATTGCATTCAGCTTGCAACCCTCAAATTCACACTGAATGTGAACAGAACTTTGAGAATGATTTGGCATTCTGTACCAGTCTTGCACTTGCACAACTGTGTGTGTGTGTGTGTGTGTGTGTGTGTGTGTGTGTGTGTGTGTGTGTACATGTTTATACTACATTGTTGGGACCAAATGTCCCCACAAGGATAGTAAAACCTGAGATCACCTACCTTGTGGTGCCCAGCCTGCGGTCTCCACGAGGGAAATGGCTTATTAAACATACTAAACTATGTTTTTTTGATAATGTAAAAATGCAAAAAGGTTTCTGTGAGGGTTAAGTTTAGGGTTAGGGGATAGAAATTATAATTAGATCTTTATAAAATCCATAAAATGCATGGACGTCTATGGAGAGTCCCCACAATGATATAAAAACAAGTGTGTGTGTGTGTGTTGATTTCTGTGTTCCCCCTCAAACCCCTGGTGTGCGATCATTAAAAAGAACTACACTTTCGCCTTCTCTCATTTTCACTTTATCTCTTCGCTTTAATGTCTGCTAAAAGATTATTATATATAAAGTGGCCTATTTATATAAGTCCTTTTTTGTATGTCCCGATACCCGATTAATTTTATTCAATGTACTTGCCCGTTTGACTTAAGAATTCACATTGATGTATTTACACATTGTAAACTGATAAATTACCTTGCTGGTTTACAAGTGTGGAGGAACCAATTAATTAAATATTTAACCTCTCCATGTTTCAAAATTATATCAAGTCTCTGTAGAATCTTCTTAATAGCTATCACTCTATAAAATGCATAGTCGCACAGCTTATTACCTGCCAATTTTTCAGCATTAACACTGTGATGTTATCAGCCCTGACATTGTTGTGTCCCTTCCTCATATGTGCATACGCATGCATGCACTGAAGTCATAATGTGCAATTTAGACAATTAATTTAAAAGCCATCCTCATGCATGGTGTCAATAATAATACTGGAAGTCATTACTAAAGGCTAATACCCATCTGAGTGGTTAAAAGGAGGCTCGGTGGTATTATGAGGCACAAGGCAGAGATGTCATTAGGGGATTCATCACCTTCTGGACTGAATTTCTGATGAGATCTGAGCGGGTGGCTGATGTCTGGGCTCTGTCTAGATGTGCATCTCCACCCACACTGAAAACCTTAATAAGTTGACTACTCTATTGATTGAGTAACTTTGTTCCCTCAACTGAACTGACTAATGGCATCTCCAAAACTTAATGGCATCTAATTCACTTAACTTTATGATCATATAAAATGAACTTATATGAATTATAAATATGAATCGACTGTATCATATAACTGAATATATCTTTATAATCTCAAATAAATATATGAATGTTAGCAAAATCCTGAATGTGTATTTGTAAATCTGAATATGTTATTAAAAATCCAAATATATTATTTAAAATCTGCGTGGGTAGTTGAAGAAATAGCATGTCCATGAATCTTTTTTTTTTTAAGTCAGAATTTAGATTTCAGGTTAAAATTGATCCATATTGACTTTAAATTTATAGGTCATAAAAGCTTATTAAAATAGATACATAATAATTACAAAAACATTTGCAAAATGCTGTTTAAAATAATTTTAGAAGTAGTATAGTATGTCACACCGCATGGTGTCAACTACCCATGCACTATTATATATCTGAATTTATATAAATCTTAATATAGATTCATAAATCTGAATAGAAAGATTTGCATATAATGCTACTTTTCTTGAATATAAAAATATAACATGAAAACCAGAATGTATCATTATAAATCCTGAATATGTAGAATATTAGTACTAGAATAGATAGCAAATTAATCTAAACTGACCACTACTGTGATTTGTAGTTTACCCTCAACATTTATTCTAGGAGTAATATCTAAAATATGAATAATCTTTATATAATTATTTAGTTGTGTGAATTATTGTGAGTTATGTGTTTTGAGACTGTCACAATACTGATGTGACCGACATTCAAGTGCACAGTGAAAAGAGCCACTGTACCACTTTTAGCAATAAAGTAATCAGTAATGCTGTTACCTAACTGAATATGGATTTTACTCAAGTTGTATTGTAAACAGTAGACCCTTTATTCCAACCCACACAATAAGCTCACATGCACAGAAGAATGCCTGAAAGAATGTTAAACCTCCAGCTACTTTCTTTAGTTTTGCATTTCAACTGTATTTTACATTTTTTAGTGTGGTCTTATAGGTCAGCCAGCTTCAATTCCCATGAAGCAATGGGGATACATTTTTCAACCAAATCTAAAAGTATCTTAAAGTTTGCAAGTTTGCAAGTTACACCTCAATGTCTATTCACATTACTATTCTAATAGATGAGAGTGCAAACCATAATATTTGTATTGTTTATTGCCTGTACTCTTTGTGTTAATTTCACAATGCAAAGAAACCATATATAACGGGTTCAGGTGGGCAAGGAGGCGGCGGGAAGTGGCTGAACAGTCAACATAACTTTAATGATGTAAAAGAACTTAGACAAACATAAACACACACAGCGGCCGCATGTATCTCTCTCTCAAACTGGCGCCTCTGCTTCGTCTTTATCCCCCTCCAGGCTGATTAGCCCTCCTCCTCGTCACACTCCGCCATCACCCGACTCAGGGTGGGGAAATCCCAGGCGTGACATACTCCTCTCCCCTCCCATCCTGGGGGGGGTGTTGCCCTTCCGGCCGTGCCTGCCAGCAGGTCTTCCTCGCCTTTCTGGAGCCCTGGGAGAGACGAGGGGAGGGAGTGGGGAGAGAGAAAGAGCAAGCGGGAGAGTCAGAACGAGGGAGAGAGGAGAGAGAGAGAAAAAAAATGCCTTGCAGATACCCGGACACGCTGACGCCTTGTCCTCAGCCACTCCTCCAACCTGTGGCGGACGACAGCTCACTCCTCTCCTGGCAGATGGCATCGAGTCCTCCGACCCCTGGCGGACGGAATTGCTCCTCCCATTTCTCGGCGGACAACAGTGGTTCCTCCAACTCTCGGCGGCCGACAGCAACCCCTCCGTCCCCAGGCAGACGGCCGAGGCTGCTCCACTGGTGGATGGCAGCGGCAAGAACTCAGCGACAGCGCATCCCTCCTCCTTCCCAGGTTTCAGCACCAATGTAACGGGTTCAGGATGGGCAAGGAGGGGGCGGGAACCGGCAGGACAGTTAACATAACTTTAATGGCATAACTGAACTTAAAACAACATAAAACAAACATAAGACGCACACAGACACACAACATGTGCATCTCTCTCTCTCTCCAGAATTGGTGTCCCGGCGGCTCCTTATCTCTCTCCCACTGATTAGACAACTCTACGCCAGGTGTGCGTCATCACGGCCCGGCCATGCCCTCCTCCTCTCACACCATATTTTCCAGCGAGTATTATAAAGTAATTGATTTAAATCAATGACGATGATCCCAGAGCAAGTATGCAGACATGACTGTCTTTGGAGTGAGTTTGCAGTCTTGATTGTGTAGGGATGGGTTTAGTTTAAATTTGGCTTTGTTCAGACATGCAGCAAAAATCTGAAAGTTTTGTAGCACCAAAAAAATCCATGCTTTGAAATCTGATTAAAATCTGATTTTTTGGAGTGCGTCTAAGTCTGAATGGTTAGATAAGATTTCACTTTTATTTATTTTTTTTGGTAATTTCGTCTCCTTCTGTAGTAACCGATGTAAATAAAGTGAATATTAAAGGGATAGTTCACTGAAAAATTTTAATTCTGTCGTCATTGTCTCACCATCATGATGTTCTAAACCAATATGACATTATTTCTTTTGTGGAACACACAAAAAAAAATTTCTGGCAGAATATTAGCCTCAGTCACCATTTATATTCATTGCATTTTTTCCCTTACAATGAAAGTGCATGATGACTGAGACTAACATTCTGCCTAACACCTCTTACAATTATGGAAGAATTTACATGTTTGGGTGAACTATCCCTTTAACTACAATGTCTGAACAAACAGATCAGACTTCATCACTTACAAAAGACTGGATTTGAAAACCAATTTAGATTTGTGTGCAGTGTGAATAAAGCCAGTGACATATACTAAACATTTCTGTATTGTTGCAAAGTTTTTAAAAAGTTAACATTGTTAATACATTTTAGAGATACTTTTCCATTCGTATTACATTGATCCTGGCCAGTTTCGAAACCAAAGGAACAGATTGTGTCTCGCTATGGACTGAAGTCACAGTAAAGCCCAGTTTGCAGAACAGCGAATTAGCTGCACTCTGCGGGGAGCTGGTTTCTATGACCATACGGGAAAGGCCCTGCTCTTTACAAAACTCTGCCAGTTGGGTTCCCAGACCTTTGCGCCGATGGGAAAAGGACACAATTAATTGAAACACCTCCCCCGCACTCTCCTCTAGAGATGCCACATCCTCTGCGGCAGCATTCCATCTTCGCTCCTGTCGCTCTGTACTATGCCCTTGATGCCAACTATAGCCAGGAGCCCGGCTACCTTTGACTTCCCATTCACCTCCATTTCAGCCACCCAGAAGTTATTCATCGGATTATCCAGGAAGTTGGCCTGAATGTCAGCAATTTCCACATCCAGTTTTCTTTTGAGGTAGCCATTGTAAATTTCATGGCAGCAATAGTAAACCAAACTGGCCCATGCTCCTCCGAAGAGCAAGGCCTGGATGTAGGAGCTTCCTCCGAGCACGTAGCCGGCCACAGAAATGCTGAGGGTCACGCCGATGTTGTCTGGGTGGCTCATGGCTTTGAAGAAGGCTGGGTAGACATTTTCCAGAATCCCAAAGCGGAAGAGAGAGCTGACTACAGCCTTATCTGTGGGGTTGTATGGCCTGATTACACACTGCACTTTAAGAGAGATGGGAGAGAAAGGGATTCAGTTCAATGTTGACATAACATGTGGAGTTTAGGAAATCCAGTAGAATTGTGTGCAGAAGGAACGAAATGTGGAGGGGAGGAAGTGTGGAAGGAATAAAATGCAGAAGGAAGACAATGAAAGGATTAAAAGAATAAAGGAAGGGTGGAAGATGCACAGCAGGAAGGAAGGAAGGGTGGAAAAAGGTCAAGCAGAAGGAAGAAAATGTTGAAGGAATGAAGGTTAGAAGGAAGGAAGAAAGGAAGTTTGGAAGCAAGGAATTGTGGAAGAAAGGAAGGGATGAAGGCAAGAAGTGCTAAAGGAAGACAGAAAAAAAAGGATGCAAATAATGAAGGAAGCGTGGAAGGAATGATGTGCAGCAGGAAGAAAAGGAAAGGAGTAGAAAGGAAAAGAGGAAGGAACATATGTTGAAATAATGAAGGGTGGAATAAAGAAAGTACGTTTAGAAGGAGGGAAGAAACGAAGTGAGGAAACGTGTGGAAGGAAGGGCAGAAGGAAGAAAGAAAGAAAAGATGAAAAGAATGAAGGGTGGAATAAAGAATGTAAGTTTAGAAGGAAGGAAGAAGGAAGTGTGGAAGGAAGGAAGGGCAGAAGGAAGAAAGTGCAAAATGAAGAGAGAAAGAAAGAAAAGAATGAAGGATTGGTGAAAGAAAGGATGTGCAGCATGAAGGAAGGAATGGCAAAAAAAGGAAAAGAGGATGAAAGGAAATGTTGGAGTTATGTTGGATGGAAGGAAGTTTTAAAGAAAAGGAAATGTGGTAGGAAGTGTAGTAGGAAGGAATGAAGTTCAGAAGGAGAGAGGACAGGAACCCTTACAAAAAACATGAATTGTATATGTGTGCATGTGGCAGCATGATAAATTCATGCATGTTCATTATGTTTAAAGACATGATCACATAAACATATTTGAAACATTGGATGCCCATGTGAAATGTTCCAAAACTGCACTCAAAATAATTTTGTTAAAATTACACATTGGAACTTTTTCATAAAAGTATCAGAAATAAAGCTATCTCCATTGAAAACATACCATTTCATCTCACTACAATACAACTAATTGGACTAAATGACTTGAAACCTCTGTTGAAATTGAAAAATTAATACATTACAATAAAAGAATGTTTCACATTTTGTAAACATGACATTCAGTTTGAACCCAAGAAAAACAACCCTGAACTCATAAATTACAATAAAGTTGCCAATTTACCAGAACTATCAGTACACATATAATATACACAAACAATTAGAAAATTACATATTGTTCCACAATGAACAGCATTTTTAGCAATTTACTAAAGCACAAGCTATTCCAGTCCATGCATGCTAATTTCATTAGCAGCAACACACACCTGGCACATTGAGACACCTTCCTCAACACATTTCCACAGAGAAAATGTTGACTTACAGTTACTTTTCTCTGCCATCGCTGCCTTTTCCTTCTTTATAACTCTCAGATGTGCTCTCCCTCTCCTTACCGTCACTCTCTGTGAACTTTAGCCACAGTGTGGACAAATACCCTCACACAGAGCCGCTTAGTTAAAGTAATAGGGCATACACACACGTTCAAGGTCTCATTGGTATTTCATCAAATCATCTCCAATCTTTGACTGACTGTGTAATGAGGTCATCATATGCATTGCTGGATCAACATGGGACAGCATATCTCAATGACTATAGGGCTGAACTTGTTTGCCAGTTGCGAATGTGACCTGGGTTGCAATTGTGAGATACGAGATTGGTGTAACTGTGTCATTTCATTGATATGATCTTTATCACTGCCAGGTCAACATACCAAAACTGCTAACTGCAAACACCTTTTAATAGTTGGCCAAACTATTCATGTAACAACTGATTGATTGTTTGAAAGACACCATACATACATCTGCTTAAAGTTACTTTTTGTCAACTTTTATGAGCACTACATGGCCTCAAAGCTAACAGCCTAACTCCAGTTTTGATATCATTGGCTCTAAGTATTTACAATTATGAAATTAGATCTTCTCGACACTATAAAAAAGAAAAAGGAAGTCATATTAAATACTAAAATGTAAGCGTCCCACTTTACCTGGATTCACACTGTAGCATGTCACACCACAGGACATGTCAACTTTCCTTATTTATTATACATGACTGCAGTAAAACACATTGTTCTGGCATCTGTCAATCTAACACAAACCTCTTCTTCACGAACCTAACGGATCTTTGATTAGCTCTCTGTTTGAAATCCTACTTTATAAGATTAATTTAATGTGTTCTCAAACCTGTGAGGTGTAATACCTGCACAGTAAATATTAGCTCAATTTCTATTGTTCCTTAGATACTGTACAATGGGTCTGCCCACCCCAGTGCTAAAAGATCTTACACAACATTTTACCATAAAATGCACTCAGATCTCAAAATCCTGCTGGAATAAATACAAGCAAATGCTATTAAGTGCTGATGGCATTTCACAAACCCACATGCTTTTTGACAGTATATTTAAGTCCAGAATTCTGATGTCGTATTTATAAGGACACACAATTTAAACCAGAACAAGCCCAAAGTTTCAAACACAAGAACACTATTGTTATTTACAGTCTGCTGCAGTTGTAGCTCCTCATTTATGGTACGGATGCACAGTACTGATACACAGAATGTGAATCATTTAGATGGCATCGTATTTTATCCCTGGTCTTTAAAGGGATAGTTGACAACAAAATGAAATTTCTGTCATCATTTACTCACCCTCATGTTGTTCCAAACCTGAATTACTTTCTTCTGTGGAACACAAAAGGAGATTTTCAGTCACCATTTCAGTCAACATTCTTTTTTATGTTCTTGACACTTGAATGAATTTCTGATCAAAAAGCAAACAAACCCTAAATGCATCCTTTTTCCACTGGGTCTCCTTTTCGTTTTTTTCTTTTTCGCTACACAAATAATTTTTTGGGCTGCTAGAGTTTTGCACCAACCAAAGTCTAGCGAGAAAATTAAAAGCAACTGCCGTACTAATTAATAACTGTCTTTTCCTGAAATGCACTGAAATGTAACTCATTAATAAAAACTAATATTTATCCAGAATATTATAGAAATCTTTCTTATAAAGCCCAAAAATATTTTATTTATCCCATTTCCATGTAATAGTAAGTATCTATTTTTTTGGATAATCCATTGAATTAAATAATGAAAGGTCCTTCTTCACAGATTTAATGATTTTCTTTTTATATTTTGAAATTTGATGGAATCAAATGAAACAGAAATCTGGCTTTAGTGCAGTACATAGCATATACTGTATATGACTTGATGAGGACTTGAAGTAATTTGTAAGTGCTTACATACTTTTTTTGCCCACTTTAGCTACCAAATGTACAATGAAGTTCTTATATTTGTATTCGGATGGTATAAGACAGGAATGTAGAATTATGTCGTTTGTTTTGATATGTGAACAGCACGGGTTGTTGTGACAATGTCTGAAGCAATAAACCTGTGGATGTCAGATCAGATTCAATATTACTCTGACTGTGAAACATATTTGTTTTTTCTTTCTTTCTTTTATGTTTTAATGTATTTGATCTTTTTTGCTGTATTTATTGATTTTTTGATTATAACTTGTACTTGCCATGATATAGCCCTTGATGCTGATATGGCAATAAATACCGCCACCAATAACAACAACAGACCAGATTCAATTTCCTCTGCAGTGAGACTGCTCCTTACACCCGCTTAAATGAATAAAAGCCCCTCATGTATCTCAGAGGAAGGTGAGGGTCAAGGGGACTCTTTAAGTTTCCAGAATAATTTAACGCATGTCTGTGAATTTAGAATATCACACTGATGACCCATTTTATACTGGTATCCTTTAATCAGTTCATGACCAAATCAAATTGGTTGTGTTTGTGTGAGGGTTGTGTTATCTTACTATTGGATTAAAGAAGACTTATGGATTAAACCATTGGAGTCGTATGGATTACTTTTATGCTGCCTTTATGTGGTTTTTGAAGCTTCAAAGTTTTGTTCACCATTCACTTGCATTGTAAGGATCTACAGAGCTGAAATATTCTTCTTAGATCCTTAATTTGTTTTCTGCAGAAGAAAGAAAGTCATACACATCCGAGATGGCATAAGGGTGAATAAATTATGAGAGAATTTCTTTTTTTTTTATAGTAAATATATATATATATATATATATATATATATATATATATATATATATATATATATAAATATCCTGCTTTCAAAACTTTTAGGAACTAATTTGATGCAATCCTTGCAAAAAAAAAAATAAAAATTAAAAAAAAAAATAAAACATATATATATATATATATATATATATATATATATATATATATATATATATATATATATATATATATATATATATTTCAGGCTAGAGCATATAATCAATTCCTTGGTTCCTTAATCATGGAAATGCATTATTATTAAAATTTAATCTCTCTTTCCCAACGCAACCTTGTCATTGAGCAAAACGGCAAGTTATTATAAATTATTCAGAAAACTACCTTTAATAACTGCATTATACAGTACATTGCCCGTTAGTTCTGGTCATGTCACTGTCTCATTTCATTCGGAAAAAATACTCACTTCTGCCTTTTGAAGTCTGAGGGAGTTAAAGTCAAATCACATTACAGTGAGATCCTGAAAACTTTGTATTTCACATGTCTGTTCACTTTTCATGATCTCTAGTTTAAAAGAGGTAAACAGTAACCAAGCTTTTAGGAACATTCAAATTCCTTGTTGAATCAGGCTTTTATAATTGTTAGTTTCCATATATTACACCACAAAGCAGTAACATCAGAAGTTTTTCAAGTCAGCTATAAGTATGCCACTTGTAGGATGATTTCCCTGGAAAGCATTGTGGCATAATGTTGACTTCCACAAAAATTTTCTGTGTAAAGTTATATGCAAATTTACAACTTACAACAAATTTACAACTTAGCTGCCATGACAATGTAACGCTGTAAACCTTAAAACCCTTAAACAACCATAAAAACAATGATTTAACATTTTTTACAGCTCAAATAATGCACGTTTTAAAAGAAGAATTAATGTACAGTAAGTGCTTTTATGAAATTATAAGCTTCATATTTCTGCCTTGAAACCATCCAAAAATTGGTTCCATTCACTTGCATTGTAAGTGTCTTACTTTTTAAAGAAAAGGAGAGACACGTTGAAAATATTTTTTATGGTAATCAACATTATGCCACAAATGCTGTCGATTGAGCTTAACTTAAATTGAACCCTGGATATTCCTTATAATTTCAAAAAAAAAAAAAATATTTTTTTTTTTTTTTTTAAATATCATGCATCTTTGAGTCCGGAATATTAATAACTTTTCAAAGGGTTACTCCGCATGACCTGAACAAAATGTGCCTTTTCATAAAAATGTCAAAAAAAATATCTGATATTTTTAGAAACATAACTGTTTTTTTTTTTTTTTTTTTTTTTTTAAAGAATTGTATTCATATAGTTTTTCAAATATTAATAATATTGTAAAACATAATTGTTTCACTGCTTATTTTTTAAGAAATAATAATAAAAGATTATTCTGCCCTACTCATTAGATCACTGGAGCAGTGTGAAGTCCCATGCTGCTTCAAACGTTCCACTATCATCCCCATCCCAAAGAAACCAAAAATCACAGGACTTAATGAGTACAGACGTCTGTGGTCATGAAATAATTTGAGAGACTGGTGTTGGCCCACCTGAAGAACATCACTGGACCCTTTCTAGATCCCCTTCAATTTGCTTATCGAGCAAACAGGTCTGTGGATGATGCAGTAAACATGGGATTGCATCATATCCTGCAACATCTGGACAGACCAGGGACATATGCAAGGATCCTTTTTGTGGACTTCAGTTCGGCTTTCAACACCATCGTCCCAACTATACTCCAGAATAAATTACACCAACTCTCTGTTCCCATGTCTATCCGTCAGTGGATTACCAGCTTTCTGATGGACAGGCAGCAGCTTATGAGACAGGGGAAACTCACTTCCAGCACATGTACAATCAGCACTGGTGGCCCCCAGGGATGTGTGCTCTTTCCACTACTCTTCTCCCTCTACACCAATTACTGCATCGCCAAGGACCCCTCTGTCAAGCTCCTGAAGTTTGCAGATGACACCACTGTCATCGGCCTCATCCGAGTTGACGATGAGTCTGCATACAGAAGGGAGGTTAAACAGCTGGCTGTCTGGTGCAGTCAAAACAACCTTGAGCTGAACACGCTCAAAACGGTGGAGATGATTGTGGACTTTAGGAGGAACACCCCAACACTGACCCCCCTCACCATTCTAAACAGCACTGTGGCAGCAGTGGAGTCATTCAAGTTCCTGGGCACTACCATCTAACAGGACCTGAAGTGGGAGACCCACATTGACTCCATTGTGAAAAAGGCCCAGCAGAGGTTGTACTTCCTTCGCCAGCTGAGGAAATTCAACCTGCCACAGGCGCTGCTGATACAGTTCTACTCAGCAGTCATTGAGTCTGTCCTCTGCACTTCAATAACTGTCTGGTTTGGTTCAGCTACGAAATCAGACATCAGAAGACTACAAAGGACAGTTCGGACTGCTGAGAGGATTATTGGTTGCCCCCTGCCCCCCCTTCAAGAACTATACACTTCCAGAGTGAGTAAAAAGGCTGGAAAAATCACTCTGGACCCCACTCACCCTGCCCACTACCTTTTTGAACTGTTGCCTTCTGGCCGACGCTTCAGAGCTCTGAGCACCAGAACCGTCAGGCACAGGAACAGTTTTTCCCCTCAGGCTATCCATCTCATGAACAGTTAAATTGCCCCATTGAGCAATAACTATGTGCAATACACAGTTTAGTCTTTCTTATATTTATCCAACACATCCAACCTCTTCTGCCATTTCATTCCTCTGAAAAAAAAAAAAAAAAAAATTTGCACTGTACTTAACAGATTTGTATTTACACTTGTAGAGCCGAGGAAGGCAGGGCCGGGCTGGAATGACGCACGCCCGGTCCCCAATCAGCCTGATGGGGTGCGCAAGGGATAAAGGTGGCCGGGGACGACAGTTCGAGAGAGACAGAATTACAGGCAGCTGCCCTGTGTGTGGTTATGTTTGTGTGTTTTTGGTTAAGCTCGCCTCCTCCTTTCCCTCTAACCCACTTACACTGGTGCCGAAACCCGGGAAGGAGGAAGGATGCCCGTCGCAGAGCCCTCAACACTGCTGTCCACCCAGGGGAGCGCCGCTGCCATCCGCTGGTGGACAGAGTAGCCCGACCGCCTGGACGCGGGGAACAGCCGCCGTCCATGAGGCGAGTGGGGACTGGACTCCCCGACTGCCAGGAGCGATGGAGCAGCTGCCAGGGGCAGAGGAGTGCCCTGCCGTCCCCCAGAAATGTGGAGGGGTCGAGAGAAGACTGCCGTCTGCGAGGGGAGGAAGGAAGCGACTCCCCGACTACCTGGAGCGGTAGGGCCGCTGCCAGGGGCGGAGGAGTGTCCCTACGGGTCGCCGGGAACGCAAAGGGGCATTTTGTCCACTGGGGGTCGGAGGTCTGTCTCTAGTCCGCCGGGGAGGAGCGGCTGCCGTCCGCCTGAGAGGGTGGAGGAGTGATCAAGGACCACGCGATGGCGCATCAGAGAACCGGTGAGTGTGTTTCTTTTTTCTCTCTCCTCTCTCTCTCTCTGTCGCTCCGTGTTGGCCTTTCACTCGCCTATTTTTTTGTTGTTGTTGTTGTTGTTGTTGTTGTTGTTTTTCCCCTCCTGTCTCCTCCCAGGTCGAGGAAGGCGGGGATGACCCCCGGAGAGGAGGGGAGGGATGTACGTCATGCCGGGGGCTCCCCGGCCTGAGGCAACGCTGGGAGGAGTGTAGAGCCGAGGAGGGCGGGGCCTTGCTGGAATGACGCACGCCCGGTCCCTGCCCTCCTCGGCTCTACAACACTGTACATAACAAATTGTATTAGATTTGCACTACCCATGTGTATGTGTGTATGTATATATGTGTGTGTCTGTACGTATATGTATAATTATTTTTTATTTTTTATTATTATCTATGTCTTGCTGCTGTTTTTGTATTGTTTTTGTATTGTTGTATACTGGAAGCTCCTGTCACCAAGACAAATTCCTTGTATGTGTAAGCATACTTGGCAATAAAGCTCATTCTGATTCTGATTCATGCCATTATTTCTTTTTTTTTTCAAGAATTTCAGCTTTTAAAGAGACTTTTATTTATTTTATTTTATTTGTCCCTGTCTCTGAAAGGTTACACCACATGACAGCTTTTACTTTAAGCCCCAGAAAAAAATATCAAAATGTCTTTGAACTCAGTTTATGAAAACATATTAATCATAGAATACTGTAGGTGTATTCAAGTTTATGCTTTTTTTAATGTATTGTTTTTAATAATTTAATAGATCCGCCTGGACAAAAAACAAAATTGCTTCACAACTGACACTTATGTGCCCTTAAGAGGTCTCAAGAAGACCACAACCATAAGATCAAGACTCCAACTTGGTTGGGTACATCACAAATGTGTTCTATTTAATCCAGCCGAGCTAAAACTTGCGCAAATTAGTGCCACATTTAAGCAGCGTAGAGAGTGCAGGCAGCATATTACTGAGAAAATGTCTAATTTAGTTGAGTAATGCTGAGGAAAGCAAACAGATAATAGAGAAACGCTGCTTTTCCGAAAGCATTCTTTTCATTAATGGCTAGAATCAAAGTCATTGGGTGGAAAACCAATAAAAGTGTGACACAATTCAGTCGCCATAGATTGAGGGGAAACAAAAGCTAGCTGTAAGCTCTGTTTTGCAATTTGACGCTGGTCTCATCCCCTTGGGGAGAATAGGGACGCGATGCGGGCAGGCATGCAGGTCTACGCCACACTCTATCTATCACACTTAAAGTAAAGCCACCCACCTATGCCTGCTCAACAACATGCAGGGATATTCAGAGGTTTACGGAGATGGACACAAAGGGTCAAACCTGTCAGCACTACAACAATCTTCCTGATGGAGAGGTTTGTGCAAGTGTAGTACCATTTGCCCGGTTTTCATTAGGAGGAGACTGTTGTGTAAGTGTAATTGTCGGCTGGGGACGCTGGTTTGGTGTGCAGGTTTTGTGCACGGAGACCTCAGGTGCTGCTATATTAATAAATGATGGTGGAAAAAGTGCACTCTGAGGATCACAGAAGATTGTGTGTTCCACCACAGAGTTGGAGTGGATGTTTCCCTGTAAAACAACAAACCCAATGTTAAGCAAAGAAATTAGGCTCTCTTTATACTGTATATGTTTTAAAACAGATTTGTTAAAAGTATGTAATCAACGAGTAAGTAATCACTGAGATTAATTAAATGTTCAGTGGCATAACATTTATTTAACTCAATTTCACATTATAACAGTTTTAGTGTCATTGCTGGTGACTTATTCAACTCGTTTCAAAGGATTCCATCACATTAACCAACCAAGACTTGGTAAAATGAATAAAATATTGTAATTGTTTAGTCATTACTTAAGAATTTTTATTTTGTTCACCATGGGACATAAAAAGTAATCCATTTTATATGTGGAAATATACATATGCATATACAGTATGTATATATATATATATATACAGTATCAGGGTTGGGGAGTAACGGAATACATGTAACAGGATTACGTATTTCAAATACAAAATATAAGTAATTGTATTCCACTACAGTTACAATTTAAATCATTGGTATTTAGAATACAGTTACATTCAAAAAGTATTTTGATTACTGAAGAGAATACTTTGCATTTTATTGTCATTTGTTTAATTTAATATTTAGTCCTTTCAGATGGAAATTATCTTGGTTACTGATGTAACCTCTGTTCCCTGATGGAGGAAACGAGACGTTGTGTCAATGTAGTGACACTAGGGGTTCGATCTTGTGAGCCCCAATCACCTTTGCTTAAAATAGAAAAGTCCAATGAAAATCGGCGAGTGGAATTTGCATGCCACTCTCCACCCCGGACATACGGGTATAAAAGGAGATGGCGTGCATCACTCATTCAAATTTATGCTGGGGAGCTGATCCGGCCATGTCAGCGGCCGGTTCAGCGCTGCGTCAGGAGGGACACAACGTCTCGTTCCCTCCATCAAGGAACAGAGGTTACATCAGTAACCAAGACGTTCCCTGTCTGTCACTCACTCGAAGTTGTGTCGATGTAGTGACACTAGGGGTTCCTATAGGAAACGCCGCAGGTGCTAAACCATGTCACGATGTACGGAAGAGTTGGACACGGGCAAGCTGCTGCATGCCTCGCAGTGAGCGTTCAACCACATCATGACCTTCCAGCGAGTTAGGTAAGGCATCTCCCTAGTCTCATTAAGGGGGGTGGAGGCACTTACCCAAGGAGGCTACAGGCGGTGTCTTAACTGATTGCTGTTAAGCAATGTCCCGCTGAGCACTTTTCTAGAATAGCACTGGGAAGCGCTCTTCCCTCTCCAGGAAGGAGAGCACAACAGAGACCACATCCTGCTGAAGGGAGTTAGCATGTGGAGAATACCTCACATGGACTTACCAACGGGGAAGTTCACATATGGAATGATACCACAGGAGGACCCTATCTATAGAGAGGGTACGCAGCACAGTGGCCGAGGCAGAGAAAGCTCTGATGAGGGAAAACACAGGGTTCACCTAAGGGGAACCGAACAGTGGAAACTCATCATACGGGCTCACCTGAAAAGGGAAATACCACGAGTACTGGGCCTGGTGGCATCACTCCTCTGCTGAGTTCGTCACCTGAACAGTGCTAAAGAATTAAAGAGGCATCCGGAGGTCGCCGGAACAGGGAACTGTTGTGGTCAAAAAGCACACATTATCACCTTTGAAAAAGGGGAAAGGCGCAATGCAAGAGGTACACCCAACCGGCCGCCCGGTCTACCTGCTGTTACCGCGTAACACTGGGGTCGAAACCGGGTCTATGCGTAGGTTATAAAACCTTGCAAAGTTATTGGGTGTAGCCCAACCCGCAGCTCTGCATATGTCTGCAAGAGAGGCCCCCCTTGCCAGTGCCCAGGAGGAAGCAACACCTCTAGTGGAGTGCGCCTGAACTCCCAAGGGGCAAGCCAAGCCCTGAGACTGGTATGCAAGGAAAATGGCATCCACAATCCAATGGGCTAATCTCTGCTTGGAGACAGCTTTTCCCTTCTGCTGTCATCCAAAACAGACAAAGAATGGCTCCGAGTGCCTAAAGCTCTGCATGCAGTCCAGATAGATGCGCTGAGTGCGAACTGGACACAGCAACGACAAGGCCGTGTCTTCCTCCTCTGAAGGGAGTGCTTGCGGGTTCACCACCTGGTCCCAAAAAGGAGTGGTGGGAACTTTGGGCACGTAACAGGCCGGGGTCTCAAGATCATGTGAGAGTGTGCCAGCCCAAACTCCAGGCATTCGCTGGTAATAGAAAGAGCTTGCAGATCCCTCACCCTCTTGATGGAAGTGAGTGCCACCAGGAGGGCCGTCTTCAGGGACAGAGTGCTGAGCTCGGCCTGCTCTAGGGGCTCAAAGGGGGCTCTCTGTAGCTCAGATAGGACCACAGAGAGATCCTAAGAGGGGATCAGGTGCGGTCTAGGAGGATTCAACCTCCTTACGCCTTTGAGGAACCTGTTGATCAGGTCGTGCTGTCGTGAGGGTCTCCCATCCAGTGTATCATGGTGAGCTGCTATAGCAGCTACGTACACTTTCAGGTTAGAGGGAGACAGCTGTCTCTCCTGCCCTTCCTGAAGGAAAGACAGCACAGACCCGATGGCGCATCTCTGTGGGTCTTCCCACGGGAAGAACACCAGTTAGCGAAAAGACGCCACTTCAAGGCATACAACCACATCGTAGAGGGGGCCCTGGCCTGAGTGATTGTGTCTACCACTGCTGGCGGAAGACCTGCTCAAGTCCCAAGGTGGGCATGGCGCCACGGCACCTGGTGTGTGACCATCATGCCACAGTGCTGTCAGACTTTCAGGCCTTGGTCAGACCGTTGGGGGCTCTGGACGGGGCCCCAACTCCAATGGCACATCAACTGCTTAGAGTTGCTGGCAGTATTGCTGGCCCTGAGGAGGCTCCGGCCGTTGATTCAGGGCAAGCATGTGTTGGTCCGAACCGACAACACAGCGACCGTAGCATACATAAACCGCCAAGGTGGCATACGCTCACGTTGCATGTCGCAACTCGCCCGCCGCCTCTGTCAGGCCTTCAGAATTTTCACAGAATCCCTCAACAGTGTAAGTGAATAGGCATCTAAAGTTAGATCGTCAGATTCATCAGCCAATCAGATTGATTTATTTGTTCTTGTGGGTGTGGTCTTTAGGATATGTCCCAGTCCAGGCCTTCTAGCTGGCCTTGAGTGATGCAATCACGCTTTAAGTGATGTAAGTAATTTGAAAGCAAAGAGTGTGAGATCTTGCTGACGTGTCGGCTGTCATCACTGCTGTTATTGCCGTTGAGAAAAAGATCCTTATGGATTTAAAAACCTGAGATGTTCTGCATGATCATGCGATTGATTAATTAAACAGGAAAGGAGGACTGATTTTCACTTCAAGCAAATTGGTAAGTGCTTTTTGCATTGCTATAGCAACATCAGGAGTTTTCTAAGTGTAAATTAGGCTGCTTGAGTTTTGAAAAGTAACTGTACCCTGACGAAACAAAATTTATTGCAAGCAAAATTTTAATTCGCAAATATTATTAGAGAGCTTTTTTCTTGGCATTAGACCTCATTGGTTTTGGCTTTCGTGCGTGGACATGTTTCTAAAATGTCAATTGGTATTATTAGTTGACTGCCACTTAATGTATGATGAATGGCATACGGTGTCTTATTCATTGTGAAACTGTGTTTTCTTAATGTCATGAATCGCACTGAAGGCCTAGACTTAAAATGCACCTGCATTCGCTTCCAATCGCTGAGTATTCAACCCTTTGCTATGACACTTGAAATTTAGCTCAGGTGCATACCATTTCTCTGGATCATCTTTGAGGTGTTTGTACACTTTGATTGGAGTCCACCTGTGGCAATTCATTCCATTCAATTGACTGGACATGATTTGGAAAGGCTATATAAGGGCTCAGAGCTGAAAATGCATATCAGAGCAAAAACCAAGCGATGAGGTCAAAGGAACTGCCTGCAGTGCTCAGAGACAGGATTGTGTCGAGGCACAGATTTTGAAAAAAAATAATAAAATCAGCTGCATTGAAGTTTCCCAAGAGCACAGTCGCCTCCATAATTCTTAAATGGAAGAAGTTTGGAACAACCAGGACTCTTCCTAGAGCTGGCCACCCGGCCAAACTGAGCAACCAGGGGTGAACGGCCTTGGTAAGAGAGGTGACCAAGAACCTGATGGTCACTCTGGTTGAGCTCCAGAGATCATGTGTGGAGATGGGAGAAACTTGCAGAAGGACAACCATCACTGCAACACTCCACTGATCTGGACTTTATGGCAAAGTGGCCAGACGGAAGCCTCTCCTCAGTGCAAGACACAAAAAATCACCTAAAGGACTCTCAGACTGTGAGAAACAAGATTCTCTGGTCTGATAAAACGAAGACTGAACTGTTTGGCCTCAATTCCAAGCATCATGTCTAGAGGAAACCAGGCACCGCTCATCACCTGCACAATACCATCCCAACGTTGAAGCGTGGTGGTGGTAGCATCATGCTGTGGGGGTGTTTTTCAGCGACAGGGACTGGGGGACTGGTCAGGGTTGAAGGAAATCTGAATGCAGCCAAATACAGAGGTATCCTTAATGAAAACCAGGTCCAGAGTGCTCAGGACCTCATACTGGGCTGAAGGTTCAACTTCCAATAGGACAATGACCCTAAGCACACAGCCAAGATAATGCAAGAGTGGCTTAGGGACAACTCTGTGACTGTCCTTGAGTGGCCCAGCAAGAGCCCGGACTTGAACCCAATCAAACATCTCTGGAGAGACCTGAAAATGGCTGTCCACAGACGGTCTCCATCCAACATGACAGAGTTTGAGAGGATCTGCAGAGAAGAATGGCAGACAATCCCCAAATCCAGGTGTGCAAAGCTTGTCACATCATACCCCAAAAGACTTGAGGCTGTAATCGCTGCCAAAGGTGCTTCAACTAAGTACTGAGTTAAGGGTCTGTATACTTACTGTATGTCAATGTGATATTTCAGTTTTTTCTTTTTAATAAATTTGTAAAGTTATGAAAAATCAGTTTTTTGCTTTGTCATTATGGGGTATGGAGTGTAGATTGATGTGTAAAAATACAGTATATATATAATATACATGCATGTATTTGGCACAGTGTTACAGTCTTTCTCAATCGATTTTACAAATTTCTCCAAACACAGGTCACTTTTTCTTTTCACAGAAGAAAAAGAGGAAGAACAAAACAAAGAAGAGGTGCAAAATGAGAAGAGGTAGAGGGGTAAAGGAAGAGGAAATAGGAGTAAGTGATGAGAAAAGGGAAAGGTTTTCTCAACTCTTTCAGAAGTGAGCATTGAAAGAGTTGAAGAAAGATGGAGATGCTGTAATGATGGTGTGCGGAGAGAAAGAGGACAGCAGGTTGGAAGAGCAGAGTAAAGAAGACACAGAAAAAAACTCAAATGATCTGAGAGTCCCCAGTTGATCATATTATGAATCACAGACACAAAAGGAGTTTTGGCCTAATGTAAACGGCTCTACAATGACTTCAATCTCAACAAAAAAGAAGAGGGAGAAATAGCATTGGTCTGCGTGCCACAATCAATTTCCACAATTACAGTACTGCACCATCTGTGCTTTCTTGCATGGGTCTATACAGTATAGCAAGACTGATTTTTATTTTTATGTTTTTACAGTAAACTTCCTCATCCTCTTTTCAGAGAAAAAGCAGTAAATTGTTTTTTTTTTTTTTTTAATTTAGAGTAATTTTATGAAAACCCATGGAAAAAGGCCTTTATTGTGGATTTTTATGATGTGTTATTTCAAGAGTTGTGTATCTATTGCTGAAAATGCTATGAATTCAATAGAGAACACATCTACGGTTTTGATGTTAGTATTAATAAATGCATTATCAGAAAATAATACATTACTTCATTATACAGATAAAGTGAACTGTTCTGCAAAATTACATGTCTGTTTATTCGTCTGTGTGAATTGTTTTGAGAGCATTAATTATAGTTTGGAGAAATATGTCAAATGGATCAAGAAAAACTGTAAAACACTAGTTTTAAGAGGGAAGCAACACACAGAAAAACAAACAATAGTTTATTTGAAATCTTGACGGCACAACATATTTATCTTATATCATTAATATTATATGATTAATTTATGGTTTGGAATTAATATGAGCAATTTTTACTTATATTTACTTTTAAAAACAAATCTAAACTTATCTGGAAACTACTAATTTAAATGTAAAACATTTTTAATCACAAACAAGGAACTAATTGTATCATTGGCTTGGCACGAACAGAATGTAGTGTAATAATATTATATTATAATATTATTATGCATTATTTTATGGTGTGTGTGTGTGTCGGCGGGTTTGGTTGGTTTACGAGGACTATTTTTTAGGTTATAAATTGGTAATTACAAGGGTATTATGCTATAAATGTGGTTTATGAGGATATTTCTATTGTCCCCATAATTCAAATCGTTTAAAAAACAAACTAAACAATGTTTTTTTGAAAATGTAAAAATGCAGAAAGTTTTTTGTGAGGGTTAGGTTTAGAGGTAGGGTTAGGGTATAGAATCTATAGTTCGTACAGTATAAAAATCATTATGTCTATGGAGAGTCCTCATAAGGATAGCCACACCAACGTGTGTGTGTGTGTGTGTGTACATGTTTGTACTACATTGTGTGGACAAAATGTGTCCACAAGGATAGTAAAACCTGAGATCACCTACCTTGGGGCCCAGCCAGCAGTCCCCAAGAGGGAAATGGCTTATTAAACATGCTAAATAATGTTTCTGTGAGGGTTAGGTTTAAGGGTAGGGTTAGGGGATAGAAATTATCATTAGATCTGTATAAAATCCATAAAATGCATGGAAGACTATGGAGAGTCCCCACAATGAAATAAAAACTAGTTTGTGTGTGTGCGTGCATGCGTTTGTGGAGGCATTGAGTTTGTAAATAGTGTGTATGAAGGTTATTAATTGATATCTATTCTTTTTATATGCAATTTGCACACCAACCCAGAATCAACCAACCCCACTCACACTCTTTTTGTAAATGTTTGCCAGCTAGCTGCTTATTACAGGCTTGCAACTCTTATTTCCAAATATAACTAATACCCATCACTACTAACTAAAATGATATATTAAAAATAAATAAATAAATAAATAAATAAAATATATATATATATATATATATATATATATATATATATATATATATATATATATATATATATATATATATACATAGTATTCTATAACATTTAAAACATTTTATATTCCAAAATTACCAGAAATTTACTCTGTGCCAACCAACCTCTGTAGCCAACCAATCCCAGTCTGCCGTATAATTGTGTATTGTACAGCCTGATCTCATGAACCTTACTTGACCGTTTTTGCAAAATAAAATTAAGTGCCTTATTACGTTTCGATGCAGTTGCCAAAAGCGAGTGAAATGATGTAGTAATCAAACGAGGTTTTTAAAGTGAGTATTAGATTGAGGGTTTAATGAGTAAAACATACTAGAGGTCTGCACGGGCCTTAAAATGAAACCCATACCCGAGACCGTGTGGCCCGAACGATACTGTCAGATTTTAAGCGCAAACCCGACCCGAACCCGAAATCGCTATCTAATTTATTCTCTGTATTACTGTTGCAATAGGCTGTATTTCATGTAAGCATATAGGCAACATTTGTAACAGTACTGAAACAGTTAACACACAGTTTGAACAAGGCACAGCAGCCCCTTAGTACACTAGAGCAGAAGGGGAAAAAAGCATTGACTTACCATTTATTTGCTGAAACTTCACCTGGAGCAGAACAATCTGGAATAATATGAAACACTGCAACAGTCCCCTCTTTGCAGCCTGAACTTGTTCAGAACGTTGAATCTTTGTGACAACTGTGCTAAAAACAATCTAGACGCATTGCAATGAATGAAACTGAGCGCAGGTATCTCAACATTTTTTGAAAGTTCTTTTTAACTTGACATGGTGTTTAAACAGTGCCGGTCCTGCACAAGACACTGAAGAAAAAGCGGGACATGGTGTAAATGTCAAAGACAGCATGTGTTTAAACAATGGGAATACAGAACAGACACACGCAAAAACATTTTTGGTGTGAATGACCCCTAACTCGTCTGTTAGCGTGTGTCTGTGAGTGAGAGCGTGTGCGCGAAACAAGTTCGGTAGGCCTGCTTATTTTTTTTATTCATACAAACCTGAACCGGACCCGAACCCGAAGTCCTACTTGAAAAACTGGCCCGAACCCGACCCAAAACCCATCGGGTTCTCGGGTCCCATTTTAGAGGTTTTGCAGACCTCTAAAACATACCACCCAACCTAAAACTTTAATCTTAACCTAACCAATAGTGATCTAAAATTAAATGAGAGGTAGACACAAAACATCCTTACCCTAAACCAACACATAAACCTAACTGATAGTGTTCAAAAACAGAATGAGAAATGAAAAGCACTTTTTCTGAAGCAACCACATCATTTCATTTAGCTTCTATCTTGCGTGTTTGGCTGGGCTTGAATCGCAGTCTTCTGAGTTCCAAGTTTAACACACTATCAATTGAGCTACCCACAAGCTAAATGCATTGAAATAAGTGTGTATATGTAGGAGAGTCTGTAATACAAGCGTTAAAATGTATAGTCTTTCAAATGATGCGTTATAGTAAAAGTGTGTCGATATCATAACATAGCAGTGTGTGAGTAATAGTGCGAAAAATAAGTGTTAATAAAGTCATAATCAGCCATTTTAGTGAGTGGAACAAAGCGCACAGTTGTTGTTGACCCTCTAGCATTCATTTCACAAGAAAACTGTAGTGAAACAAAATTCGGCACGTAAAAGTCAATTTGCAAAACGTCCTGGTTACTTTCGTAACCTCCATTCCCTGATGGAGGGAACGAGACATTGTGTCAATGTAGTGAAACTAGGGGTTGCCCTTGGGAGCACCAAACACCTCTGATCTTTTAGAAAAGGCCAATGGGAATTAGCGAGTGGAATTTGCATGCCACTCTCCCGGACATACGGGTATAAAAGGAGCTGGTATGCAACCACTCATTCAGGAGGGACACAACGTCTTGTTCCCTTCATCAGGGAATGGAGGTTACGAAAGTAACCAGGATGTTCCCTATCTGTCACTCACTCAACTTGTATTGATGTAGTGACACTAGGGGTCCCTATACAAAACGCCACAACTAGCTGAGCTGTGTTACGTGAACTGGCGGTGCGAGATGGGCAGACCATTGTGTGCCTCGTAGCCAGCGCACCCGGCCGTCACGTAACCTCCCCCAATGGTCTTACGAGTGTCGTACAGTCCCCTGCACCTCGTGGACAAGTCGACTGCCCAGAAAATGGGAACCGGCTGCCCCAGCCGTGGCCTCTTCTCTTTCTTCTCCACAAAAGGAAAAATAGTTCAGCTGGGGACCATATAGTGTCCGTGTTGGGAGGGGTGTCACTCCCAAGGGGAAGACACTGCGGAGACCACACCCTGCCCGAGGGGGAGGAAACTGTGTGGAAATACATCACATGGTCTTACCGAGTCTTGTCGGCAGTTTCTCATGTGGAGAAGTCCCCGTGGTAGGTCCTACCCGGGGGGGGGGGGGAGCTCTACAAACACGGCAACCAGGAAGACGTGAGTTCACCAACAGGAGAACCGTCTTGTGGAAGATACATCACATGGAGTTACATATGGGTAACCAGCGCATGTGGAGCACCTACCCCTGTACAGGGCCAAGTTAGCACATGTAGTGGGCCAGCAACGAGTTTCTCCGCAAACTCGCATGCCACAGGGCTAAGGAGGAAGGACATCCATGGTCCACGACTTCGTGAACACAACTGGGGGTAAAAAGTGCACGTCTTCGCCTCCGGGAGGGAAAATGCGCTATACGCAAACGATGAGACCAGCTCAACTCGGAGATGGTAAAACCTCACGAAGGTATTGGGTGTTGCCCAGCCCGCTGCTCTGAAGATGTCTGCTAAAGAGGCGCCATTGGTTAGAGCCCAGGAGGCAGCCACACTCCTAATAGAGTGTGCTTGTAGCCCCAAGGGGGGCGGCACATCCTGGATGTGATATGCCAAAGCGATGGTGTCAATGACCCAGTGGGCGATCCTCTGTTTGGAGACAGCGCTCCCATTCTGCTGTCCTCCAAAGCAGACAAAGTGCTGCTCAGAGCGTCTAAAGCTCTGCGTGCGATCCAAATAGATGCGCAAAGCAAGCACCTGACACAGCAATGACAAGGCTGGGTCTGCCTCCTCCTGGGGCAGAGCTTGCAGGTTCACGACCTGATCCCAAACAGAGTCGTGGGAACCTTGGGCACATAGCCCGGTCGGGGTCTCAGTACCACGTGAGAGTATCCCGGACCGAACTCCAGGCACGTGTCTCCGACAGAGAACGCCTGCAGGTCCCCTACCCTCTTGATGGAAGTGAGCGCAGTCAGGAGGGCAGTCTTCAAGGAGAATGCCTTTAGCTCAACTGACTCCAGGGGCACAAATGGAGCTCCCCGTTGGCCCCGAAGGACCACGGAGAGGTCCCACGAGGGGAGGAGACACGGTCTGGGAGGATTCAGCCTCCTCACGTCTCTAAGGAGCCTGATGACCAGGTCATGCTTCCCAAGAGACTTACCGTCAACTGCACCATGGTGAGCCACTATAGCGGCCACGTACACCTTCAAGGTGGAGGGGGACAGCCGCCCCTCCAGCCTCTCCTGCAGGAAAGAAAGCACTGACCTGACTGCACATCTCTGGGTGTCTTCGCGTCGGGAAGAACACCACTTAGTGAACAGACACCACTTCAAGGCATACAGGTGCCTCGTAGAGGAAGCCTTAGCCTGAGTGATTGTGTCTACCACTGCAGGCGGTAGGCCACTTAGGTCCCGTCCAAGGGCCAGACATGGAGATTCCAGAGGTCTGGTCATGGGTGCCAGATGGTGTCCCGTCCCTGAGAAAGAAGGTCCTTCCTCAGGGGAATTCGCCGGGAGGGGGGGCTGTTGCGAGGAGCGTGAGGTCCAAGAACCAAGTCTGGGTGGGACAGTAAGGTGCTACTAGGACGACCTGCTCCTCGTCCTCCCTGACCTTGCACAGTGTCTGTGCAAGTAGGCTCATTGGGGAGAACGTATACTTGCGTAGCACCCGGGGCCAGCTGTATGCCAGTGCATCTGTGCCAAGTGGAGCCTCAGTCAGGGCATACCAAAGCGGGCAGTGGGAGGATTCCCGGGAAGCGAACAGGTCTACCTGCGCTTGACCGAATCGACTGGACTGAAATAAGCTGGACCACCTGGGGGTGGAGTCTCCACTCTCCCATGAGTGTGACCTGCCGTGACAGCACGTCCAACTTGGCAGTTGATGTACGCTACCATCGCCGTGTTGTCCATCTGGACCAACACGTGCTTGTCCTGGATCAACGGCCGAAGCCTCCGCAGGGCGAGCAAAACTGCCAGCAACTCGAGGCAGATGATATGCCAACACAGTCGTGGCCCTGTCCAGGAGCCGGCGACTGAGCGCCCATTGCACACGGCGCCCCAGCCATGCTTTGAGGCATCTGTCATAACCACGACGCACTTGGACACCTGCACTAAGGGCACCCCTGCCCGCAGAAATGCAAGGTCTGTCCAAGGGCTGAACAGGCGACGGCAGATCGGCGTGATGGCCACGCGATGTGCCCCGCGGTGCCATGCCCATCTCGGGACTCAAGTCTGAAGCCAATGCTGAAGCGGTCTCATATGCATCAACCTGAGCGGCGTGACTGTCGCCGAGGACTCCATATGCCCCAGGAGCCTCTGAAAGTGTTTCAGTGGGACCGCCGTTCTCCTCCTGAATGCCTTCAGACAGTTCAGCACCGACTGCGTGCACTCGCTGACATGAGGCATGCCATCATAGAGACTGAGTCTAACTCCATGCCGAGAAAAGAGATGCTCTGAACCGGGGAGAGCTTGATCTTTTCCCAGTTGACCTGAAGCCCCAGCCAGCTGAGGTGGCTGAGCACCAAGTCCCTGTGCACACACAACAAATACCAAGAGTGAGTTAGAATCAGCCAGTCATCGAAATAGTTGAGGATGCAGATGCCCACTTCCCTTAGCAGGGCAAGGGTTGCCTCTGCGACTTTCGTGAAGGCGCGAGGTGACAGGGACAGATCGAAGGGGAGGACTTTGTACTGGTATGCCCGGCCCTCGAAAGCAAACCGCAGGAAGAGCCTGTTTCAAGGTAAAACCAAGAAGTGGAAGTACGTGTCCTTCATGTCTACCACCACGAACCAATCTTGATGCCGGACACTCGCTAAAATGCGTTTTTGCGTCAGCATCTTGAACGGGAGTGCAAAGCCCGGTTCAGTACTCGCAGGTCCAAGATTGGCCACAACCCACCGCCTTTCTTTGGTACGATGAAGTAGGGACTGTAAAACCTCTTCTTCATCTTGGCAGGAGGGACAGGCTCTATCGCACCCTTCCATAGAAGGAACAAGCTCTCCGCATGCAAGGCAGCACCGTTCTCACCCATCACCGAGGTGAAGCGGACGCCGTTGAACCTAGGCAGACGCCTGGCGAACTGAATCGCGTAGCCGAGTCGGATGGACCTGGTCAGCCACCGTGACGGGTTGGGGAGCGCAAGCCACGCCCCTAAGCTCCGGGCGAGGGAGACCAAGGGAACAATCGCATCGGACGTACCAGCGGGTGGGGCCTCGTGGCGGGGCGGAGCCTGAGGCACCACACTGGGGGGCTCGAGCCCCGAACTCATGGCTGTGCTGAGTCTGGGGACATCAAAGCACTTACCTGGTTCCATATACCCACCATAGGACCAGTCCAGGACAGGGGAGGAGGGAAATCATCCTCGCGACCTGTCGTAACCATCCCGGCGTGGGTGCAATTGTGCCACAGCTGGGCGCACGGGGGCGGCGGGCCTGCCTCCGGAGCGCCATGCCTGCCATAAAGGTGTGGTGCCCGGCAGTCATGATAACGACGGCTGTGGACACCGAATGTGTGACCCAGAAAGTGAGGAAACTGCTCTTTTCTTGAAAATGTGGGTACCGCAGCCCTTTGGTCGTGCGGCGAAATCATAAGAAAAGAAAAACAAGGATTCTCCTCCCGGGCCTCCACCGGGGGATGGAGTGGTCTGTAGCAGGCCTCCATCTCCCTGGGTCGCCTGTCTCAGGGGCATTTCTAAGCCTTCCTCGGGTTCTTAGCAGCGGGCCGCGAGATGGGTGGTTTCTGCTTCCTGCGGGTGGCTCCACGCTGGGGCTGGCCTCCTGGGGCGGGCTGTGGTGGAGCCAGTGTTGCTGCCACAGGGGGACGCCCTTGGCGATGAGCAGACGGGGTGCGGGATCTTGATCCACACCGTGGTAGGATGTGCTGGATAGCCTCCTTCTGCTTCTTAACCGTCAAGAACTGTTGGGCAAAGTCCTCGACGGTGTCGCCAAATAGGCCAACCTGGAAGATGGGGCATCAAGGAATCATACCATGTCAGCCTCCTTCATCTCGACCAGGTTGGGCCAAAGGTGGTGCTCCTGGACCAGCAGGGTGGACATCACCTGCCCGAGAGACCGCGCCGTGACCTTCATCTGATCGGTCACCGAGCACAGCTCCTGCATCAATCCCTTGGCTTGGTGCACTTGCAGGAGAGCCATGGCGTGCAGGGCAGAGGCGGCCTGTCCAGCGGCACCGTAGGCCTTAGTCACCAATGACGACGTAAGCCTACAGACCCTGGACGGGAGTCTCGGACGGTTCCGCCAGATGGCGGCATTTCGCGGGTACAAGTGCACCGCAACCGCCTTATCCACCAGGGGATTCGCAGAGTACCCACTGGCAGCCCCACCGTCGAGGGTAGTGAGAGTGGAGGAGCCAATAAATCAGGTCTAGGCAGTGAAAGGTGCCCACCATGATCTTGTGAGCTTATCATGCACCTCCGGGAAGAAAGGAACCAGGGCGGGGCGTGGCTGTGAGCGGCGCTCTGAGCCCAGGAACCAATCGTCGAGCCACGAGGGTTCAGGGGGGACTGGAGGGTTCCACTCCAGCCCGACGCTTACTGCCACCCGGGCAAGCATGGCCGCCAGTTCCGTGTCAGCCTGCGACTGGGCGACCGCACCCAAGGGTGGGAACCCAGTCGAGTCCTCGGCGACAGACTGGATGAGCCCGCTCTCCGATGCTGTGATCGAGAGCTCATCCTCTTCGCGAGCGCCGAATGAGATCACGAACTCGCCCTGGGACGAGCCGGCGGTCTCATCCCAGAACTCGAAGAGGGCACACAAGCGTACTGGGAATGGGAAGTCCATGGGGCGTTTCCCGGCGGAGAAGCTCCCATTGAGGTCCCCAAATCGCCCCCAGTGCTAAACGCCACGGCCTCATACCCGTAGGTAGAAGGACCGAGGCAGGGAGCCGCTGGGGTGGCTTTCCCTCTGACGAAGGAAAGCCGCGACTGCAACGTTGCCATGGTCGTGTTCTCACAATGAGGACATGACCCATCTACGAACTATATCTTCACGTGGGCAGCACCCAAGCACGTGAGACAGCGATCGTGGCCGTCAGAAGCGGAGAGATAGCGACCGCAACCAGGAATTATACACAGACAGAAAGGCATCTTTAAAAAGATGCTCCGTCTGTGCCACTCTTTTAGTAGGAAGAATATACTCTTTTAGCTGCAGAAGCGCCCAGGGGCGTTCTCTGCACACCACCGGTGCAAGAGGGGGAGAAACCGCTGTAACGCGCCGTAAATCCAACAGCTTTCGAGGTGAATGGATCGGCGGAGGAATTCAGCTCGCTGAAACACAACCGCTCGGCTCCGAAGAAAAAATCTGAATGAGTGGTTGCAAGCCAGCTCCTTTTATACCCGTATGTCCGGGGGAGTGGAATGCAAATTCCACTCGCCAATTCCCATTGGCCTTTTCTCAAAGATCAGAGGTGTTTGGGGCTCCCAAGGGCGACCCCAAGAGTCACTACATCGACACAACGTTGAGTGAGTGACAGATAGGGAAACGTAGTTATTTGAACATAACATTTATCTGCCTGTTATGTTTTTTTATATTGTTGAAAAGTGGTTTGGTTTAGGGGTGGGGTCAAGGGATCTAAAATATCTATAAAATAGTGAAAATGTCACTTTCCAAATATATTTATGATGTAAGGGATTCATAAATATTTGTACATTTCTAAAGCTGTAAATACATTAAAACGTTTATGTTTTAGATGCTGTCAATATGTCTGTATTTTTTGCAAGCAACATATATTGATTTATTTATTTATTTACTGTAAAAGAATGTGGGTTATTGTGACCTGTGATTATGTACTTTGAAGTTTTTAAGGAGTGAAAATTATGATTTTTGCCTTGGAAAAGGAATAGCATGCAGTTTCAGGCTTAAGTATAGTAATAAAGTTCAATTACTCAAAGTTCACATTTATGCATGCGACAGATGCTTTTATCAAAAGTGACTTACAGTGCATTTAAGCTATACATTTTATCAGTACATGTATTACCTGGGAATCAAACATAAGACATTGCCCTTGCTAGTACCAACTGAGAAATGGGAACACTATGTGCTTAATGCCTATTTGTAAATATCTCTTTTTCAGTTTATGTAGTCAAATGTGACCTCTGTACACTATGCCCTGTTTTCCCATATTACCTTTGTACAAACACAATCTTGATTATGTATGAAGTATATTATGGTCAAATTAAATTTTTTGTTCATTCTAATGACGTCTTTAAAAAATAACACTGGCAGTGAACCTCTTTGGATGCTAATCTACAAATGTCCGATCTCTGCAGCCCTTGAAATTGTTGAAATCATTTCCTAGATTCATAATTTTTTCTGTTCCCTAATGACCCAGAACAGGTATATACTGAAAATGAATAATCACTAAAAACTTTTAGCAATCATTTGAGTAAAAAAAACAACAAAACAAAGAAATTGCATTTTTGAATGAATGAATTATGAACATGTTTACTAGGGGAATAAGGCTCAAAATATTTAGTTCTAGCTGTGTTTAGCAAATGCTTTGCTCAAACTACCTTCTCATGTTTAAACACACTCAATGGGAGGTCTGTGAACAAGAGAGAGGCAGCCGTTTCATGATGCACTTTGCCTATGTTGACAAGAGCTCTCAGAAAACTAACATTACCACCTACATCTACTGGCAGACAGGTCTAGGTGTGAGGCAAAGAGACTTACAAAGAGGTCAAACCTGAGAGCCTGTTCATATGCTTGCTTTATTTTCAATTGCTTTGTTTCTAAATAGCACAGAATGCTTTTAAAGCCCTGAGAGCTGAAACACCTTAATTTAAACAAAAGCAATTTGCACTTTGCATTCCTTGAACACAGACCACATAATATAATATGGTTTAGATTTGCTTTTTAAGGGGTACATCAGAGGTTAAAGATAAGTATTTTGGTATTTGTTATAGCCTAGTCCTGTATATGTACAACATTTTATATACTGTATACAATATGTCCCCACCTACTCCCAGGGTTGGGGAGTAACGAAATACATGTAACGGGAATACGTATTTAAAATACAAAATATAAGTAACTGTATTCCACTACAGTTACAATTTAAATCATTGGTATTTAGAATACAGTTCCATTCAAAAAGTATTTTGATTACTGTAGAGATTACTTTGCATTTTATTGTCATTTGTTTCATTTAATATTTAGTCCTTTCAGATGGAAAACATTTATACATATAAATGATGCGATCCAAAGAGTGTTTGAACAGCGGTGAAACACTTTCTTATGATGTGTTACATTCATACGAGCAGACAAAGAAGTAAATTTGAAGTAAGTTCCCTATCTGTCACTCACTCGACGTTGTGTCGATGTAGTGACACTAGGGGTCACTCTTGGGAGCCCGAGACACCTCTGGTCTTTGATAAAAGGCCAATGAAAATTGAGGAGTGGTATTTGCATGCCGCTCCCCCGGACATACGGGTATAAAAGGAGCTGGCGTGCAACCACTCATTCAGATTTTCTCTTCGGAGCCAAACGGTCGATGTTTACTGAGCTGACTGTTCATTCACCTCTACTGGATCTGACGGCGCATTTCAGTGGCTTCTCCCTCCTCCGCACTGGTGCACTGCAGAGAATGCCCCTGGGCGCTTCGGCAGAAAAAATAGAGTATATTTTTCTAAAAGAGTATATTTCTCTAAAAGAGCGGCACACATGGAACGTCTTTTTAAAGACGCAGGTGTTATTCCTGGTTGCGGTCGTTACCTCTCAACTTCAGAAGGTCACGATCGCTGTCTTTCGTGTCTGGACGTGACACATGTGGAGACAGCGTTCATGGATGGATCATGTACTCACTGCGAGAACATGACCATGGCAAAATTGCGGTCACGGCTTGCTTTGCACCTCCGGGTGGAACCAGTTTCGTCTCGTGTAGTGGCACGCAATACAAGCAGGTAAGTCCGGGACAGCCGGCTGGGTGTATTGCTTGCACTTAGTGCCTTTCACCTCCCCTGAGCTGAAGACATGCGCCATTAACTCCCAGTAGTGTTCACAAACTGTGTTCCCTGGTTGACTTCCTCCGAGCCCTGTGGCAGTCGAGTTTTCAGAGAGACTCGCTGCCGGCCCAGTACACATGCTAACTAAAGCCCTGTACTGGGGTAGGTTCTCCGCATGTGGCGGTTCCCCGTAGGTAACCCCATGTGATGTATATCTTCCGCTAATTCGTTTCCCTGTTGGCAAACTGCGTCTTCCTTGGGCAGAGGTCCCTCTGCCCCAGTCTCCATGTTTGTAGTAACTCCTCCCCTGTTGGCTTCTCCACATGACATACTTCCGACATAGCTCGGCAAGACCATGTGATGTATTTCCACTTAAATACCCTCCCTCTCTCTGGGCGAGGTGTGGTCTCCGCGGTGTCCTCCCCAGTCAGATAATCCCCCTTTTTTTTAGGGAATGGAAAAAAAGAAGGGGAAAAGAGGCCTAGACTGGGCTAGCCTGTCTCTATCTTTTGTGTAGTCGACTTGTCCCAAAAGGGCCGTTCGACACTCATAACAGTGTTGGGGGAGGTTACGTGTCAGCCTGGTGCGCTGGCTACGAGGCACACTGTGTTCTGCCCATCACACACTGCCAGTTCACGTAACACAGTTCAGCCAGTTGCAGCGTTTTGTATAGTGACCCCTAGTGTCACTATATCAAGACAACGTCGAGTGAGTGACAGATAGGGAACGTCCTGGTTACTTGCGTAACCTCTGTTCCCTGATGGAGGGAACGAGACATTGTGTCCCTCCTGCCACAACGCTGAACTACCCGCTGAAATGGCCGGGACCTTGTCTCAGCTCCTCAGCATAAAACCTGAATGAGTGGTTGCATGCCAGCTCCTTTTATACCCGTATGTCCGGGGGAGTGACATGCAAATACCACTCACCAATTTTCATTCGCCTTTTATCAAAGACCAGAGGTGTCTCGGGCTCCCAAGAGTGACCCCTAGTGTCACTACATCGACACAACGTCTCGTTCCCTCCATCAGGGAACGGAGGTTACACAAGAAGAATTTGGAGCAGAAGAGATAGAAATAAACCTTGTGTAAATTGTCAGCTTTATGCTAAGCTAAAATGCTATTTCTAGCCATTTTACATGCACGTTACCAGGCACGATCATATTTTTTTTAACAAGAAAATTCAAGCTGGATCATAATTTCTTTTTTTCTAGTAAGACCTTTGATATTAGGGCAAAAATCGTATTCTTGATAATAATTTTTGTATTGTTTTCCTGTAAAAATGTCTAAAAACCCTTAAAACAAGATCAATTTGATTGACCTTGTTTTAGAAACTACACTGCATAAGATATTTAGTTTTTTCAGAGAATGTATTTTTAACATGTGTATTTTGTCTTACTGTACTGGCAGAGTTTTTATAGTCAGAACAAGTGAAAAAATCTAAAAGTGCTGAAGAAGTAATCCAAAGTATTTAGAATACGTTACTGACCTTGAGTAATCTAACGGAATACGTTACAAATTACATTTTACAGCATGTATTCTGTAATCTGTAGTGGAATACATTTCAAAAGTAACCCTCCCAACCCTGCCTACTCCAGACCGACATAAATTGTGGCAAATTCTATTTCAAAGGATAAAGTTCACCCCTAATCAGGTATTATAAAACAGCACAGCCTCTTTGAAATGCACCTTGCAACTTAAGCCAAAACAAAAAAACAAAAAAATTAGTTCTCATTTTACAACCCCAATTCCAAAAAAGTTGGGACAGTATGAAAAAATGCTAATAAAAACAAAAAGGAGTGATTTGTAAATTATATCCACCCTTTGCTATATTGAAAGCACCACAACTACACATAATATGATGTTTTACCTTGTGAATTATTTTTTACTTTTTATTTGTTTTTTTTAAATGTACAGTTATTTCAAATCAGATGATTGCAACACGCTCCAAAAAAGTTGAGACAGGGGCAATTTAAGACTAATAACAATTTTACAAGTTGAAATAACATGGCGATGTGAAACAGGAGATGTTAAACAGGTGAGGCAATTGTGTCATAGTACTTTATACTGTATAAGGAGCCTCCAAAAACAGCCTAGTCCTTCAAGAGCAAGGATCATTCAAGACTTGTCAATTTGCAAACAGATGCTTCAGCAAATAATCCAGCACTTTGAGAACAATGTTCCACAAAGGCAAATTGGAAGGATTTTGGGCATTTCACCCTCTATAGTGCACAATATATTTAAAAGATTCAAGGAATCTGGTCAAATCTCAGTGTGTAAAGGGCAAGACGAAAACCACTTCTGAATGCGTGTGATCTCCTATCCCTCAGAAGTCACAGTCTTAAAAAAATTTAATTCACCTGTAATGGATATCATGAACATGGGCTTGGGATAACTTTAGTAACCTTTGTTAGTCAACACCACTCGCCGCTGCATCCACAAATGCAAGTTAAGACTTTACTATGCAAAGCAGAAGCCATACATCAACACTGTCCAGAAGCGCTGCTGACTTCTCTGGGCTCGGTCTCATCTTAGATGGAAAGTAGAACAGTGGAACTGTGTTTTTTGGTCCGAAGAGTCCACCATTTCAAATCGTTTTTGAGAAAGACAGCAGTCATGTTCTCCGGGCCAAAGAGGAAAAGGACCATCCATGCTGTTATCAGCGTCAGGTCCAAAAGCCAGGGGTGTGTCAGTGCCCATGGCATGGGTAACTCACACATCTGTGAGGGCACCATTAACGCAGACAGATATGTAAAAATTTTGGAGCAACATATACTGCCATCCAGCACCGTCTTTTCCAAGGACGTCCCTGCATTTCCCTGCAGGACAACTTCAAACCACATACTGGCCGAATAAGCAGAGAGTGCGGGTGCTAGATTGGCCTGCCTGCAGTCCTGACCATCTCCAATTAAGAATGTGTGGTGCATTATGAAGCATGCAATACGGCAACGAAGAACCTGTACAATTGTGCAGTTGAAGACCTGCATAATGGATGAATAGAGGAAAATTCCACTTTTTAAACTTAAACTTGTGTCATCATTGTCCAAATGCTCAATAATTGTTATTAAAAGAAATGGAGATGTTTCACAGTGGTAAACACTCGACTGTCCCAAATTTTTGGAGTGTGCTGCAATCATCTGATTTGAAATTACTGTACATTTAAAAAATAACAAAAAAACAATTAAATTCACAAGGTAAAGCATCAATGTGCAAAGGGTGAATATAATTCACAAATCACTCCTTTTTGTTTTTATTAGAATTTTTCATACTGTCCCAACTTTTTCGGAATTGGGGGTTGTATTCTCTTATCAACTAAATCAATAAAAATGAAAGAAATTCCAAGCTTTTACATCTAATCAAGTTGGAAATGTATTACCTGTGGAGATTTTAGAGAGAAGCAGACTTTTCTCTGTATGCAAGTCATTTGTTTTTCCATTAAGGGTCTACAGTCCATGCAGAAGAAAAGAAAGTGGCGTTTGAAATGGATTCTCTAAAATGCACAGCACTATTTGTTGGAAAGGAATCAATCAGTTCTGTCATAATTGTCTTTGGGTGGGCAATAGTTAAAGGGATATTTCACCCCAAAATGAAAATGTTAATTATTTATTTGTCCTCATGTAGTTTCCAACATGTATGACTTTCTCTCATGTCACTCAAATCTTGATTTCACGCCACTGGCTACCTGTAGCTGCCCCCATCAAATTCAAGGCTTTGACTCTGGCTTTCAGGACAGCCAATGGAACTGCACCCTCTTACTTCAATTCACTTCTTCAGGTCTATGCTCCAACTCGCCCATCACAAAGAGGCTCAAAGTCTATTTCACGATCATTCACATTCTCTGCTCCTCTGTGGTGGAATGAACTTCCAATATCCACACGATCTGCTGTTACCTTCTCAACATTCAAGAACCAGCTGAAAACACATCTATTCCATGAGCACTTAATTGCACTTACTACTGCACTTAATGTACAGAAAAGAAAAAAAATATCCTTGTCTGTCTCTTTCTTCTGTGCTAGCATCTTTACTACCCCAGCCACTGTGAGAAGTTGTCAGTCCTATACTGCAGATGTTGTTAAACTTTGTATGACAAATTGCTTGCTATGTGTCTCATTTGTAAGTCACTTTGGATAAAAGTGTCTGCTAAATGACTAAATGTAAGTGTTCTCCCTTCCGTGGAACACAAAAGGACAAATTGTGACAAATTTTCCATGCAATTACAAAATATGGGGACTAAGGCTAGTTTCAAACTTAAAAAAAAACATGCAAAAGCACAAGAAGATCATAAATGTGGTCCATATGACTCATGCCCAATATTCCAAGTCTTCTGAAGCCCTACAATAGCTTTGTGTAAAGAATGGACCAAAATGTAAGTAATTATACAATGATAATGTTGACATCCGTCATAGCTTTCTGCGGCACATTCATTAGAGAAGTAGTGTTGTCTGATTCATAAACAAAATGTTCTTTTAAGTCAAATCTTTTAATGAATTGGTTCGTGTAGTTCACAAAACTGATGTAAATGATTAATTCAAAAATGTAACTGATTTAGTTCTCAAGTGATCTCATTCACTCCAAACGTGTTTTGTGTCCATCCGTCTGCTCAGTTGTTTAACTGTTTTCAGAGTTAACATGCACAAAGATGGAAATCTTCAGCCTTTGCGGCATGTCTCGCTGATTTTCCAGCTTCTCGTGTAGGAGCGGCAAGTTTTTTAAATGCTGTGTCAAGTTAAAAAGAATTTCAACTGTTAAAAACGAGTCACAAGGTACCTGCGTTCTGTCATTTCGTTGCACTGTGTCTAGCTATTTTTAAGTACAAGGACGCATTCTGTGTGAACGGCCCCTTTCTCTTTCTTCGATCCAACATCTTTAAATGATGACAAAGCTGAGCATGTGAAACATTATGCAAGCAGTTTTTTATTTTATTTTCAAAGTTAAATATTTTGTATAATAATAATAATAATAATAATATGATATTTTAAAAGGGTATTCATATTCATTTAATTGCCTATTTTAAATGTATTTTTATCAAATTCACAGCAGCAGTTCACTGGAGGGGAAGATAATCAGTGAATAACAACATACATTTTTGTCTGTTCCTCACACAAAGTTCTGATATGACTTCAAAAGACTTGGAATATAGCGTCGGAGTTGTATGGACTTCTTTTACAATACTTTAAAGGCACTATAACATCTTTTAAGCTTTAAAGCCCTGTAACTGCATGGAGAAAAAAATGATGAGTACAATTTAAAAAAATAACTCCTTTTGTGTTCCATGAATAAAAAAGAGAAGGAAGTAGTATGGGTTTGGAACGGCATAAAGCTGAGTGACTCAAAGTTGGGTGAACTATCCCTTTAAATCAACCTCCATGAATGTTGTGAAAGAGCCTGTCAAACTCTTTGTCAGTGTGTGTCTCTGACCTCTGTGAGACATGAACGCTGCTCTCGTGGTTTAAATATTTTCGAAAGCAATTCTAGAAACAAATTGCTGCAATTTGAGCGAATTAGAGCTCACTTTCTCTCAATCTCTCTCTCTCACTTTGAGATTAGAATGGCAAATGAGACAGCAGATGTTTCAGTCCACCATCAGATGTTCAGTGATATTGGGGTTAAGACCCAGTCAACCTTCTCACAGTGGTCAACAACTGACTACGGGATTGTGATTCTTATTGAAAGAAGTAATGCTGCATTTGCTTACCACAAAACAGAATTCAAAAGTCCTGAAAATGAAAACAGAATGAAAGACAAGAACATAGACAGAATAAATCACATACTGTACAACTGCAGAATAGTTCACACAAAAATGAAAATTCTGTCATTATTTACTCACCCTCATGTGGTTACAAACTCATATGCTGTTATGTTTTTTTTTTTTTTTTTTGTAGAAAACAAAAGTAGAACATTTTAAAGAATTGTTTGCATCCCTGACATACTAAAACAAAGTGACTAGGGGCTCCAAAAAATGGACAGTAAACACCAAAAGCACCATCTTAAAAGTAGTCCATATGACTTGTTCACTTCATTTCTAAGTCTACTAAGCCATGCGATAGCTTTGTGTGAGAAACAGACTGAAATGTATTATTCACTGATAATCTTACCCTCCACTGAAGCGTCTAGCCTGGGTTCACCCAGAATATAAAAATGCCTTATACCGTGTTTTTATTCAAAGCAACATAGACTGCATTCAAGGTACACAGTTCATGGATCCCCTGGGAATCGAACCCACAATGCTGGCATCAGTAGTGCCATGCTCTAACTTTTGAGTTACAGGAACAGCTATGAACATACTCTAGCACTTAAAGGTGCTATTTGCAAGATTGACAACAAGCGTTTGAAATGGGTACTGCAGTCCAAATTCAAAATATTGGAGAGTTTTCTGCCCCGCTCCAGACACGAAGCTCATGCGGGCTGCCAGAATGATCATCCATATAGTTTCAGCTACATACTTATGTATTCATATTAGGATAAACACTTCACAATGGGGGTTGAAAACGAATATAAATTCAGATACTGACCGGTCTGAAAGTGTTCCACTTGTTAGACATCCAATACTGGACAGTGCCGGGCCATCAAGTGATTTTGAGTGGAAATACATCACATGGTCTTTACCGAGCCTTGTCGGAAGTATATCATGTGGAGAGGTCCCATGGTAGGTCCTACCAAAAGGGGGAGGAGTTTCTACAAAGCATAGTGACCGGGGGCAGAGGGGCCCCTGCCCAAGGAAGACGCAGTTTACCGACAGGTAAACTATTTTGCGGAAAATATCACATGGGGTTGCCTTCGGGGAACCAGCGCATGTGGAGCACCTATCTCAGTACAGGGCCTCATTAGCGCACTTACTGAGCCGGCAGCGAGTTTCTCCGCAAATTCGACTGCCACAGTGCTAAGGAGGAAAGTCATCCAGGGATCACAGTCTGTGAATACGACTGGGAGTCAAGAGCGCATGTCTTCACCTCAAGGGAGGGGAAAGGCACTATGCGCAAGCAATACACCCGGCCAGTTGTCCCGGAACTTACCTGCTCGTGCCTGCCACTACTCGGGACGAGACCGGCTCAACCCGGAGATTGTAGAACCTCGCAAAGTTGTTGGGTGCTGCCTAGCCCGCTGCTCTGCAGATGTCTGCCAAAGAGGCGCTACTGGCCAGGGCCCAGGAGGCCGCCACACTCCTGGTAGAGTGGGCTCATAACCCCGCAGGGGGTGGCACGTCCTGAGCCTGATATGCCATTGTGATGGTGTCAATGACCCAGTGGGCGATCCTCTATTTGGAGACAGCGCTTCATTTCCGCTGTCCACCAAAGCAGACAAAGAGCTGCTCAGAGCTTCTAAAGCTCTGCATGCGATCCAAATAGATGCGTAAAGCTCACACCAGACACAGCAACACCAAGGCTGGGTCTGCCTCCTCCTGGGGCAGCGCTTGCAGGGTCACCACCTTGGGCACATAGGGGTTTCAGGATCACGTGAGAGTAACTCAGACCGAAATCCAGGCACGATTCGCTGACAGAGAATGCTTGCAGGTCCCCTAACCTCTTGATGGAAGTGAGCACAGTCAGGAGGGCAGTCTTCAAAGAGAGTGCCTTAAGCTCAGCTGACTCCAAGGGCTCAAAGGGAGCTCCACGTATACCCTGAAGGACTACAGAGAGATCCCATGGGGGGAGGAGGCGTGGTCTAGAGAGGTTCAATCTCCTAGCGCCTCTCAGGAACCTGATGATCAAGTCGTGCTTCCCTAAGTACTTACCATCTACCGCATCGTGATGAGCCGAAATAGCGGCTACATACACCTTCAAGGTGGAGGGAGACAGCCGCCCCTCCAACCTCTCCTGCAGGAAGGAAAGCACCGATCCGACTGCACATCTCTGGGGGTCTTCACGTTGGGAAGAACACCACTTAGCGAACAGACGCCACTTCAAGGCATACAGGTGCCTCATAGATGGAGCCCTAGCCTGAGTGATCGTGTCTACCACCGCGGGTGGTAGGCCACTTAAGTCCTCCGCGTCCTGTCCAAGGGCCAGACGTGGAGATTCCAGAGGTCTGGTCACGGGTGCCAGATGGTGCCCTGTCCCTGAGAAAGAAGGTCCTTCCTCAGGGCAATTCACCGGGGGGCTGTTGCGAGGAGCGTGAGATCCAAGAACCATGTCTGGGTGGGCCAGTAGGGTGCTACTAGGATGACTTGCTCCCCATCCTCCCTGACCTTGCACAGGGTCTGTGCAAGTAGGCTCACTGGGGGAAATGCATACTTGCGTAGTCCAGGGGGCCAGCTGTGTGCCAACGCGTCTATACCGAGAGGTGCCTCGGACAGGGCGTACCAAAGCAGTCAGTGGGAGGATTCCCAGGAAGCAAACAGGTCTACCTGTGCTCGACTGAATCGACTCCAAATCAGCTGGACCATCTGAGGGTGGAGTCTCCACTCTCCCCTGAGGGTAACCTGAAGTGACAGCGTGTCCGCTGCGGTGTTGAGGTTGCCCAGGATGTGAGTGGCTCGTAGCAACTTGAGGTGCTGCTGACTCCAGAGGAGGAGACGGGGGGCGAGTTGTGACATGCAGTGGGAGCGTAGACCGCCATGGCGGTGGATGTATGCTACCGTAGCTGTGTTGTCTGTCTGGACCAACACGTGCTTGCCCTGGATCAACGGCCGAAACCTCCACAAGGCAAGCAGTACTGCCAACAACTCTAGGCAGGTGATGTGCCAACGCAGCCGCGGGCCAGTCCAGGAGCCGGCGACTGTGTGCCCATTGCATACGGCACCCCAGCCTGTCTTGGAGGCGTCTGTTGTAACTACGACGCGCCTGGAGACCTGCTCTAGGGGAACCCCTGCCCATAGAAATGCCAGGTCGGTCCAAGGGAGTGACAGACCGGTGTGATGGTCATACGATGTGTCCTGCGGCACCATGCCCATCTCGGGACTCGAGTCCAAAGCCAGTGCTGAAGCAGTCTCATATGCATCAACCCGGTGTGGCCGCCGCTGAGGATGCCATATGCCCCAGGAGCCTCTGAAAGTGTTTAAGTGGAACCGCTGTTCTCCAGTGGAGGCGGCTTGTCCAGCGGCACTGTAGGCCTTAGCCGTCAAGGATGACGTAACCCTACAGGCCCTGAACGGGAGTTTCAGGCGAGCGCCTTATCCACCTGGGGAATCATCGAGTACCCCCTGGCCACTCCACCATCGAGGGTAGCGAGAGCGGGGGAGCTGAAAGATCAGGACCGGGCAGTAAAAGGTGCCTCCCACGATCTTGTCAGCTCCTCATGCACTTCCGGGAAGAAAGGAACAGGGGCGGGGCACAGCTGTGAGTGGCGCCCCGAGCCCAGGAACCAATCATCGAGCCGCGAGGGTTCCGGGGAGAGTGGAGGGTTCCACTCTAGCCCGACACTCGTGGCCACCTGGGAAAGCATGTCCGTCATTTCCGCGTCAGCCTGGGACTGGGCGACCATTCACGAAGGAGGAAGCACAGTCAAAGCCTCTGCATCTGACTGGACGAGCCCGCCCTCCGATGCTGCGCTCGATAACTCATCCTCTTCCCGGGCTCTGAACGAGGGGTCGAGCCGACGATCTCGTCCGAGCGCGCGACCGGGGCAAGCGAGAGTGCTGGGGAATGGGAGGTCCGTGGGGGGATACCCAGCGGAGGTGGTCCCATTGAGGTCCTCAAATCGCCCCCAGTGCTAACCGGCATGGCCTCATACCCATAGGTAGAAGTTACTTTCTTACGAATGCAAGCAAGAATGTAGCTGCAACGTGGTAAGGTGGGCAAGGAGATGGCGGGAACCGGTTAAACAGTCAATGTAAAGTTTAATGATATAACTCAACATAAAACAAACATAAACAAACACAGACACACATGCAATGTGACCAAGTGCGTCTCTGTCTCTCTCGAACTGGCACCTCCTGCTCGTCTTTATCTTTAAGATGGATAAAATAAGAGAGTAAGGTGGAATCAAGAATTGCCAGCCAAAATAATTCAATCTAATTATGTTAGCTTGAGAAACATCCCTTTGAGAAAAATCCCTAAACCGAGACCAAAATTTCTAACACTTATCTCCTCCTAGAGCTTTACATCCACAAAACCTGGTACAGAACTGCAAACTGTTGTGGACAGCCTGGTCTCATGAACATTATCTGACCGTGGCAACATTTTTGTAATACAAAATTACGTGCCTAATTACACGTTTAGGTGCTATTTCCCGGTGAAATGTCTAGCGCGGTTCACCAAAAGCAAGTGCAATTGTGTTTTAATCAGATGAGGTTTTTAAGGTGAATATTAGATATTTTAATATTAGATAATATTAGTTTTAATGAGTAAAATGTAACTTTAACATAAACCTAACCAATAGTGATCTAAAATCAAATGAGAGGTAAACAAAACAGACATCCTTACCCTAAACCAACACCTAAACCCAACCGATAGTGTCCAAAAACAAAATGCAAAATGAAAAGCACATTTTCTGAAGCAACCACGTCATTTCGTGTCGCTTCTTTCACATTCTTGTCTCACGTGACAGCTTGCCCATTTGGCTGGGCTCGAACCTTCATAGTCCAAATTCCAACACTCCATCAGGTGAGCTACCGCTGAAGCTAATCACATTGGAATAAGTGTGTAAATGTTGGTGGGTCTGTAATACAAGCATTATAGTAAAAGAGTTTTGATATCATAACATAGCAGTGTGTGAGTAAATAGTGTGAAATTTCACCAGGAAACTGAGACTGAAAAGACATTTGAAAAGAACATTGAATTTGGCATGTAAAATTCATTTTGCAAAATTGCATGAGACAAGGTTGGTTCTGAAATAGTGTGCTACAACATTTCTAACTGATCAGACCTAAGGTTTTCGTACAGCGGACAATCAAAAATAGGGTAAAATCTCTTAGACTTACAATGATGAAATGTTCAAACGGGACAAAACAATTCAAACTCCACCTGTCAACATTTTTATATGTAAAACAACTCACACAAGGTCTTTGATCCATTCATCCATCCCTCCCGGAATTTCTTTAGCAATCAATTGAGTCGTGTCTCTAATGAGTAAAGCTATTTTGCTATCTGAGTTGCTACCCTTGAAGAGTGTTCTAAACCAGTCTAAACCAGTTCTGTTAGGATGCTACCTTGCAAGGCAGCTCATTAGGTTTTGGAGCAAAGCTAAATACCAAGTCACTAAATACGCACAGCATACATTGTAATAGACAATTATCTGAACATAAAAGTTCTTCCCAATTGCACCTAACTGTATATGACCGTAAGTGAGTGGAAAACATATTTGGAAGAGGCAGTCACCCAGGCAGCCTCTGCCCAGCTCACGGGAATAAAGCAGTAACCACACTTACCAAAAGAAGATTAAAGTTTGATCCCTCATTCCCCATAGTCCCCATTTGTTTCAGGTGAGAAGACAACTTCCCCCTGAATTTTAGCTAAGCACAGTTTGATTCTGTAAATGACCTAGTCTGTACAGATGTTTTAACTGATCATTGGGGACAGCAACATAACTGTTTCATAATGATCAAAAGAGAAAAAACAATAGTATAAAATATAGCTGCAAACAAAAATTACAGGGCCATTTCATTGCAATTGTTTCAAAGCTCTTGGATAGATTAATTTAATTTACTAAAGTAAATCTAGTTTATTAATCTAGATAGTTTAATTTACAATTTTCACCCAGTAGGTAGCACTGACACCAAACTTTCAATGTAATCTCATGACGTGGTCACAAGGTCACATGCTATGTTTGGTCACATGCAAAGACGGCACTGTCACCCTCAAATTCCTTGGCCTGTAGTGCGCGATGGGAGAAAGGTGCCTTATACTCTGCCTTACAGGCTCCATATGGTTAGGATTAGGGTGGGGGCGGGGTTAGGGCATCTGCTGCCTGCCAGGAACAAACTGTGGCCCATATGTACAAAGGGCCCTATAGGGCACAACAGTGCCCTCCCACTTTTTCAGCCATCTTGGTTCCGGAAGTAATTTTCCCATTTTCTTCCATAGGGATTTCATAAAATCCTCCATATCTAGCTCCAAAGTGAGTCACAACATTACAAACTTTGATTTGAAGCAAAAAGTATTTGAAATACTTTTTTAGGGCAAAGAAAAGGTACAAAAGACTGTATACTTAATGTTTTTTTATGAGGGAATGACCTACAATCCCTTTAAGCATTGCTAATAACTGAATCGAATTAAAAACAACAGAAAAAATATAAAACTAGTTGTTGATTATAAGTATAGAAACAATATATTTTAAGTTATTGCAAAATATTTAGATATATACAAATAAATAGGTAGTTTGATAATGTAGGGAGACTGACTGGATTGCAGGCTGATTGGTGGATCTGTATCATGGGTAGTGTAGTCCTTCATCAGAAATTCAGCTGAAACACAATTTTTTAAGAATGAAGTTGAAATAACGCAGACTTGAACAGGCTTATACCATCTATTAACAACCTCGGAGCTCACGGTAGGCCTGTCTTTAAAGGTTTAGAAGTTATTGTTAAAAATCAATTTGCGTATGGAGAAAATGATTGGGATTTTAACTTCCCTTAAGATGATAAAAAAAAAAAACTTTTGTGTTAGCATCTACACAAAAAAACCTCAACTATATAAATATTTAAGTTGGTTGAATATGAGAGCCTTTATGCTGTTTGTTCCCTTTCGATTCAGTTCACTCGACATTGCTGTAAGCACTATGGGGAGTCCCTCTTAGACAACCTTGTTGAAACCCTTATACAGTATACACTTATAGTGGATGGAACTTCTCAGCAAGATGCGAACAGGATGACTCATCATCTGTGCTCAGAACCTGCACCGAGAGGCTTTCCAATCCCCTGTGTGTTCTGGACCGGTGAAGAGTTCTCCACATTGCCGTCAAAGACGCTCTTGGTGAAAGGGTTCTTCGCTTCAGACGCTCATCATTGATCAACGAGGCGCTTCAGCGAAAACTCCTACCTGCTTCCCACAGGGCTCTGGCAAGAGTTACTGTATCCTTTTTATATATACAATATTAACTAAAGAGTTGCTTGCGTGATACACGTCTTTTTAAAATGTCGTTCCGCAAGTGTTTCCTATGCGAACAACACATCCCACTGCCTAATGACCACGAGAGTTGTGTTCAGTGCCTGGGCCACGCACACGCAGCTCTCATGGAGACAGACTGCCCTCACTGCGAGAGCATGAATCTCCAGACGTTGTGCTCTAGGATCGACCTCGTTCTGAGGGAAGATCCATCCTCTGGTGCCTTCCCACCCGCCTCTTCTGTGTTAAGTCCCGAGGGCCCACATGAGGAGGCACAGCAGGCAGTGAGGTTGAGCTGGAAGAATCAGAGGAGAATCTTGCAGCCTCTTCCACCAGCAAGGGTGAAGAACGTGCACACGCCACAGACAAGGAGCTTCTTTGCATCCTCGCGAGAGCGGTTGAAGAGCTCGATCTTAAGTGGTCCCCTCCAGAAGAGCCAGTAAAGCCTCGCCTGGATGAATGGCAAACTGGCCATCGTCAACAGACCATGGTCTGGAGGAGGGCACCATTCTTCCCTGAGATCCATGCGGAGCTCACAAAGACCTGGTGTGCATCTTACTCTTCACGCATTCAAGTCGGAGGTGCTGCCATCCTCACTAAAGTGGAACATGTGATGAAAAAGGCTACTCAAAGCTTCCCCTGGTGGAACAGGCAGTTGCAGCTCACTTCTGCCATATTACTGCCATGGGATGGAAATCCCAGCCCGCCCACCCCTCCAAGCTGTGTCGACTGATGTCCGCACTGGCTGGAAAAGCTTATACAGCAGCAGGCCAAGCTGGTTCAGCATTCCACAGCATGTCGGTGCTCCAGGTTTTTCAAGCTAAGCTCCTTAAACAAATCGATGAGCAAGGCTCCGATCCAAAGCTGTTCAATGAGCTCCGCACACATACATATTTGGCGCTGCGAGCCACGAAAGATACCGCTCAGGCCATCGGCAAAGCGACGAGCAACCTGGTGGTTCTGGCTCAGCATATTTGGCTAACTCTCACAGAGATGCGTGACACAGAGAAAGCTGCCCTCCTCGACACCCCGGTGTTACCCGACGGTCCCTTTGCCATGCCGTAGAAGGCTTTTCAAAGTGCTTCATCGCTCCGCAAAAGCAGTCTCAAGTGATGAAACACTTTCTGCCAAAGAGAAGTAGCACTTCCCCTTTCCTGGCATGCTCCCGATGTAATTCTGGTCAGCGCCCACTAAAGAATCCATCTCTTGATTCCCCAGTGCAGCCGAAAGCTATTACTGAACTGTCAGTGAAGCCATGGTCCAAGCTTAAGCACCTGCCGTCTAAGCGAAAAACATGCAAACGGCAGATCTCTGGCCGTTCCTGACATGAAACATTCCTGACATGCCCAGCCTTGTGAAGAGGAGCCCAGAGCTCACCGTTATTCACGGTCCAGAGCTGAGGAAGGCTCAATTTGAGGCACACAGTTTTTCTCCCCTCTTCCCCAATATTGTTCATTGGGAACGGGACATTGTTAAAATGTTGCTTCTGTGTGTATTACTCAAACAAAGATTGTTCTCACAAAAGAGAAAAAAGCGGCCATTGTACGAACACGGGACGCTTCCCTATGGTGAGCGGCGCTCTATTTCCTATAGCGAGCGAATCAATAAGCCTGGTGTGCTGCTGCTTGTACGTGTGGCGAGCCCTCATGGGCGTGTCAGACTGGGTGTTAAAAACGATCAAGTACGGTTATATGATTAAATTTGTACGCCAGCCACCTCTCTTCACCGGCGTTTTGCAATCTGTGGTCCAACCACATGACTTCATCCTCAGACAGTGATGAGGATTTGGTATATATTCAGCAAAGCAGAAGTCGACCTTTTCGCCTCCGTGGAGAACGCCCACTGTCCCCTTTGGTACTCCATGTCCCAATCCCCGCTGGGCGTGGACGCGCTAACTCACAAATGGCTGGCGAAACACAAGTATGCATTTCCTCTAGTGTGCCTCCTTCATTCTGTCATCAGCATATAAAACTATATGGCCCTCCATGGGAAATACCACTGAGGAGAGACCTTCTCTATCAAGCACAATGCACGATTTGGCATCCCCAGCCAGAGCTGTGGAACCTACATGTGTGGCCTCTGAACAGAGCACATCGTACGAGCCAGAACTGGCTCAGTCAGTGATGAACACCATTTTAAAGGCTAGTGGCGTGTGTTTGCAAATTGGTGCTCTTCACATGGTAAAGACCTAGTGAATTTCCCCATAGTTGAGATTTTGGCATTCCTTCAAGAGCGGCTGGACACTGGTCTTACCCCATCAACGCTCAAGGTTTATGTAGCGACTATCTCAGCATACCATGCCCTGGAGGCTGGCTCGTCAATAGGCAAACATAATCTAATCATAAATTTCTTTAGCAGAGCAAGGCGTTTGAACCCCCCTCACCCTGTTACGGTGCCGACTTGGGACTTAAATCTGGTACTGAAGGCACTCACAAACTCCCCGTTCAAGCCATTGGAATCTGTTGAGCTGCGGGTGCTTTCTTTAAAGACCACACTCCTATTGGCTTTGACCTCATTTAAATGGGTGGGTGACATGCAGGCGACTGACATGCCTTTCATCTGACGTCTGCCATGTGGGACTATTCATATACATTTTAATATGACTTATAAGTCATCGGCCTGTGGCCTGTGACTCCTTATGAAAATCTCTGTTTAGTGTTATAACTCTGGGAGTTTAATGTCATGTAGTGCAGCGTGATGGGATATAGTTTCCCATAGTGTTTACAGCAATGTCTCGTTCCCTTCATCTCAGGGAACGTCTCCAGTAACACATCTAACCTCAGTTCCCTGAGATGAAGGGAACCAGACATTGCAAAACCTGGCCACACAACTTCTTCAGAGTTTCATAATACGAGTCACTCACTCTTGTCCCTCAGTCAGAAAATTCTGAAGAAATGGTGACTGAGCACCCGCTTGTATAGGCCAACTGCACGCCTGAAGGGGCAGGGCTCAGACACCATTGCCAATCAGAGGATTGGCGTGATTGTATAAGGGTTTCAACAAGGTCATCTAAGAATGACTCCCCATAGTGCTTACAGCAATGTCTTGTTCCCTTCATCTCAGGGAACCGAGGTTACATGTGTAACCGGAGACGTTTATCAATTTTCAAGTTCCAAACAATTCTTACAGCTTCTGGATTCAGTGTTTCTGTAAATGGGAGCTCATATTTTGATGCAATCACAAAGGAAATATACTGCTCTATATCTGGCTGTGTCTGTTGTTGAGAAATGCAGAGGAAGTATGAAGTTTTACTGTTGTAGGTTTGATGTGGCAAGACTGGATAAGTTTGCAGAATGGAAGTCCTCTCTTAATAAGTTTATGCAAGGAGAATGTCAAAGTGAAATGCCATGCAGAATCATAATTATCTGTGACTCTGTAATCAGAACATATATACAGTATAACAGAAACATAAAATTTATACTAGTTTTAGATTGATTGGTATGCCAGCAGTCTGTTCACTGACCATCTGATGTACATCACTGATACACATGTTTTTATCGGTCCACCGGAAAACAAATTGTTGCGTTTACAAGGTACCGGGTTGATAACAATTATTGATTTTGAGTGAGAACTACATGCATTTTCCAAAGTTTGCCAGGTTAGTGGCATAAAATCTTGGAAAATACAATTTAGTAGGTAAAAAAAGATTTCCCCAATATACAGTACTGTGCAAAAGTCTTAGACACATAAGATTTTTCAGCTTTAGTGTGTCAATGGGAAATATACATTTTAGACTCTCAAACATTCCTTTTGCAAATAGAAGAGAATAGATTAGAAGAACAGGGAGCCTTGCAAGAGATGCCATGGCCCCCACAAAGCCCCCCACTGAACATCATGTCAGTCTAAATAGATAAAAGAACTGTGGTGAATTCTCCAGAAGAGTCCAGGTGTACCTATGAGAACTGGTGCTGTTTTGATGGCAAAGGTAGTCACACCGAATTGTGATTTAGATTTTTTATGTTTACTGGACTTAGTATGATGTGAATTGATAAATGAAAACTATTTATGGTATTATTGTAGAAGAAATCCTCACTTTGCAACATTTTTCACAAGTGCATAAAACTTGTGCACAGTACTGTATATATACAATGTGTGTGTGTGTGCGTGTGTGTGTGTGTGTGTGTGTGTGTGTGTGTGTGTGTGTGTGTGTGTGTTTGTATGTCCAAGAATTTTATTTTGGAGATATCTACATTCAGAATTGTGAAATTAACATGAAACTTTTGGATGAACAGAAAAGGTATACATTTTCTGATTTTTCTTTTCTTTTTTTCTGTACAACAGTTAACAGAGACTACAACACCTTTATTAAAATTAACTTTTTACACCGGTCTATTAATAGGTATCATATTTTTAAGATAAATCACCTTTAAACAGCATGCCAAATAAAACAAACTGTAGAAACCCTCACAGAAATTATAATGGTTTTCATGGCTGCAAAGGGATTTGTATTGGTCTTAATGAATTTATAATGTCCCTTTGTGTCTCTACTGTTAATGTGTTGGCTTCTACTGGTGGCATGTTATGTCTAGTGGATACCATTATGTACCAATACATACAGTACAGTGTTTGTAATGGAAAGGAACACAAAAAATTTGAATCTTAATTGAACATGGCCCAAAAACCACTAAAAACACAAAATGGTGTTTGTAGTGGAAACTATTAAAATTTCTATTGATTTTTGTTTGCTTGTTTGTTTTTTTTTGTTTGTTTGTTTGTTTGTTTTAGCAGGGATCTCGTTCAAACTCTCTTTTCCTGTCAAAGTGGTCTGTTCTTGGCCAGTTTGCAGGTTACAAATGGACCAGACATCATAATGTGAGATAATGGTCTGGCTTTGCAAGATTTCACATTAAAACAGCCCTCCATTTCCTAAAGGCAATGACTGACTAGTGATAATGACAGGCATTGCCTACTAATACTCTTACTATGCACTGAAAAGCAGACTGTTTCAAAGACTTTGTTCCCTGCAAAGTTCAAACATAAATTAATATGACTTCATTCAGCAAGCCCTCGGTATCCTACCAGTGCATCCCGAGCTGCAGTGATTGAAATGCAATTATTGGCAAATGAATTCATCTCAGAGTGCCTGCCAGTGATTGCTTCCTCATTGCAAGTCCATCTGGGCCAACGAAAACTCTATTCATGCTGAATCCTCAATGAGTTCCCCTACACAGCCCACACCACACGTCGTATCATGCGCCCCTGAGCTCTTTTCCATGCCACATCCAGCAGTGGGTGTTTTCAGGCCAGGTTTATAATCTGCCACAAATCCCCAAGTGTTACTGTACATGTCAGGCTGTCATAATCTCTTCTACATGAGCTGTCAAGTGAAGGGTCTTGTTCCCCATCCAGTGCACAGGGACTGTTAGATTTGGTGCTTTGCAGTCAGTGTTGCAGTCAGTTTGAATATGCAACATATCAATTCATAGAAAAGCCATCTTTGCACAGCAAAAGAGACTTTCATTCCTGCTGAGTGTATTTTTTTACCTTGCTTTGGCTCACTTAGCTGTAAAAACCATCAAATAGTGAGCTCAAAGACATTGACTGCATACCAATTTGCATACTTATACTATGCACAGAGAAATGTGGGTCAATGACAAATAAGTTTGTCTGAGGTGATAAAAATTAGAAATCTTAATAATATATATATATATATATATATATATATATATATATATATATATATATATATATAAAAGCTAGTTTAAAACACATGCAAGTTTGTAAAAATGTAATCTTTTTGTCCATTGGGTTTTATTTTTGAAAAACATTTATTGCATTTTCTGCAAAATAAATTGTTTTCATGACTTTAAAAATGTCAAGTGGTGTAACCGTCAAGTAAAAGCCATTAAAATACTTTTCTTGCTCCTTGAATACACGTAAGTGTACACTTAAAAATTGACTTTACTCAATTGATTAAGTAAACTTGTTCCCTCAATTGAATTTAGTAATGGTGTCTCCAAAACTTGTGTAATTAAGTTCACTTAACTTGGTGTTCATATAAAATTAACTATTCAAATTAAGGTAACTAGATGCAAGTAGAATTAACTCAGATTTGCTATATAAATATGGTTTCTAATTAATAATTTTAGTTGAGTTGACTCAAATTTAGAACATACAATAACAGCTTAAATATTAAAGATGAGTACACAGAAATGCATATATGTGTGTGTGTGTGTGTGTGTGTGTGTGTGTGTGTGTGTGTGTGTGTGTGTGTGTGTGTGTGTGTGTGTGTGTGTGTGTATTTTAGTTGCATGAGCACAAGGTGACCTGAAATGGAGTGAACAGGGTCCAACTTGACCAACGGGGACACAGATCACCCAAATGGTGACATCACACAAAACAACTATTTGCTTCAAAACAACATATATAAAACTACAAAATAGCTAAAACCTCTATGAATTCTTAATAACAGCTATTTAAATGCCTATATGTTTCCTTTGACCAAGGAAATATAATTAAATAAGTCAAGCGCAAGGGATTATGCGTTATTAATAATGAGTTATTAACACTTAATATCTTAAGTCTATAGATTTTTAAGATAAATAAATTCAAGGAATTAATTTATTTTAGTTATGAGTCCAAAACTTGACATTTCAAGTAATGTTTAATTAGGACAACTTATTTTTTCCAGTAATGACAACATTAGGGTTTACAGTGTACACAACCAGGGCTGTGGGAAGATGATTTATGTTGGGGGTGCTGTAGTGGGAGGTGCATTTTTGCGTGTACATGTAGGGAGATGACCATGACAAAAAATTGGAACAATACATTCAAGTTATGTAATTTTATTTGTAGCCTACTTCTGGAAAATATATCACAAAATGTGGGGCTACACTTATGAAAATATGATCCTTTCTTTCTCTTTAAATAGTTAACACTGGCTGTTGCATATATGGGTTTATGCATGTTTTTCTTAAGCGTTTATTTGAGGATGTGATATTTATTTTCTGGTGTCTTTAACCAATGACTTTAGACACAGAGAACTTCAGAAACAACAATAGTTAAAGTGCTCACAGACAGCACAGATTCACTGGCTTTTTACTAGCATGTCAATTTGCAGTGGGCCACCTTTACCTGGGTTATTTTTATGGCATTTTATAGAAGATAAAAACAATGTAATCTTTATTGTTGTGCGTGTTCCCATAAAAAGTCCAAAAAAAGTCTGGAAGAAATACTGATTTTGACTCGTTTTGAATGGGATTAAAATCAGTGAAAAGCTCTGGCAATCATAATCAGCCCCACATAAAAGGAATCCCGTCCATATAATGGTTAATGACATCACATGGCTCATTGATACAGGGTTGCAACTTTAGTAATGGTATGTCAGAGGATGTATATTAGGATGGGGATGCTTTTTTTTTTTTTTTTTTTGCTATTTGATTACCTTGACTCACTGGCCATAGTGAAACGGTGCCGCAATATGCAGAAAATAAAAATGTTTCATTGCTTATTTTTAAGAAATAATTAAATAAAAAATATCCCAAACTACTTATACAGTATACCAACATTTGTTTTCTTCAAAGCAGTTAATGAGACTTTTATTTTATTGTTACGTCACGTGACATTTTTGACTGTAATTCAAAAATATTAAAATCACTTTGAATTCAGAAATTTAAAACATGTTTATCATAGTAGAGTTGTATTTTTAAAAAAAATTATACACAAACTGTGCATCATCACATCAAGGTTTACATGATGTTTACAGAGGCAAATGCATAAATAAATGTAAAATAATGATCGAAAGAAAGAAAGAAATATAAAATCGTATTTTTGATAGAATGAATTAAGCAGTTTTGTGCTTCAAACTAATGCAGTCACACATGATGATATGATGATATTGCAATGTCACATATTTTTAGGGAGGCTGAGATGAAATTTAGGGGGGCTAAAGGCCTCGTAAATGGGGTTCAGCGTCGCCTATGGTAGGCTGTCATCCGCTCAACCTTCGTGTGTTTCACCGAAAGTGAAGCGCTACCTGAATTGTGTGGCTTGCACGTGCTGCGCAGTCTCATCACATTTTAAATTTTTGTTTGGCTTAACATACAGCTCAACAAAACGCAGCGAGGGACTTTATATACATAAAAGAGTCTACTCATCTCTCGCTGTTGCTTGCATGCCAGTGATTACCCCTACACATGCCAGTGTTGTTACGCTTGTCATAGGCTGACGACCCCTGAATTAGACTGTCTTGAAATAGTCTGTCTTTAAAGGTGCTGTAAGTGATTTTAGCCGTTCTGGAACTTCCACTAGTTAAATTAGCCATGCCCCTTCTTTCTAAAACCCTGCACTCTAAAGAAACACAAACACACTAGAGACTGTTGTGGTGGATCAGATGGAGGGGGAGGGTCTTCCTGAGCATTTCACCATCCGACCATGAGCGTTTATGGGAGCAGGACACCGTACAGCCACTTATACCAGTATATGGGTTGCCCTGTGAACTCGCACAATTATTGACAGGCTGAATGTCTTCCAATTACTTAAACAAATGATCTGACCGCAGCCTGCGGACATATTTTCCCCCACTGTTTACCCAGCCAAGGGCTGTTACAGAGGCAGGTGTGATATTTCATGGCACCTACAGTATTTCGTGATAACTGACACCATTTTCTGCATGTCATTTCTTAAAAAAAATTACTTAAAAAATCACTTACAGCAGTGGTAGTTATACAAGACACAAAACTGGCATTTATATATCCACATGGATGGAAGGCAACTCTGGGAAGGCACAGTCAAACTATCCTCCAATAGTGTCTTTTCTACCATTCCTACCACCGATTCTAGATCAAGGATTCTCGTCCTACTGAATAATCCACAGGCAGCAACAAACAGCATGAAAACACATTGAAAATTAGTGATGTCTGTTCCTTGGCAATTGAGATTACCACTGATACAACAGGAGAAGTGTGGTACATTTCTGTGCAGTTTTATGACACTCTATGGATGAAGTTAACCATATTGTGGTGTTTTGTTGGTGAGCAAATCACTGTTTTGAACGAATCTTTTAAATGAAGGAACCATTTAAATGAAGAAAACAACATTTTCGTTCAATGATGTTTCAGACTCAAAGTGGCACTGAACCAGACATTGCATTCATGAATTAACTGAACGAACTGGGACAGATCTGGAAAAATCATAGATCGGCTTTGTTATTTTTTGTGGAGCAAATGCTTATGATGCTAAGAAATGCATCTTACTGGAGTCTCTTAGTAGATTTGTAGACACATTTTAATAAAAGATAATAACATGATAACATGAAAGACTTCGAGGACTGACTCATACAAAAAAGACACTTATTTGTCGCCGCATACTATTGGCGAATCCAGCCTAATCTCATTAATATACGTAGCTATTTGTATGTTAATATTTGTAACATTTAAACTGACATGTTTGTATGTTTGGATAGACATTAAAACTACAAGCATTTTTACATATTTACAGCTTTAGAAACGAATCCATTACAACTATATTTGAATACACAAATCGATTATAAATATATTTGTACATTTTTACTGGTTTATAGATATTTTGGATACCTTAACTCTACCCAAACCTCTAAATATAACCACATTTCAACAATATAAAAACATGAAACAAGTAGATTAATTTACAGTAGCAATAATTTCTTTACAATATATTAATTTATATATATTTTACAGTCGCTAATCCCACACCTACTCCTAAACCTAACCATTTATTAAGCAAATAAAATACGTAACAGGTAGATAAATGGCATAAAAATGGCAAAATTCAGTACAAAATAGTCCAAAGGGTGATGCGCTGCATCCGATGTGCTCCCTGATGGCATACAATAGCATTGTGTGAGGTGGAGAGTAGAATTTAAATTATTAATCGCTGTAAATCTTCTCCTGAGCTGTCATGACTCATATCTCATTCAAACATATACATCACAGAATCAACCTTATTTTGCAATGCGGAAGTAAGCAGCGGCTGCATTTCTGGCGAATGTGAGACAGAACTAGAAGGTTATAAAACCAGAGTTAGTGATCTGGGCTTATAAAACTATCACACAACCAAAGGATGTACAGCAGAATTATGTGCCAATGTTGGATAATTTTCTAACGTTAGCAATTATAGTAAAAGAGTAAGTAAATCATTCACTTGTTGCTGTGTGTTGTTGTACTGAAGAGACGGTAATAAAATCTGCTTCTTTTTTTACCGAGATTGTGGCGATGCAGTCTTTCTTGTCCCCGTGTAAACCCGTTCATATGTGCCTGCATAACCTCCAATGATGCCTTTATTTATTTATTTATTTCCAAAGGCGATGTTTCATAAGCCAAGCGAGACCTGCGTGTCTGTTTACTATGCACCGCTAAGAAATTGAGAATGCTCTCTGACAAGAACGGAGAGTAAAATGCGATTATTTTGTCAAGCTGAAACAAGATGCAGTTTTGGTGCAAAGAAAGTTGAAAGAGCATTTTTCCGGCATCTTTCTTCTCTCTGCTGGTTGTGTAAAGTTTGTGGAGGCATTTCAGGTGGCGCCCAGGACTGTCTGTGTCAGCGCCTGATTTAATTCATTCTGCCAGTGCAACAGTGTGTGATTAAACGATGGCATAATGCAATAAACGGTAAAACTATATGCACCAATGAATTTATGAAAATCGTAATTAATAATAATAATATGTCAACATTTATTGCCAGCCTGTAATATAAGCAGCATAATGTGGTATTTTTGCATAGCTAAAATAGCTGGAAGTGGCTTATCCCGGAAGTGGTCCACATTCAGTGTTTCTAAAGGCGGCGCCCTGGATTTGCTGAAAAATAAGGTGGATACGGTCAGAGACTGATACAGCATGTCACAAACAGTCATGAGACACTTAAGAGCCAATGAGTACTCGACATCACTGCTGTATAACTACTGGTCGTAATGCTTGAGGCGGCAATTTTTGAATTTTGAAAATAAAACCAACGCGGGTTGACGTTTACAGCAGGCACGACAGTGCTGCGGTGGATGGAGACGGAGATAGTTGAATAAAAGGCTTGAATTTGGGTCTGTTCTTCACAGAAAGCAGTCTGAAGGTTTGGATTATTGCTAACAAATGTATGGATTGATTTTATTATTGTTTTATGGTGTTTTTTTGTGGTTTTAGTATTTTGGCATATTCTAAAATCTACTTTTTGTGTCCCATGGCAAACAGAAATAAAAATTAAATCTGTAATAAATGATTAAACAATTACAGAGTTTTTATTCATTTTAACATTTTACAGTTTAGTCTTGGTTAAAGTGATATAATAATTTAAAACATTGTATAGAGCAGCAGAAATCACACAGAACTGAATGAAACCATTAAAATATCATATTATTATGTCAATTGCATTAAACAAGATGGGCTATTTGCACTTAGTGTAAATAGACACTCCGTTAAATAAATGTGTTGGCATTTAACTAATCTTATTGATTATAAATTAAATGTAATTAACTGATTAATTCTATGAATTATTCAATATGAATCAATTCAAACAGTACAAGTAAATATTTCTATAGGTTTTAATACGTAAACTGATGACGCTTAGATGCTGTCAATACGTCAGTATTGTACGTTTAGGTGTCTATGCAGACGTAAAAGAATGTACGTTTGATAGAACCAAACTTTACGTAAGAATACATACAAATTCTCATGAGATCACGTTGGTGAAACAGCGTAATCAACTTAATGAATCTGTGAACAAATCTTTTTGGTGAGCGGATTCCAAAGATTCAAATCACTGGGATGAATCAAAATCCCCACCACTCATGCACTACCCTGAGTAAGAGAGAATAAAGAGAAACAGATTTGTGGTTCTCCTACCATGGGTGACACATTGTTCTATGCATGTAGCCTACCATCTGTTTTGTAAGCTAGCTCTGCACCATGATCAAAATGTATAAACAAGACACATGTTTTTTATCAGTTTGTTAGTGTGAAAGATTCAATCAGAAATCTTGATTTGGTGGCAGTGACCTTGCGATGCACTGTCTGACGTTTATATCAGGAGGTGTTTAAAAGCGATGTGTCTGGAATGGAATTGCTTGAGAGACACCCAGTGGAGAGATTGTAGAAGTGTATTGCAAACCAACACATTCAACCCCAATGGCTCTCATACTTTTCAACAGACTGTCTAAGATATGTCTAAAAGACAAAAGTTCCAGTCCTGAATGCTGATTGGTCAATACAGCGCTGTGCATTAGAGTTTCCTATTCTACCCCTTTAACAGTTAAGGTTTTGCACAAACTAGTGTAGTCCATGCAAGCTCTGGAAGGTATTCTAAGAGTAGAAATTCTGAAAATAATGAAAATTTTTATTTTTCACTCAAATTGTTATGATGATAAAATGATTTGTAAACAATATATATATATATATATATATATATATATATATATATATATATATATATATATATATATCAAAGTAAAAGCATTTTAACTGGTGGTCTCAGATATATGTGCATTTTAGATAATACATTTAAAAAAGAAAGAGAAATACATAAAAAATCTTTAACTTAAAAAGAAATTCATGTAAAATTTTATTTTACACTGAAATTATTAAGATGATAATATAATTTGTAATAAAGCATACAATTTGTAACAAATGCAAAGTAGAAGCATTTTCACTTGTGGTCTCAAACATATTTACTTTTAAAGAGAAAGAAAGAAAGAAAGAAAGAAAGAAAGAAAGAAAGAAAGAAAGAAAGAAAGAAAGAGAGAAAGAATGAATGAAAGAGACAAGAATGAAGAAATAAAGAAAGAGACAAGAAGGAAGAAAGAAATAAAGAAAGAGAAGGAAAGAAAGAAACAAAAGAAAGAGAGAAAGAATGAATGAAAGAGACAAGAATGAAGAAATAAAGAAAGAGACAAGAAGGAAGAAAGAAAGAAAGAAAGAAAGAAAGAGACAAGAAGGAAGAAAGAAAGAGACAAGAAAGAAGAAAGAAAAAAGAAAGAAAGAGACAAGAAGGAAGAAATAAACAAAGAGACAAGAAAGAAATAAAGAAAAAGACAAAAAGAAAGAGATAAAAAGAAAGAGAATGAAAGAAAGAGGCAAGAAGGAAGAAAGAAAGAAAGAAAGAAAGAGACAAGAAGAAATAAACAAAGAGACAAGAAAGAAAGAGACAAAAAGAAAGAAAGAGACAAAAAGAGAGAGAGAGAGAGAGAATGAAAGAAAGAAAGAAGAAAGAGAGACAAGGAAGAAAGAAATAAAGAAAAAGACAAAAAGAAAGAGAAAGAAATAAAGAGACAAGAAGGAAGAAATAAAGAGACAAAAAGAAAGGAAGAGACAAGAAGGAAGAAATAAAGAAAGAGACAAAAAGAAAGAAAGAAAGAAAGAAATAGACAAGGAAGAAAGAAATAGACAAGAAGGAAGAAAGAAAGAGACAAAAAGAAAGGAAGAGACAAGAAGAAATAAAGAAAGAGAAAGAGATAAAAAGGAAAATAGAAAAAAAATTAGAAAATACAGAAGAAAGAGAAAGAACAAAGAAAATAAGAAAAAGAAACAAGAGAAAATAAAAGAAAAAGAAAAAAGAAAGAAAAAGGAAGTGTGGGGAAATAAGAGCTCTCATGTCCCAGTGCTCCTTAGAGTCAGACTCTTAACAAGCAGAATATAAACTAGACCAAGAGTGGGTGGAGCAGCTCTTTATGCGGCGAAAGGATGCCCATGGGGTGGAGGAACGTGTTAATTGAGATCTTGATCCTCCAGAGGTCGCCCACCAGAGCCTCTAACTCCATTTATTTATCTGATATTTTATTAGCTGCAACAGGCCACACTCACAGACTTGCTTTAATTAGGCCAGTACAATCGTTCGCAGCCATGTTCCTTGTTCCGGTGGGGACGAGACAGATGCTTGGATGATACAGATTCAGAAATCACAAAAGCTGGAATGTAACATTTCACTTCTATATAGACCAATTATTACATTGTGGAGCTCTTTCACAATGTATCAGTGTTATTTAATAATGATGCAATTAGTGAGAATAATTGTACTATATATGTACAGGATGAACTACGTGTAAGTTATTATTATAAATTATTATTATATTTAATTATTGCATGGAGGAGATCAGCAGTTACAGAAATAGTCAAACCAGCCCATCTGGCACCAACAATCATCCATGCAATTATCTAATCAGCGAATCATGTGGCAGCAGTGCAGTGCTCAAAATCATGCAGATATTGGTCAGGAGCTTCAGTTAATGTTCACATCAACCATCAGAATGGGGAAAAAATGTATTTGTGGCAGATGGGCTGGTTTGAGTATTTCTGTAACTGCTGATCTCCTAGAAGTTTCTCAGAATGGTGCCAAAAACAAAAAACATCCAGTGAGCAGCAGGTTGGTGCTGTTTTGGCAGCATGAGGGGGACCTATACACAATATTAGGCAGGTGGTTTTAATGTTGTGGCTGATTGGTGTATATAAATACACTTAAATTCTTCCTCTGCTGTTCTTCACTCACACTCTAGCATTTGACTATTTCAGTACCCAACTGAAATGTAATTGTCCCCCTTAGATTAACATCTGTAAGTCACTTTGGATGAAAGTGTCTGCTAAATAAATGTAAAATTAAATTTGTACCCGCATTGTGGTTTTTGAAACCGGTACGACTTTCGTTCTTCCATGCAACACAAAATGAGTAATTTATAGCAGAATGCCCAGGCTACTCTGTCAAGCAAGATTTGCAATGAATAACTTATGGACTACTTTTTGATGCTTTTGTTGTTTGTTTGTTTTTTGTTGTTGTTTTTTTTTTGTTTTGTTTTTTTGTGGAGCTTGATAGCCCATGGTTCCCATTCACTTTCATTGTGTGCAAAAGAGCAGTTTGAACATTCTTCAAAACTTCTCCTTTTGTGTACCACAGAAGTAGGTAATATGGGTTTGAAACAACATGGGGTGAGTAAATAATGACAGAATTTTCATTTTTGGGTAAACTATGACTTTAAATGTCTTGACAAAAGGGCACAATGGCAATAGTCTATATCTTAAAGTTAATCATTTTAACAGCTAGACCCATGAAGTCATGCTGATGAGAATCAACTCAAAACTGAATATAAATGTAAAATATGAAACTGAAGGAAACAATGTAACGGTTTTGTATTTGATTTATTCATCAGTGCCTCTCGTCGTCTTTCCTGGGAAAATCCATTAAACAAAATGATATGTACAATGGAAAACATAACCAGCAGAGTAAACAAGTCAAAAACTGGTTGTCAAGAGTAGAAATGTCCTATCCTGTTACAGTCTGTAAGGAGTCCACATGTTTGAGGTTTCAGCTCTCCTCTGCCTCTAGATTGATGTTGTTTCCAAACTTGGCGTATAATTGAACCTTCAGATCTCCAAGAACTTCCTGTATGGATGAGACACTGTTCTCCCGAGCCTTGATCTCCTCCTGCAGAGCTTCCTGTGAATGCCAGAAGATCAGTAGGTAGATGCTGAGAAGTACAACACTATTTAAATAGTGACATGATTTGCATATGAATATTAATAAAAGAATAATGACTTATTACTGTTGATGGCATTACATTTATGCAAGTTATTTTGCCATTTAATGGTAACAAATGGATTTTTAATCTATGTCAAACTGCTATGCTTATCTAAATGCTATGTGTTCACACTTGAACGATGATGAATGAACTGGACAAATGAGCCATGTTGTTTCCTGTTGAACATAACAGTGATGTAATAGCGTTGTTGGATGCTATTTCCACCAAATGGTGCCAGTTATTGCATACCCAATGTTAAAGGGATAGTTCACCCAAAAATGAAGATGATCTCACCATTTACTCACCCTCATGCCATCCCCAGATGCGTATGACTTTCTTTCTTCTGCAGAACACAAATTAAGATTTTTACAAGTATGTTTCAGCTCTGTTGGTCCATACAATGCAAGTGAATGGTGAGCAGAACTTTGAAGCTCCAAAAAGCACATAAATGCAGCATAAAAGTAATCCATAAGACTCCAGTGGTTAAATCCATGTCTTCAGAAGCGATATAATAGGTGTGTGGACCTAAAGAGCTGAGATATTTTTCTAAAAATCTTTGTTTGAGTTCTGCAGAAGAAAGTCATACATATCTGGGATGGCATGAGGATGAGTAAATAAGAGTATTTTAATTTTTTGGGTGCAAAGAGTGAACAATGGTAAAAAAAAACATATTGGTCAGGGTTAGAGTAAGGATCAGGGTGCCGGCTATGTCACCTTTGCTGCCTCCAGCATTTCCTGCGTTTCTTCTTGAGAATGACTGATGAAGACTTCTCCGATCTGATACGGCATAAGCATAGCATCATCCTCACACATCATGAGGTCATCGCTGGCATCCTCTAGATTCTGTAAGGATTTCTGGAACAAGAAAAAGGTTTGATCAGCGATGACCTGAGAAAGAATGCAGCTGATTTTATATACCAGACACACTTTTCTGTTTACCTTTTTGGCCTCAATTTCATCCTTTATTTCAGACATCCGATTTGTATTTCTCGCAAACCTATTGATCTTCTGCTGGTCCTCAAATGTTACATTGACATCTTCAGCTGCCTGTCAGGATTGAGAAGACACTTTTTAATTAAAACAACATTTATTCCAATATAAAAATGTCACTTTCTTACCTACCTATCACTCTTTCTTTTCTATCTATCTATCAGTATAAATCAGAGTCAGTGGCGCTCATATAAATGGATAGACTTGCAGGAACATGAGCTTGAGCAAAATCACATCAGTTCATTTAATTACAATGACAAGAGTAACAGTAAATGACACGAAACAAAGGACAATTGTCTTTAATATTGCGACGTTAGACAGTTTGTCTAGCTGCATTCACAGCACGAAAATAGATAATCTCCCAGGTTCTCTCGTCATCTCCTCTAGCAGTGTGTAAGATATTTCGGCAATGTTAAATTGAGCACAGCTCAATCAAGTATGTGCGGTAAATCTCGATAGAATAGCGTTTATGTGAAAACATACCACTCCTTTCTTCATGGTGGCCGCCATGTTGAACCGGAAAGGGACTGCGTGCACGCGCGTGAACGGTGAGAGGTCGGAGCATGTGCGTATCGATGGTGTATGTCGCGTGTTTTTGATGCCATTTCAAAAGTTGAAAGATTTTGGGAATGGAAAACAAATGGTAATGTTGTGCTAATAAGTGACTCAAGTAATCTTTTACTTGATCAAGATAATAATTATTATTATTATTAATATTTATTATAATTATTATTATTATTATTATTTTGCCAGTTTCCATAGTTTTCTTTGTGGTAGTGATTTCACTATGTAACACTGGGTGGTAAGTGTTATTTCCTAATTGCTTATGCCTCAAAAGTATAGAAAATGGCTATTATTACCCACAAACTTTGCTTTTGTGACCAGGACAGTGATATTTTGAAATATACCTATTTCCAATGAGAAAACGAGGGAATTTGTGTCTTTTCGTTCACAAAGTCCGAAAAAAACAACATATGAATCCAAATTAACATGTATTTATACAAAAGTAATACAAAAATGACTACAAAAGATTTAGAAGTGAGTAGTTTTTCGAGAGTTACGATTATAATGTAAATCACTTTCATGAATCAGCCCTCAAATGTAGTCTCCCATCATGTTCTCATTATACTGTCCTTGGTAGCGGCGTTCAAAGTCCAGAATATCCTGATGGAAGTGCTCGCCTTGCTCCTCCGAGTACGCTCCCATGTTCTCCTTGAATTTATCAAGATGAGCATCAAGGATATGGACTTTGAGGGACATCCTACAGCCCACTGTGCCATAGTTCTTCACCAGAGTCTCAACCAGCTCCACATAGTTTTCGGCCTTGTGATTGCCCAGGAAGCCCCGAACCACTGCGACAAAGCTGTCCCAAGCCGCTTCTCCTTATTAGTGAGCTTCTTGGGGAATTCATTGCACTCCAGGATCTTCTTTATCTGTGGTCCAACGAAGATACCGACTTTGACCTTTGCCTCAGACAGCTTAGGGAAGAAGTCTTGAAGGTACTTCAAGGCTGCCGACTCCTTATCTATAGCTCTGACAAACTGTTTCATAAGGCCCAATTTGATGTGCAGTGGTGGCATCAGCACCTTCCGGGGGTCCAACAGTGGCTCCCATTTGACGTTGTTCCTCCCCACAGAGAACTCGGTCCGCTGTGGCCAGTCCCGCCTGTGGTAGTGTGCCTTGGTGTCCCTGCTGTCCCAAAGGCAAAGATAGCAGGGAAACTTGGTAAAAACGCCTTGGAGACCCATCAGGAATGCCACCATTTTGAAGTCTCCTGTGACCTCCCAGCTGTACTCATCATACTTCAAGGCATCCAGCAAGGTCTTGATATGTATCCACTTAGTCAGCTGGAACTAAACCGAACAGGTGGGCTTAAGGCCTCTGTATTTATACTACTATTTATATTACTGGAAAGTTCTAGAAAGTTCTAGAAGTTACTCCAAGTTTACTCAGCACTGAATCTATCTGGAAAATAGGTAAATATCACTGTCCCGGTCACAAATGCAAAGTTTGTGGGGAATAATAGCCATTTTCTATACTTTTGAGGCATAAGCAATTAGAAAATAACACTTACTACCCAGAAACCAAAAAAAAAAAAATAAAAATGTGTGGTGTTTTCAGGGCGATTGCTGTCATCTGCTGGGCAGGAGTAGAAAAAAAAATAATAAAGGACAATAAAATACATTGGAAAACAATCAACAAAATAAAAGTTATTTTGATACATTTTGTCACATAATAGGCATGATATACCTTTATGTTATATTTCTACAACATCATTGAAAAGATAACGTTGAACCCACAGAATATATTTTCAATTTATAGGCTACATATTCAACATTATCAACTTAATAAGGACAAATTCCTATAAGTATCAGACTTTTAAAATAATAAAATATTTTAAATGCTAACATATTAATTTATGTTGTTGTGGTGATTTTTGTGGGTTGTATTTTGAGAAATTGTAAAATGGATGACTTCATATTTGTTTATTTATTTTGTGATAATCTAACTGATGAACACTGAAAAAAAAAATGACTAGTAAGATTTACTTCATTTTTATTTAGCATGTTTTTGCACAAAGTGTTTCTAAGTTAATTTTAATGGTATACAATTTTGTAAAAATCTACTTCCCTTTATGACATAAAATGTTTTAATGTGCTGTGAGTAAATGTAACGTAAGTTAATAATACAGTAAACTATGTTTACTTCAGCACAATTCTTTTTTTCTTTTCTGCAGTTTCTTCATCAATTCAATCTTGTATTGCAAAGAATCAAAAGCAAACTCAAGTGTTCAGTGTTCTTCTAAAGCCCGGGGACCCAGCTGTTAGTTTACATAATGATATTGGACACAACCTGACTACACAAACTCGAGGTGGTTGCTATTGCTTGAGGTTCTAAAACATCCTCTTTGTAAACAGAGCAACACCCAAAGACAAATATTAAGCTGTGCTAGTGTCATTCCTTAATTTTCACTAAATCACTAAAATTATTATTTCACATGTATAGCCTTCACATCACATTGCTCAAGGGAATTGTTAACAATTGCTTAGTACCACAATATTCCAGTCTGTGAATGAAAAATACCAAATATGCTATCAAATAGCTTTCAGTATTATTCATATTTGTACATTTTATATTTGAGTAGACCTACAGTATATCAATGCAATTATTATAATAAGCTTATGACAGAGTCTTTGATAAATGTGAAAATAACGATAACAACTCTAGAGCATGCAGCAATTCTGTTATTGTAACAGCAAAAGTGAACAAACCTTTCAACATACAAAACATATTTTGTTAATCATACCACATTTGGAGAATTCAACAGTTTTACGGAATGCTTTCAAGGTTTGTCTGAGGTTTTTCACTGCCCCAATAATCCCTTTTATGACAGCAGCTATCAAGTTCACAGTGGCCACAGAGGAATTCGCTTTTCGCCCCCAGTGTGTACATTTACAATGTGACTCTGTATCCATGAATGGTGCAAACATGACAAAATCTTACCCCCTGCTCATCTATTATCTAGGGTTTCATAGGTTCCTAATTGTTTGCTATCGTGCTTTCTGTCGAAGGCAGTGTTCTGTTTGAGGTTTCTCTCATGAGATATTAAAAAGTTTATAGTACACTTTGGTAAAGCAAGTGGATTCCTCAGTTCAAACAACTGAGTGCTCAATCATTTGTGAATCAGATAGTTGCATATACTCCCAGAGGATGGTCAGGACATTAGGGAATGGTTTGAATTCCCTGGCTGGGCATGTGGGAGACAAACTTAGAATAATTATTGGATTTATCTTATGGAATTACCTGTTTTATGCTGACACAATTTATGCTATATAGCAAATGAGCTTCTTTCAATGAAAAGCATCATATTATGACATGAAAAAATATTTGAAATAGAAACATAATTTCAATTGCTAATTTATGATAAATCAATCAAGAAAAAGGGTGTGTCAATAACATATCCCAGAGGATCACTGGGACATGAGTTTACCATTAATCACATTGTGATTCCATCATAGGATTAGCCCAGTAGAACAGTAAGCTGTAAATTAGCCTACATCTCCATAGCTGTTTGTTTTCCCTTTGAAAGGTGAATAACATGAGTGGAGTTTTCTCAGAGTAAGTTAGGGGTTTGAATGAAACTGTTTTAAGAAGAACAAAGTCATTAATTGTGTTTACCAATACGCTAATAAGTAGCATACTGAAAATGTGCTTATTTGATAAATCAGATGCAAAAAAACAAAATGCATTTACATGAGACAGTGGTGTAACCTAGGGTAGGCCGGGGTGGGTATGGGCTCACCTGAATTAGACCCAGGCCCACCTAGAATTTTAGAGATTATTCTTTGACTTCGAATATATAATTATAAAATAGTTTAGTTAATGTATAAATTCTGATTTCTGAAAGAGTGAAATAACTGTTTAAATGCGCTGCTTCTCTGTTGTTAAGAAAAATGTGGTTAAAAAATTTTGGGGCGAAAACTTGGCTCATCCATTGTTACTGAGGCCCACCCAAAAGTAATTTCCTGGCTATGCCTTTGACATGAGATTTGAAGAAATCATTTTACTCTCTACTTTTAACGGAAAGACGAAAAAAGTCAGGCTTGCAACACTTGCACACATTGGATAAGTCAGTAAGAACGCTGTATGGAGGTGAGGGCATGGTCGAGTGCCCGTCTGGAGAGAGAAAAAGCTAAGGAGTTCCACCTGAGATGAATTGCTACTAATTACTGTTTCTATGTTCGCAGTTAGAGACAGAGGAGATAAAAGTGACCCAGTCCACAGAGAGACAGAGCGCAGACGAGAGACTGCGTGTTTTCGATTGTGTTTTGATGCTGTAAAGCCGAACTTTGTGTATGCTAAGAAGCAGAACTTGATTTATATAGACTGACAACAAACCTCTGTTGAGTGTAACTGGAAAGTGACTCGTGTGTGTGTGAAATATTAAAGAACCTGACTCACGTGAACCGTGGAAACCGGCTCCCGCTTCCTCCTTATCTGTCTGTCAGTGAACCTTGTCACATGCTGCTATAGGTGTTTACAAGCAACGTGAAATCGGGGTAATAGAGAAGGATATAGCTGCAGGCCGAGCTCCAAAAAAAGGGGCGGGAGCTCCAAACTGCCAGCAAAGATATACAGAGCCCCTAACCTCACCCTTTCTCTAACCCTTAAGGCCCAGGTATACTTTGTTTTTGCAGGTACCGGATAGGCTCGCGCCCGGCCGACCACCTTGCCTTTTTGAGTATACTTTTCTGACCGCAAACAAATAGGAACGCGTTCGACACATGCGCACTACAACTGCTTTGTGACACCCTTTTAGTACAGTCAATTGCCAGCACATGTGCAGGCAACGTGCACAGCCGAGGACCGCACGCGTGAGTCAAGAAAATCTAGGCGGCTGATGACACAATTTTTGTTTCACATACTATGCACAGAGCAATCCGCAACACGCACACCAGAAGTATACTTTGGCCTTATCCGTGTATGGAAGTGTTGACCCCTTTTGGAACCATATAAAGCCTAACATATGAAATATTTGTTAGAAAATTTATTTTTTAAACCTGTTTAAAACTATTTTTCTAGAAAATAAGGAAATTTAAAGCACATGTTGCTTGAATTCAATAAATACTCATTTTGAAATATCAGTAAAAATATAAATGTTATTGTTAATTCTACTTTATCAAAATCAGCAAAGTTTTCACATAAAAAGATGAGTGCATTAAAATATGAAGGTAGCTATTTTGGAAATTATTTTACAAGGTCTTCTACTTCCAGAAGAGCATGGAAACTTTCACCAGGTGGCATTATAAGATTAAAGAGTTGCTAAAAAAGATGTTTTAATTAGAAACAGGAAGGCAAAAGAGGGCTAGGGGCCCTCATAGTCACAGGGCCCTGTTGAGGGGGCCTTGTATATTTAAGCATATACAACATTTGTTTTCAAAGTTGATGGGCCACAAGACCTAGCAGGGATTGTCACGCTATTCAAAAAACACAACAACAAATCCTTTGTGTAGAAGGATGATCTCAAATTGATCAGTTCAACAGACTGTAAACAACAGATAATCCAATCAACAATCCTAAATATTCTGACATTAAGAAGACAGCCCACATTCACTAGCTCAAAGGACGTTTTGGTTTGTATCTTTTTCTCAATATTCAAATCATGACTCTTACAATTAAAGGGGCAGTTTACCCAAAAATGAAAATTCTATCATCATTTATTCACCCTAATATTGTTCCAAACCTTCAAACCACAATGTAAGCCTTAGTCACCATTCACATTCATTGTATGGTGGAGAAAAAACAAAAACAATGAAAAAAACATGATAAACAAGTTCTGATAGAATTTTCATTTTTGGATGAGCTATGCCTTTAAATGCATTTCCTGTTCCTTCCCATGTTTTCAGCTAGTGAGGAACCATTAAATAAATACAGACTTAGGTTGGTATCATGTACCTGGATGAGAGTCATAAAGAGCAAATAAACTTTGAGAAATGAATATCCTTTACACACATCCTGTTTGGGTCCAACCACACCTACAAAACAGAGTGGCCCTCGAGAGCTGTTCTCAGAGCTGTTTGGCACTTTCTCTGGTTCAGTTATAGTTTTATGCCATTTTTACGAAGTTATGCTATCTGTGTGTGATCAAATGTAAGAAAGCTTGTCACATTCTACATAGAATAGCTCAGCAGTGAAAAAACAATTGAACTTGATCAAGAGCACATAATTAACACATCTTAACCACAGACTTGTCTCATGTAACTAATAACTATAATTAATAACTAATTTGGAGCCCCACCCTCTCTGAGGACAGGTATATGTGTACATATGGGCTTGACAGATAGCAGAGAGCTGGTGATTACTTTAATCGAGGTTGGGAAACTACTTGGATTCTAATCAAATTGCCTATTTGGGGCACAACATACTGGGAAGGTAATACAAATATTGTTAAGTGTTTATAAGCTGTAAAATTACCAGAAGAGATATTTAAAGGGATAGTTCACTCAAAACTGAAAATTCTGTCATCATTTACTTATCCTTAAGTTGTTTCAAACCTGTTTGACTTTCTTTATTCTGTGGAACACAAAAGGAGATGTTACGCAGAATGTAAGTCTTAGTCACCATTCACTTTCATGGAAAATGATATAAAGGAAGTGAATGGTGACTGAAGCTAACGCTCTGCTTAACATCTTTTTTTTTTAATTTTTGGTGAACTGTCCTCTTAACATTTAATCATTAGTCTGCCATGATTGGGGTCCAACCTACAACCTTTACAGCAACAAACCTATGGGGGACTTCACCCTGCAAAAAATTGTAATGTATTGGGTTGAATCTGTAATTTAACTATTTGGTTGATTTCAACTCTTGTAATAGACTTGGGAACAATTATTTTGAGGGGTCTAAAGTACATAAAGTGTAGATGTCACTCATAGTTGTCACTTGTGATAGATTTGTTTTGTGTGTGTGTGTGTGTGTGTGTGTGTGTGTGTGTGTGTTTTGCATGAGAGGGTGATGTTTTTGAAAGTGAAAAAATAGATTTTAGGGTAAAAATCGCTGGAAGGGCCTTGATCTATTGTTCGAGTGCTGTACACTCAAAAAATATTTTATCAAATAGTTTTGCTAAAAAATGTTAGAACAAAATCCCATCAAATTCAATGTGTATATTAAAATAAAAATTAATTAATAAAACATAAATATTGATTTTCATATTTTATTTTGTTAAAGAGTACTCAATTAAATTTGAATTTGAAATCTTAAAATAGTTTTGTGTGTGTGTGTGTGTGTATACACCAAAAGAAGAGCCTTGGATTACCATTTTTCTATATTCATTGACAGTTTTTTAACATATTTCCAATTTCAATGAAGCTTTTCAGTTGCTGACCTGAAGTCAAGATGGGAAATGAGCAGTCAACTCAGAGGAAACGGCAAAAGGTGCAATTTTGAAAGATTCCAAAAAGTTATATTGTTTGAGTTACTACGTGGATGAGGAATTTTATTAGCATTGCTGGCTTGAGTCTGGTTTGATTTCTTTCTTTGCCAAAGGCAATCATGTGATAGCGTTATGTTTATGGAGACATCAAAGAAAATATTAACACATCTACCATGCCAAATTGTCTCCAATAACAATGTTAAAACATAACATGAAACTAACCAAAATCATTTACCAGGCAAATGCTGTTGAGAAAAAGGTCCAAAATGGAGAAATGAATGGACATGCAGTCCCACCTCCAGACTTACCTGAACCTGGTATGTACATGATATGCTATGCATTTACTCTATTATGTTGTTTACTTGCATACAAGTATTATTTGTTTGCATCATATTCTTAAAATAAGGAAACCACAGGGAAAACATCAGGCTAAACTCTCTTACTGGAATGCACATTGTTTGGATTAAGTGAGCAAGTAAACCCACAATCGAGAACATGACTCAAAGCTCTATATAAACTTTGGGTATTGTAGCTGGGCACATGGCGGATAAAGTGGTGTTTCATTTGTGTATACACTACCAGTCAAAACTATGGACACACTTGATTGAATACGTTTTTCATGATCTTTAAAACGTTCTGATCTAAAGGCTTATACTTATGTGCTTGGATTTAGTTGACCATAAATATGGCCAAATATTTATATATATGTATATATAATGTTTATATCTTACTTACATGTGCAGCATGAAGCACATTGTTTTTCACTTACACAGTCTAATATACTGTATGTGACATGTTTTAAATTGCTACAAAAAAAAAAAAAAAAATGTAAGTTTTCATATATGTAGCATATTTTTCAAAATGCATTCTGAGATGCTATTCTGCTCACTACAAATGTACAGAGGGGTTATCTGAGTTCCCATAGCCTTTCTGTCAGCTCGAACCATTCTGGGCCTCGTTTCCCAAAAGCATCGTGAGATCGCAGAATCCTTCTTATGATTCATCTTAGTTTTGCGGCCGTTTTCCAAAAGCATTGTAACTTAAGTTGTACTTGAAAATGCTCGTAGACTTACGAGAGCTCTGGAGTACTCGTACAGCACTAAGAGCATCGTAAGCACATAAACCTATGCAGACACCTGCAGGGCAAATGCAAAATTACACCTGATACAATTTAAATACCTATAGCTACACTTTATGCTAAAACTTTAATATCAGGCTACCTATGTTTTATTTTATTTTTATTTTAACAGACAATTCTAATAATAATAATCATAATAATAATGAAATACAGAAAATAGATATAAATGGATGAATAGATTAATTAGTAAGCAAATGAAGTTATTTGTTTGCCAGTTGGACTAGTTGGTAACAGCAAAGTTGTGGCATGATTGATGCAGACAACTGTATAAATTAAAATCAGAGAGAGAATAAAAAAGTCAATAACTGCATGAAAATCGTCAGTATATTTTGGCTAATCATCCTTGTCTCCTCTTCATATCTGACACCCAAAGGTGCTCTCGCCAGCACTACAAGTTGTGTAGCACTGCACATGCAGCGTTGCTGTCACCGTTATCAATTTTGGGAATAACAAAGCAGACATCCGCTTTATTGGTGAATGTCCCTAAAGTGTATCTTCTAAATGTCTCCTTATTTTGTGCTGCGTAATAACACAAAATATTACACATACACGCCTGGTTATGGAAGCAGATTGTGTAAAAGAAATAGATCGTTCTGCACACAATTATTGTATTTATTATTATTAATAATAATAAATTTATAATAATTAATTATTGTATTTAATTATATGTAAATATGTAGTTAATTAGGTCAAATATTTAAGAAAATATGTTTAAACAAATATTAGCAGGTAAATTACAAATGATTGTAAAGTTACGCACAAATATAATAAAGTTACAATAACGAGCAGTACTATACATTCACGTGTCAGCACTGTTGCCCAGACAGTGACTCTCTTATGTAGCACTTAAAGCGCATCCTTGCACGTTCATGTTAAGTGCAGTTTTGAGAAATGCACATAAAAAATAATGAACGTTCGTAAAATCGCTCGTAGAAAATGTTCTTAACTGCTAAGATAGATCGTTATTGGGAAACCAGGCCCTGGCCATTCTCCATTGACCTCTTTTATCAACAAGGCGTGTCTGTCTGCAGAACTGCCGCTCACTGGATGTTTTTTTTGTTTTTGGAATAATAATGCCACAGTCAAAATCACTGAGATCGCATTTTTTTCCCCATTCTGATGGTTGATGTGAACATTAACTGAAGCTGCTGGCCCATATCTGCATGATTTTATGCATAGAACTGCTGCCACACAATTGGTTGATTAGATAATCGCATGAATAAGTAGGTGTACAGTTAATTAATTGCTCGGTGAGTGTATATACAAATATGTGACATTTCTTTCAGTGATAACCATACATGAACATACATACTGTCTATGTATTTTACATGTATTTCCATAAATCATATTTCCATATGAGATCTCTTTACATAGATAATTTGTTGTATTTTCTTTTGTCCAGTGGCTAGCAAAGAAGTAGTGCAAAAAAAGTGTGAAATTCCACCAGTGACTGACATAAAAGACCCAAAACCATCACCAAGTAAAGAGGAGGTCGACAGCAATAAAGCCAGTGGACCTGCACATGTGGTAAAGACCCCTGAAAAGGAAACAGCAGCCGCAACTGGTGCACAACCCAAAAAAGAGGCACCAAAGTCCACTGAAAAAGAGGTGACCAACATCTTTGGTAAAATGTTAAAAAAGAAGAGTGAACTGGTGAAACCTGCTGCTGCACAGAGCAGTGATGCAGTTGATGGACAGGTCACAGTGGGGGATTTGAAAATTGACCTGCAGCCTGTGAGTAGAAGTTGCTAAGCTTATAAATGATTTAACAATTTTGTTACAATTCTTTCCCTTTTTACCTTTCAGAAAAAGCATCCTTCGGATTTGCTTTCAGTGCCCTCACACCATATCATAACCAGGGGTGTTGCGACAAGCGAAAAACGATCAATTATATCTCTTCCATGTTAATTTGAGACATGTCCACACTAATACGTTTTCATTTGAAAACTCAGTTTTCACTTTCCTAAGACCACGTCCACGCTACTCCTTTTTCAGTTGGCTAATGTCATTATTTTTTCTAAGTATGCGATAGTCGAGAATGGTTTCGAAATGCTTCATTTTCAGTGGAGGAAAACACCTTTCTAGTGTGAATGATAGGAGCAAACTCAGTTCATATTCAAATGAAAATGTACAGTAGATGTAGCAAAATGATGCATTCATGTCATGTCCGAGTTACCGTAATTACGAGATTCTGACTTGTCTTCAAGTTGTATTCAAGTTGTAAACTCTGAAGTCCATGAAAGCACAGACTTGACGTTATGACATCACGTATGTATCTGTTTTAGAGTATTGAATGTTGCCACAGAAAAAAATTATTTCTTAGTCCGAGGACATGAACAGTTCAAGTAAAATCTACGAGTTTTAATCTCGTAATGACAGTAATTCTGACATGATGTCAAAGCACCATAATGCCCCCATAATGCCATAATGCCATCGTTTTTCAAAGTATGCGGTAATAAAGAGGGTTTTCAAAAGTCTCAGTTTTTGGTGTTGGAAAAAGGCATTCTAGTGTGTATGAGAGGTGTAAATCTAGCCAAATCGATTCATTTTCAAACAAAAACATATTAGTGTGGACATGACCTGAGTTTGTTAATCAGTGTTGTGCTGGGTAGCCCCGCCTACTGTGAAGTCATTGGTCCAAAATCCTGATCCACATGGCTGTATATTAAATATAAAATATGTTTTGATTGGCTGTGATTTTGTATTGTTGTGCAGTCTTTTCGTTTTCAGTATAGAGAGAAAAAAAGCTTGACGTTTGAAACTTGGCATGTAACGCCTAGTTAGGAAACAGTGTCCGACTTTTTTCCCCATATTATGTTTGTAGCATACAGTATCTGGAAGCACATTCACCACAAAAACAATGCTTTAGTGTGTTAAACATTGCATGTATTAAATCGTGTTGCTATCAAATTTTGCTTTAGCTGGTTATTTTTGTCAGCCCGTTCAAATGCAAGACACCTGAAATGTTCTCCCAATCATCTTCGAGGTAACAACACATCCTTGGAATTCATATATAACCTGAGCCTACATTAATACAGTACAAGATGAGATTCTTGAGAAAGTTTTAGAGAAGTTCACATTGCAATCGACTAAATCCATCCAAGATGAATTCATATCCAAAGAGTATACAGATTCAAGCTTGTTGACCAAAAACATCTCTCTGGAGTCATGAAGCACTGATGCTGAAGCTGTAACCTGCTTTAAGGTCCTCTCAGTTGGGTACAGTAAACAGGAACCAGTAGCTTTTGCTGAAGAGCCACCGGCAATATTTGAGGAATCTGCTATTGTATCTGAAGAGCCAGTGATTGGAACTAAAGAACCTGAGATGCATGTAGAACATCAAAAGGCTGAAGAAGAGGAATCAGCAGTTGATACTAAGGTGCCCGTATCATTTGAATATGAAGAAGCCAAGGCTACCGATGCTGAACAAACCTTGATAGAAGATAAGGAACTGATCAAATGTTTTGAAATTATAATAGCAGACACAGAGGATCTACTGACAACAGAGAATCAGCTCTGAATCAGCTCCATTGATTTCAATGTGGCGGAGTCTCTTACCAGTGAAGCTTTTTCTGAACAATTTATGAAAGTAACTGATGAAATAGATTACAGTGTTACTGTACTTGTCATACTATCTTCAGATTCAGCAGTTGATATTGTAGAGGTCTTGTCTCATGTTGAAGAACCAGTCCTTGGAAATGAGGAGCCACTGCTAGTCGCTGATTAAATTGCACAGTTGATGAGGAAATCTTGCAGATTACTGAGGACCAAATTTTAGGTGTTGAAGCATCAGAAACTGGGATGGAAGAACTTGGCATGGTCACTCAAGTGCAATTAAATATTCCTGAAGAAACAATAGGGCAAATAAATGAAGCAAAGGAATCAGCACTGATTTTTGAAGAGCAAATTATTCCTGTTGCTGTCAGATCCATCTCACTTGCTAATGGAACAGCAGCTGTAGATGAAGAAAGTTGGGTGATTATCGAGGAACCAGCTCCACCACAGAACATCTCTATCCACGCTGATGTCAGGCATCCCAGGTGTATAGAAGAACCTAAGCCTTCACAGACAGAAAATGATTTAGCAGAACCTGAAAAATGACTTTCTCAGCTGACATCTGTGTGCACTACGGTTTTAGAAGATGCTTCATACAAGTGTAGATATCTGTGCTGTTGAAAGTACCATACATATCACAACTAAGGTTTGCCTGACTGATAAGAGTTCACATGTGCAAATAAGGTCAGTGACAACAGCGATGTTGTTACAGAGGAGGAGAATGATTTCACCCATAAGATGCATGCATTCAAACATGCATGCATTCGAAACGCCACTGCATGGACAAACTCATGGCATGTGTGATGTAATCTACTCAGAATTACTTAATACACTTGCTCCTTTCTTTAAAGAGTTGCATTATTGGATACTGATCATTGTTCAATAACGCAAAATTAAAAGAAAAATTCTAACTGTATTTACTCTTATTTATACTCTATACTCCTATAAATAACATATAGATTCTTTACTGTCTTTACTTTTATAGACACTCTATACTCTTTTTGACTACAAATAGATTATTAAAGGTATTTTGTCTTATAGACTTGTACTCCTATAGGCTACAAAAACATTCTTTACTCTCTACACCCTTATAGACTCTATACTCCTATAGAATACATATATATTATTTTATGTCTTTCCTCTTATAGACCCTGTACTCCTATAGACTACATATATATTATTTACTGTCTTTACTCATATAGACACTCTATCCTCCTATAGATTTTTTTTCTTTAATCTGATAGACTCTCTATACTCGTATAGACTACATGAAGATTATTTACATTCTATACTCTTTAAGACTACATATGGATTCTTTTTTGTTTACACTCTTTTAGAGACTTATTGTCTTTTCTCTATAGACTCTCAGTATAAATGTAGATATAGTCTAAATATAGATTCTTAAAGCTCTTTACTCTTATAGATACCCTGTAGTCTTATAGACTACATACATATTCTTTATTGTCTTTACTCTCATAGACACTCTATACTCTTACAGATTACACATAGATACTTTACTGTCTTTACTTTTATAGACACTATACTCTTATAAACTGCATATAGATTATTTACTGTCTTACTCTTAATTATGCTCTATAGTCATATATATATTAATTATTTACTGCTCTACAGTCCTATAGAGTACATATAAATTCTTTACTGTCTTTAGTATATGAGCACCAGACTCTTTTCAGTGACAGTGATGTTTACCAACTGTGTAATAGTTTGTGAGAAAGTGCTTAATTGTTTATGCTTGTAGAATTTCTTTGTCTATGTAACTGTCTTTCAGACAAAATAATTACTCTGTAACAGAAGTATTTGTATAGTGTGTTACCATTTGCATGAAACTAACAGCTTTTTTAAGAGCTACATACTCTATTCATATCGGTGTATATGTGAAGGAGATATTTGGCCTTGTTCACCCAAAAAGGAAAATTCTGTCATCATTGATCAAACTCATCCCTTTAATTTCTCTAAACCCTATTGCCCAAATAGAAAAAGATAGCAAAATATAACAAACAAACCACATGTGGTACATTTTACAATATAAATATAACACATTTTTTTAGCAAAAGCACGCACAGACTTTAAGTCCAGCACATTGCTGAATATCAATGAGTGAGAGGGGTACATAGGCGTTAATAAAAGAATGATTGTTGCTGCTGGTCTGAGTAGGCAGAGGCATGGATGGAATTGTGCCCGTATGTCAATGCAGCTATTGCACATCAGCTGTAGTGTTGATACACTAATTCTCTGGATTTGTCTATAGAAAACAGTGGACATTAAGACAAGCACAGAGCCTGAGCCTGAGCCTGAGCCAGAGGATAAAGCTCTCGAATCCATTCTTGTGGAAGTTGCCGAAGAAATTTTTCCATCAGAGGACGTTAAAGAAGCAGAAAAAACAGTTATGAACTTTTTCAAAACACTTGTAAGTACAATTTGCCATTATTTTAATTTGCCATTAAAAGCCTTGCATGATTTGGAGGCATAAGTGTAAACTTATTTTCTTTCAGGCAACATTTACACTTTACAGTGCTATTCATTTCATCAGTTTATGTTGAACAACATGAAATGAAAATCAAGTATGAAGAAAATAGTACTTGTAAAATTAGTGTTACAGCAACATGAAATGTAGTGTGCAGTAATTATTGAAAATAACCTAGAGAGAATAACAGGGAGTATTTTTTGTATATTTGACTAAAATATAAACAGTTAAAATTGCTGCACCAGCAAGTAATATTTGTTACACTGGTATCTGCTCAACTATCCTTGGCACACTGCTAAATCAAGTCTTTGGACATGTCAGAATGTGGCAGCCTTTTGTTTGCTGCATAATGTGAGCTTACAAGGGAGGACTGTGCATTTGGAGTTGTGATGTGCTCTGATAAAGCACGGGTAGGCCTACGCCATCTCCAGAGGACAATGACTGACTCAATACGAGAAACATGTTCAGAGCGGTCCCTACTAGGAAGCCCTTTGTGTGCCTGTGGCAAAGCGAGTCAGTCAAAACCGCATCTCATTTTGACAGACAGGCATTATCTCCATCTTGATATCTTCACCTCCATGCAGAAGAATAGGTCTAGCTCTCTAACATGGAGTACCTGAAGGAGCAATATACTCTTAAACATGCCACTCTGATGCTTTTTCACAGTCACTCTAATGTTTCCGTGTCTCCAATCTCTTTTCTGCATGTAAAGGTCACTCCGACCAAAACAAGCAAAGAAGCCAAAGCTACTCCTGATGCTTCAAAAGACCAGGTAATATCACCTAGCTCACAAAACTAACACTCATTAAACTATTCATATGATATGATACAATTTTATTATTATATTATATTATATTATATTATATTATATTATATTATATTATATTATATTTTGTTCAATCTGGCAATATACCATGAAATCTCACTTTCTGCTTAAGAGTTTTATTAATACAAAAGACTGTTATGCATACTCTTTAAAGAGATGAAAAATTTAAAATAAGACCCTAAATTATGTTAATCAGGCCCAATTTTTCATTAGGCTTCAGGTCTGCTGCATTCAATGACATACTGTATATATATATATATATATATATATATTTATCTATTTGGACATTTTGTTTACCAGTATTTATTTATTTATATTTTTTATTTATTTATTGTCCTAATCGTTTGTTTTTTATTTGGATATTTTGTTTGTCTGTATTTATTTATTTATTTGGATCACAGCTTATATTTCTGTTCTATCTGACTAAAAATCTTAACTTTTAAAGATGACATTCATCTTTCTTGTCTTGATGTTTGGGCAGAATTTAGGTTTCTTTCCATTTTATTTTTTATTTTTTATTTTTTTATTTTTTCAAGTTATGGCCCCTGGGCCCATCTGAACCTTTTATAAAAAATGCTCTGTCATCAAAGCTCTTATACTAAAGATCTCCAGGCAAAAAAGTCTGAACAGTCAATCCTGGCATTGACTGTCGTAATTATTTTTTTGTATGTTTGTTTGTTTGTTTTGTCTCTTTGATTGTGCAGTCACAGAAGGAGACACCTCCAGCACCATCAACAAATGTGAGCACTTCCTTTCATTTTAGACATTTTATTCCTCTCTTAACTCTTGGATGGACTCATGGGTCAGTTTGACCCGTTTGAATTTTTAACACTTTTAACTTCATGACATCCTCCACAGAGGTGATCTGAACCTGGCAATGTAATTTTTTATTTTTATACATTTTTATTTATAAACAAATCTGTAAAAAAAAACTACTTTACTTGATCATTAAGACCATCCAAACAGGGACATGCCCAGGGGGGTGTCTACAGTGGCCCAAGCCACTGTCCCTTTGCACTCCTGGGCTGAGGTGCCCCTCTTGAGAAAGTAATTTTATTTGCATATATTCATTTTTATTTTTTTTTCTGATGCTTTTTATCCACAGCATCAAAAGGATTTTTCTATGATGAATAGTACAACACTGTCTGTGTGATTTTTTAATTTTTTGTTAATTTTATTTGTTGGTTTATGTAAACATGCATTATATGGCCGTCTTCGGCTGAGTGACAGTGGGACTTTGTGCTTGATACTTGGGCGGGTTCAAATGCATTAAAAATGTGCACTAGTTCATAAGGTAAATAAAAGTAAATACTTTATTTTTATTGTTATTTAAACTTAAATGTAGGCTGCCCTTTTTCTAAGTTTTAGCCACTGCCCCTCCAAATGTCTGTGCACGGCCCTGCATCCAAGGGTTAATATTTAACCCGTTTTGTTCTGTTACCTTTATCCTAATCAGCTAGGGCACCATAGACTAACATTATATAATATATAATATAAGAAATATGGTTTAAATTTTGCGATGTGCAATAAAGGGCAGACGGACAGACAGATAGATAGATAGATACTGTAGGTAGATTAAAATGGATACCGTCAGCTATTTTGTGCTTGAAATTAAACATACACTGTTTTATAAGGTACAGGAAGCACCCAAGGCACCTACTCCACCTCCCCCAGCACCACCTAAGATGGAAAGCAAAGTGGTGAAGAAAGAGGAAACGCCTGCAGCAGCTTCAACAAAAGCAGCAGACAGCTCGACCAAGGCCAAACCCAAAGACAGTGCTTTCAGCAAACTCTTTCGTCCAAAGGTAAACACACACCTGCTGCCAGACTGATAGGAGTACCTGCAGGTTACTACAAACCACATAAACTGGCCCCCCAAAGTATTTGGACACTTAAGCTACACTTAAAAAGTAAAACATTTCTTTGTATTATATAACAAAATATCAAACCAAGTATTTGCCATTTATTTCTGGCATGCCTCCTTTTTAGCATTTACCAGAAAATGACATACTTTTTAATTGCCTGTAATTCTTGAACACTTGAGACTACAGACCTAATTTTGGTCTCTTTTTAAAGAAGAGACATAGGAGATTATTGTGCAAGTGAAAACAGTTATTTAAGTTAATTAAAAAAAAGTTATAGAAGTTTAAGTTTATTGCAATGAAAATGCAGTGCACTAAACTTTTATTTCCTTAATAAAAAATATACTAAAAAATATATGTGGCAACCAAAAAAATGATGGAAAACTAAAGCCATATGTCAAACCAAGTGTGTCTCATATCTGAAGTAAATAAGTTATAAAATGGCATATATATCAGATATTGACTAGGCGCAGTACCAAAAGTGGCCACAAGATGACATCAAAGCTCCATTGTTGCAAGAGTGACATACTCAAGTTAAATGCCCATAATTCCTGAATGCATGGAACTATATACATCATTTTGGACTCTTTTTAAAGAAGATACTTGGGAGATTATTGTGCAAATGAAACCATCAAAGCTCTATTGTTGCAAGAATGTACAAGAAGTTCTGAAAATGTCTGAAAACTAATTTCAGAAACACCACTCAAACCACATATGTGGACACACTATTTTACTGCAAAATATTGTATAAGATTCATTACAGATTATAGGTATTATAATTACTTTTGTAATGCATGGTTACAATGTAAGTGTTGTTTGCAGTGGAAGCCAGTAACTATTCACATTTCTAACAAACATATAATATTATTTCTGCCATAAAATTATAATAGTTTGTTTTTACCACTAAATAGAATCAGAAATGATCCAATGAGCCCATTCATTGACATGGATGAGCACCTGTGCTTGTAGATTTAGCCTATAGCTGCTCTCAGTCTCAGCACCAAATATGCGCTCCAGACGGTTTAGCATTTGTTCCTCATCCAAACGGCGTGGAACTTATTCCGAAGCACTCAGATCTATCCAAATGATAGTGTTTTTGCATAGGTCCATTGAAAGAAGCAACAAAAGGTCATATTTTGTCTCCGATCGGTCATCAGAAACAGCAGAAAGCGCAGAGCCATAATGGTGGCCTTTGGTTCTCTCTCCAAACGAACACTAAGGTGATGACACTGTTTTGGAATGAACAAGGCCAAGCCCTGTAACCACAGAAATGTCATACCAATGGCTACATGACTTGTCAATCAAATCTTGACTAGCGATCCATTGGCTGGATCCTTTCACTGAAACAGCCAATGCGCATTTTGGAGAGGCCATGGAGCTTTTGATCTGGTTGATTGACAGCTCAAGACTCGTGGGTGGGCTCAAACAACTTGGAATTTTCACCAGAACAGCAGAGAATTCGATGCTGATTGATAAAATAAGCTTTAAAATCCATATTTTATTGATAGCAGACATTATATTTTACGTGGCAAAGCAAAGGATGATCAGTCATTTTTTTCCTCAATTTTCGCTGTTTTTGATAAAATGGCAGAGTCTGTTTACAATAGTGGGCACTTACCATGGATGGTATGATGGAATTGTCTGCCATCATCCGATCAGATCAAAACCAGAAGAAATAAAAGATAAGTAATACCGATCCCATGTCACATGTTTTAAAATCCACTCTTTTAGTATTTTAATGCATCACTGTAATGACGTAATTCAGATCGCAACACAGTGGGCATATTTCTAATATATTTCGAACTTGTAACTTTCAAACAATATAAGGTTTGTCAAAACTGAAGTTGGATTTGAAGGTAATATAGTACAATAAACATAACAAAATGCATAAAAGTAGGAAACGTCCCAAATATGGGACGGTGCCAGTTAAGCGTATGTTCACCCAAAAATGAAAATTTTCTCATCATTTACTCACCCTCATGCCATCTCAGATGTGTATGACTTGCTTTCTTCTGCTGAACACAAACAATTATTCTTAAAAGAATATTACATACTAAATATTATTGTAGGTCCTCACAATGAAGGTGAATGATGAAAAAACAAAATTAAGTTCCAAAAAGTACATAAAGGCAGCATAAAAGTAATCCATAAGACTCCAGTGTTTTAATCCATACCATCACAAGTGATATGATAGGTGTGGGTGAGAATCAGATCAATATAAAAAGTTCTTTTTTTACCATAAATTCTCCTTCCTGCCCAGTAGGTTGCGATATGCATGAAGAATGCAAATTGCTAAAAACAAAAGAAGAAGAATGTGAAAGTGAAAATGGAGATTTACAGACAAAAAGGAATTAAATATTGATCCGTTTCTCACCCACACATATCATATCAGTTCTGAAGATATAGATTTTACCACTGGAGACATATAGATTACTTTTAAGCTGCCTTTATGTGCTTTTTGGAGCTGAAAAGTTTTGGTCACCATTCACTTGCATTGTATGGACCTACAGAGATGTAGAGATAAAGAAATATTCTTCTAAAAATCTTTGTTTGTGTTCTGCAGAAGAAAAAAATCATATATATCTGTGATGGCATGAGGGTGAGTAAATGATGAGAGAACTTTCATTTTTGGGTGAACTATTCCTTTAAGGCATTTATTTTAAAGAAATATAGCACTAATAATCTTTTCAAGCAAACCCCCCCCCCCAAAAAAAGAAAAAAAACAAACAAACATTTATTTGGTTTAGAATTATAAATGAACCTAAATACAGTATATTTTTGTGAAGAACTATACCTGTGGTTACTCTGCTTGGACACATGTGTGAACTTGAAGGTCACTGACTTCATACATCCCCTAAAAATCAGCATTGCCCAGTTGGTTAAATGTAATTGCAAAAATGGCTCAGAAAATTCCTGAGAAAAGGTCTAGCATCATTTGTTTGCAGGTGCCCCTTAGTGTGATATTTTGTAATCTAATGTAATTAAATTCATTCATTTTTAAGTTTCCAAAAGTGTCCAAATATTCTTTTTGGCCTTTGTAAATAAAGCTGTTTCTACTGTAATAGTTTTTCAATAACATACTTCTCAAGAACTTTGATTCTCATTATATGCGTCTGTGGCACACCATAACAGTGTAATGTGAATTTAAGGTATTGCTAGGCAAGGCTGTGTCAAAAGTTCAGGTGGCAAAAACCAGTGGAGCCAGAACTAAGACATCAAATGTGGTAAATGAAAGCAAAGGTTATTTCTAAATTAACAGAACTCATCCCATTATTGTTTCTTATAACTCAAGACATGCAAATTAATTTAATCTAAAGCTACTGTTATTTTGCCCTTAGTATTAGAGAGCTGATTGTATTGAATATTATAGTATTAAAAAAGCACACTAGAAACTGTGTTTGGGAGGTTTTTACATGCATACAATCAGCAAGAAATAATGAATAAGAACTGAATGTCTGCTATGGTGACATCATGTTTACAGCAGCCATTACCTCATATCACAACAGTCGGCCAACTAAACCATGTGCTTTGGGTTCCAGTGCTCTCCATTCAACCACTTCATAACTTACATCAGAGTTATTCAGTGACTACAGGCTTTGTGTAAGCAGTGACTCAGTACTTGTCGTTTTTAAACTGAAAGAACGAGTGCGAAGTTCCGTAGTTTATTGCAGAATTAATGCCCAATATTTGCTTACCTGCAGCCTGTTGTGATGGAAGAGAAAAAGCCTGTTGAGGTACAGCAGGTAAATACATTCAGCTGATCGACTGTCTCTTCGTGGGCTGCACGCTGGTGGGACTGTTTTCCTAAAGAACATCATGCATTTACTACTTCCATCTTGTACTTGGCACTTTCCATGTATAGGATACAAATCAGTGTTTTACATAATCTCTAATCTGTCGAATTGATTTCCAATCCATTGCCAAAACAAAATCAAATGTTATTTTTATTAATGAAAAAAAAAAATTATAATAATATTTGGTCCCAAACAAGTTAGCCCCTACTCATGGAAAGTGCCACTTCATGCACATGCACAGTTTTAAGGGCCCCTAGAACATTTGTCTCTCCATTCATAAATTAAATGTAATCTGTTTCAAGCTCTCTGCTGATTATTCTTTCACATGCTTCCTTGCTGTTCTTCCACTATCTTCTTAAAGTCTCACTCAGTTCTTTTTTATTTTCTGTTATAACAACAGCATTTTTCTTATCTTTCTCAAACACAGCAGGTAGACACATCTAAGACCAGCACCCTTGAGGCTGCTGCCAAACCCGAAGAACCTCCAGCGCCCAAACCAGAAGAGAAGAAACAAGAGAAAAAGTCGACTTTTGGAATGTTCAAACCTAAGGTAAACAGATGTCAGATTAATAACCATCATATTTTTGCTTTAGAGAACTGCATGCAATAACAGGTTTGTGTGAATTTGAGGTACTGCTAGGCCAAATGAGCACTAGGATCCAGGCAGCTGCGTCCAGCGTGGCTGCCAGAGTCTCCCTCATTGCTGCTGGATCGGTAAATGGCAATATACAATGGCCATTTTCGCATTAACCAAACTGATTGATTTTTGTTGCACTGCTGAGCCATGCATCTGACATACTTATTTGTGTTGTCAAATATCTGCTCCCTGACACTGCAGTTTTTATTGATTTTAAAAGGCTTCATATTAGTGACACAGTTCTTAATCAAGTTAATATTTGACCTACACTACCATTCAAAATTTTGGACACACATACTTATTTTTTTATTATTAGGCCTACTATTTTCCACATTTAAGAATAATAGTAAAGTCTTCAAAACAATGGAACAAATAATGTAAGAATTATGTAGTATCCAAAAAATGCTAAACAAATCAAAATGATCATATACTTGAGCTTCTTCAATTATATTAAGTCAAAAACATAATAATCAAATTTAAACATATATTATAAACAATAAAATTAAACATATAATAATCAAATTAAGTGTATTAAATTAAATATAATATATTAATTAAATATATGAATAATCAAATGTACAGTATATATATTTAAATAAAAAAATTTAGTATGTTATTTCATAAATATGAACAATTTATATATGTCTACAAAACAATTTTAAAGCATTTGAGCATAAGCCTTTAGATCAGTTTTAGAAGTTTTAAATCATGAGAAACATAAATTATTTCAAGAATGTGCAAACTTTTTACTGGTAGTGTATGTACTGTATGGCTCTTTTTTATTAACAGGAAAATAAATGTAATTCTTGCTAAATTCCTGTACTGCCATATGTTCGATTATTTTTATTTATTTTTTAATCACAATGCATTTATCCAAAGTGACTTCTAAAATATTTATGATTTCTTAAGTATATTAATAATTATATATATATATATATATATATATATATATATATATATATATATTATTATTATTATTATATTATATATATAATACAATAAATATTTTAACATGTATTATTTAGTAATTATCTAATATTTTATTATATATTTAAATATAATTATAATTATTCTGTTCTAATAAATTATATTATTTATATAGACAGATATGTCCTCTAAATATAGATATATTTTGTGAAATTTTGGTGATTTCATTAATATTTCTTAATATATACAGTATATACTGTATACACACTGTATGTGTATCATTGTATAATTAGATATTATTATATATTTAAATGTTATTTTATGATTCTGTTTTGATATATTATAATATTTAGGTATATAATAATATATAAAATATTAGGTTGTATTATTTTGATTTTATTGAAAATAAAAATACAGTTAAAAAATCACCCTTAATTTATATTAACTCAAGGCTGCAGAGCCCAAGAAGGAGACTCCAGCTGCACCCACCATGGCAGACGTTGCTCCTGCCGTGAAGACCAAAGAGGAGCCAAAAACCACCGCCCCGACACCGCCGCCAGCCACGGACAACAAATCAGTGGCAAGTACAGATAACGCCTCGCCCAGCATCCCTCCCAAACTAGAGAAGAGGAACTCCCTGCAGCTGTTCTTCAAAAACATGGTTAAGTAGAAATCCAGAGATTAGACAAGAATTCACAGAGGACAAATTTGTGAGCATTTGCAATCTATGTAGTTTGCCAGTTAGATGCTGTTATTGAAAAACTTTTTGTAATATGATATCTAACCATCCTGATTATTTTCGTATTGTTGGCTGGCTATTAATCTTAAAACATGCCTTGAATTATCTTTGAGGTCATCAAAGTAATAAATGAGGTCAAAATAATTCAAATAAAGCACAACCCTGTTTATGTCCACTAGATGGCCTCAGTTATCAAAATCTACATCTATTATATACAGACAAGAACTAATTTTGTGCTTTAATGATGTATGTTGAATGCAGTTACACCATTTAAATCAAATTAAATCAAATTGGACACAAAAATATCGCATGTAATTTATATTATTGTATGAAATTTTATATTTCATGAAGTCTTCTAATGTGAAATGTAAAAACTTCCTCATAATAAAAAATAACGTGTTATACAAATACATATACAATGGAGAACAAAACTCTGAGACCAAATGTGAAAATGCTTCTATTTTGAATTTTTCTTATTTAATACAGTTATTTTTCTTTTACAAATTATATTATCAGCAAAACAGTTTGGGTGAAACGAAGTCTGGCCTTTTGTAAAAAGGAGTTAACATGCTGAAAGTCTCCAAGAAATAGTGCAGAATCTTAAATATTGCTTATTCATATTACGTCATAATGTTTCTTTATTTTAAATGTTTCTAAATAAAAATAAATAAATCCACTATGTATATAAATATATACACTGATGAGCCACAACATTAAAACCACCTGCCTAATATCGTGTAGATCCCCCTCATGCCGCCAAAACAGCTCTGACCCGTCAAGGCATGGACTCCTTAAGACCTCTGAACGTGTCCTGTGGTATCTGGCACCAAGACGTTAGCAGCAGATCCTTTAAGTCCTGTAAGTTGCGAGGTGGGGCCTCCATGGATCGGACTTGTTGGTCCAGCACATCCCATAGATGCTCAATCAGACAGAGATCTGGGGAATTTGGAGGCCAAGTCAACACCTTGAACTCTTTGTCATGTTCCTCCAACCATTCCTGAACAATTTTTGCAGTGTGGCAGGGTGCATTATCCTGTTGAAAGAGGCCACTGCCATCAGGGAATGCCGTTGCTATGAAGGGGTGTATGTGGTCTGCAACAATCTTTAGGTAGGTGGTACGTGTCAGAGTAACATCCACATGAATGCCAGGACCCAAGGTTTCCCAGCAGAACATTGCCCAGAGCATCACACTGCCTGCCTTCTTCTCATGGTGCATCCTGCTGCCATCTCTTCCCCAGGTAAACGACGCACACGCACCCAGCCGTCCACATGATCTAAAAAAAAAAACATGATTCATCAGACCAGGCCACCTTCTTCCATTGCTCCATGGTCCAGTTCTGACGCTCATGTACCCATTGTAGGTGCTTTCGGCGGTGGACAGGGGTCAGCATGGGCACTCTGACTGGTCTCTCAAGCTGCGATGCACTGTGTGTTCTGACACCTTTCTATCATGGCCAGCATTACGTTTTTCAGCAATTTGTGCTACAGTAGCTCTTCTGTGGGATTGGACCAGACGGGCTAGCCTTCGCTCACCACGCGCATCAGCGAGCCTTGGGTGCCCATGACCCTGTTGCTGGTTCACAGGTTGTCCTTCCTTGGACCACTTTTGGTAGGCACTAACCACTGCATACTAGGGACATCCCACAAGACCTGCTGTTTTGGAGATGCTCTGACCCAGTCGTCTAGCCATCACAATTTGGCCCTTGTCAAAGTCTCTCAGATTCTTACGCTTGCCAATTTTTCCTGCTTCCAACACATGAAATTCAAGAACTGACTGTTCACTTAATGGCTAATATATCCCATGCCTTGACAGGTGCCATTGTAATGAAATAATCAATGTTATTCACTTCACCTGTCAGTGGTTTTAATGTTGTGGCTGATCGGTGTATTTGTACACAATTATGGCAACTTTAAGTGAGATGATCCTTGTATGTCATTCATATGAAACAAAGGTGTCATGAAAACTAAATAATCACAACACACAAAGACAATAAAGCACAGAAATACCATTAAGCATTCACTTTACTAAAACTGGTCTTAAATAGGACATGTTGAAGCAAGATCCATTGTTGATACTTCAGTAAATAAAGGACCAGTTGTCCGGCAGGTTGCGAAGGGTTGTGCTTCAGGCACCTTTACAAACAAGTAAAAAAATAAACACTTCCTTGCTAGTTAGGATGACTAATATTGCGTTATGCATTGGTATGTCTCGCAGGGCCAAAAACGCCATTCTGATGCCGGAGTGCAAACGGACCCTGTGGCACCCGAGAAGGCCAAATAAAACCCAGTCTTTGTTTTGATCGGTCATCTTTGCCACAAACATTGACAACCACGTGAATAGGAATACATATTTAAATGTTATACCCAGTTGAGTGGGACTATTAAAGGTGAAGTGTGTCATTTCTGCGCCTCTAGTGGCTTTAAATGGAATTGCGAAAATAATGACTGTTTTCAAACAGCTTTGCCGAAAACATCGTCAAACAGATAGTGCCACCCCAAACAGTCGCCATTGACCCTGATGCTCAAACAAACAGAGAAATGTTTTAAAGCGCCACAGAGCCATAGTATTTACACTTTAGGTGAAATCATCCTACCAACGGATTGCTTACAGTTCTCTGCATATTAAACTGGGATAGGAGCAAGTATTTTAATATCGAAAACAAATTACACCCTTCACCTTTAACTTGTGCTGACAATGTAGACCCAAGTTTAAGTAATTATCGGCCCTTGGTTTAACTTCCATTTCCAATGTGGCTATGAGGTTGACCCTAAAGTTAATACTGTAATTATAAAAAAATGATGCCATGAAACATGGCCGAATCCCCATGTATGTATTTAGTAAGAGCAGAAGTAAGTGTAAAGGTATTCACTGTTTAGCAAGTGCTACATGTGTTCTTGAGGGGAGGGAAGAAGTTGTTTTTGTTTTTTCCAAAGAAGTAAAACGTGTTGGAGTTGTATGATGAGTTATAAGATAGAAAAATGAAAGTGAACATGTAATTCTATTTACAGAGATAAACTGCATTTTCTTTATTTTCTGTGCATGTTAATACTAACACTATATATCGACATAAAATAATCATCTAATACAAACTGCATTATGGCAACCCACATGCATGGTGGATTAATACTATAGTGTACAAAGCAAACATGGTGTATTGTATTTGCATATGCAAAAAAGTTATTCATTGTACAAACAATCTGATTCTAAGGACAGAAACCTACTCAATGACCCATTGTGTGCTAAATTCAATCAACTCATTTCAGTCTCACTGGAACCTACAATAGCAATTTGAATTCCAACCTGGTTGTCTGACACAAAGTAATCACATTTTCAGCTTCCCCTCTTAGCTCAATCAAATTATTTAAAAAGGTCTAAATCGCTGTTTTAGTCTCACATATTTATTTAAGCTGGTGTAATTCTCCCAAAATGTCATCATATCTTAAACCAACATGCTTGTTTATTTATATTTGATCCAGTTTTCACAAGTCACAAATCTTTTGTTTTCATTTCCACTCTAAATATCTAACTGAACATTTATTAATTCTAACCTGCTTTAAGTCACATTTTTAATTATTATTTTATTGGCTTGGTCATCCATTTATGAACATGGAGACTGAAAAGAAATTAGAATTCATTCATCTCTGCTGTTTAAAGATTATTTCCTATTTTTCCTATTTTTTGAAAGTATCACTTGCTATTAGATTATACATAATATGTTATACAATTATGCAATATACAACGCAAATCATATGTGTTTCAAATGTTCTGCTACACATCATATGTCATATGTTTTAAGGTTTTCCCAATTTTTCCCAATTCTTGTCTTTATTTGTAAAGAGTAGAGAGACTTAATTCAGATATCAGACTTTATCAATGAATCTTTGACATTCTCTATCTCTTTTGTTGTATTTTGGTCTATTTAACCAATTTTAAAAATAAAAGAATAATTTTTCTCCTCTCAAAACAGACTCTTTCTTTAAACAGACAATGAAGGGACATGAAAGAATAAACTACATGTTTAGATTTTGTAAACAAAATGTAAGTGGGGAAAATTTACCTTCATAATAGTTGATTGTTCTGGGTTTTTGCTAGGGCATTGCTGAAGTAGATGGTTGCTAGGGTGTTCTCAGTGGTTGCTAGGTGGCTGTTTACTGGCTAAAAGCCAGGAGGAGAACTGGCTTGCCCAGCTGAGTCTGGTTTCTCCCAACTTTCGCCTTTGGCTTGCTCACTGGGGGCCTAAAGACAAAAACATTGAAGGGATAGTTCACCCCAAAATAAAAATTCTCTGATCATTTACTCACCCTCATGCCATCCCAGATATCTCTGACTTTCTTTCCTCTGCAGAGCACAAATGAAGATTTTTAGAAGAATATTTCAGCTCTGTAGGTCCATACAATGCAAGTGAATGGTGACCAGAACTTTGAATCTCCAAGAATCACATAACGGCAGCATAAAAGTAAATCTATTGGTTAAATCGATACTGTATCTTCAGAAGCGATATGATAGGTGTGGGTGAGAAACAGATCAATATTTAAGTTATTTTTTATTTTAAATCTCCACTTTCGCTTTCCCTTTCACATTCTTCTTTTTTTTTTTTTTTTTTTTTTTGGCGATTCACATTCTTCATGCATATCACCATCTACTGGTCGGGGCTGGTCAAAGGTGGAGATTTATAGTAAAAATGGACTTAATATTGCCATAACAAACACAAGTAATGATGATTTAAGTTACAACACATTTCTTAAAAGCTTACTTGGTGAAATCTGATATTTAGATGAGAGTTTTAGAGTTATGGCAGCCTGTGTCATGACCGCCTACAAGGTAACAAAAATTTGGAAAACAATTAGCATGTGACTAAAGATGTATGGCATTCTCAGTACTTATTGTAGGTCCAATGTGCAGGAGCATGCTTCTGTTGTCCCACAAGCTGTCCCAACTGTGTGTGGAATCACGGCCCAAAGGAGGGGCTATGGGGCCCTTGTCAGCACTAATGTGTGTCAAAGATGATAGGAGAGAGAGACTGTATGGATCAGATTCCTAGACCCTCAGGGGGCCAAAGACGTTCCCAGGCCACACTACTGGAGAAAGATAACGGCACCGTTAATTCTTTCCAAACTATAATTACCTTTCCGAAATCCTCTTTTTGATCAAAGTCAAAGTTGGCAACTAACCAAATGAAGTAGCAATTGCAGATTATACTAATACATTAAACACAGCTGACATAAAAGCCAGTTTAAAATAGTTTGAGGCATCATGATAAATGTATCAAAAGAACAGTAAGTTTTGCTTCATTGATCACAAATGCAGTAACCACTTTCTATTCATTTAAAGCAATCAAGTTTTCTTGTATGCTTGAGGAGTGTTTGTGAAGGTGTGGTACCTTCAAGTACTTGTATATTAAAAAGAGAGTTGGTGTGGCATGCTGACAGAGTGTTTGCTGCGGGAGAATGAACAGTGCTGACATTGTACTGCAGACTCATGACTGCACTCATAACTGTCATGAACTCCTTTACAGAGATTGAGACACTGACACAAACCTTACACAAAGGAAGTTGAGGCTGGGTGACCATTAACTTCCCATTTCATTTAACTACCTCATCTTAAAACTTAATATATATATATATATATATATATATATATATATATATATATATATATATATACTGGCGGCCAAAAGTTTGGAATAATGTACAGATTTTGCTCTTATGGAAAGAAATTGGTACTTTTATTCACCAAAGTGGCATTCAACAGATCACAATGTATAGTCAGGACATTAATAATGAGAAAAATGTTCAGAACTTCTTAAACTACTTCAAAGATTTCTCATCAAAAAATCCTCCACATGCAGCAATGACAGCTTTGCAGATCCTTGACATTCTAGCTGTCAGTTTGTCCAGATATTCACCCCACGTTTCCTGTAGCACTTGCCATAGATGTGGCTGTCCTGTCGGGCACTTCTCACACACCTTACAGTCTAGCTGATCTCACAAAATCTCAATGGGGTTAAGATCCATAACACTCTTTTCCAATTATCTGTTGTCCAATGTCTGTGTTTCTTTGCCCACTCTAACCTTTTCTTTTTGTTTTTCTGTTTCAAGTGGGGTTTTTTTCCCACTGCAATTCTTCCCATAAGGCCTGCACCCCTGAGTCTTCTCTTTACTGTTGTACATGAAACTGGTATTGAGCAGGTAGAATTTAATGAAGCTGTCAGCTGAGGACACGTGAGGTGTCTATTTCTCAAACTAGAGATTCTGATGTATTTATCCTCTTGTTTAGTTGTACATCTGGACTTCCACATCTCTTTCTGTCCTTGTTAGAGCCAGTTGTCCTTTGTCTTTGAAGACTGTAATGTACACCATTGTATGAAATCTTCAGGGTTTTTTTTTTTCTAGTACCATATTAGCAATTTAGCATGATTACTCAAGGATAAGGTGTTGGAGTGATGGCTGCTGGAAATGGGGCCTGTCTAGATTTGATCAAAAATGACTTTTTTCAAATAGTGATGGTGCTGTTTTTTACATCAGTAATTTCCTGACTATACTTTGTGATCAGTTGAATGCCACTTTGGTATTTATTATATAGTGTGAATAAAATATGTACTGTATATAATGTATGTTAAAGTTAATTAACATACTCAAGTAATGTTAATATATAATTATACATTTAGAAAATATATTTTTATTTAAAAACATTTCATATATAGAAATATAATCATGTATTACGTATATTGAAATATAAAAACATTTCAATTTTACATTTTTACATCATAACATTATAATGTTTCTTTATTATAATGTTTCAAAATAAAAGTAAATCCCCTCTATATAATAATATGTATTTGGACACTATTATAGCAACTTTAAGTGAGATGATCCTTGTATTCCATTCATTTGTAACAAAGGTGTAAGGACAACTAAATAATCACAGCATAAAAAGATAATAAAGCACACAAATATCATAAGCATTCACTTAACTAAAACTGATCTTAAATAGGACATGTTGCAGCAGATTTACAAATGAAGATTTTTAGAAGAATATTTCAGCTCTGTAGGTTCACTAAATGCAAGTGAATGCAGGCCCGAACACTGAATCTCTAAAAATCACATTTTGGCAGCATAAAAGTAACCCATAAGACTCCAGTGGTTAAATCCATTTCTTCTGAAGAAATACGATAGGTGTGGGTGAGAAACAGATCAATATTTAAGTCCTTTTACTATAAATCTCCACTTTCACTATTACATTCTTCTTCTTTGGGTTTTTGGTGATTTGCCAAAAAACAAAATAATAAATAAGGCTAAACGTACTAAACAAACTAGTTTATGCATAATGTGACCATGGTATTTTATTTTATTTATTTATTTATTTATTTATTTATTTTTTAAGAACATTAAGATTTTAGGGTACAATTTATATGACTGTAAAAGGAAAGTATATATTTTAGGCCCTGTAACTGGACACCACTGGACACCCAAGTTTTGCCTTTATTAGTCAATTTTTCATGGTCCTTCTCATGACAAATAATTTTTCTTTAAAGTGAAATATTCCCTGTAGTCTCATAATTAAAGAGATTTTTCATATTTACATGAGTCATGTTTCACAGGTAAAAGAAAGTCATACAGGTTTGGAGCAACATGAGGATTTAAATGCTAAGTAAATGATGACATTTCATAGTTTTCTTTTTTCATTTATTTATTTATTTTTTAATTTTTTTATTTATTTATTTTTTTTTGTGGGTGTGCTTTTCCTTCAATATAAGGTCATAGAAGCTGCATACATAATAATTATATAAGAATGAGGAAATTATGTTTAAAAAAGCTTTAGATGGTGTATAGCAAGTCACACTGCAGGGCATGTTAACTTTCCATTAGTGTTTTACCCCAACTCCCCTCAATCATGTTGAACACTCCTTGGTGAAGTTCTTTGCCCCACCACAAGGTGTCTCTTAACACCTTGTAAAATCCTGTGTAATTGCTTTCTAGTTCAACAGGCAGATCATTTTTGCTGGAACTTGGAAGACATACTGTATTTTTAATGTTTTAATGTCAATAAATGAGGAATTAATAGTAAAGTCTCCCACTGAGCAGACAGGAAGTTAAATACAGTACTTGCAAAGGTGTTTCCCCGACATTTAACCTGTTGATTTCGATTGAATCTTCCCTAAAGACACTTCTTAAGAAGTCAACATAGTCAGCAAGATAGGTGTTAATCTTAAGTGAGCATGTACAAAGTTAGGATGACAGCCTAATCACACTCTGTTTACCCCTGCTAGCTGTGTCACATCACGTCAAGCCAAAATGTTTCCATTTCAAAAGCTAAGTTTTTCACCCCCAATGGTGGATTTGCAGGACAAAAGATCCCTAAACTGCCCCTAACACACAGCTTTAGGTTTTAAACATTCAGCTCATTCTGTCTTGTTTATTGGTAAATTACTCAACTTTTAAAATAATTTAAGTAGAGTACAAAAGTAGAAAACTTGTAAAACTTGACTTGATGAACGGAAACGAAAGTAATGCTTGCCTTACATAAACTGATTTATAGTGAGATTAGATTGTTGGCAAATGTGGTCTGACAGCCTGGTGGCTCTTTTCATTTTTGTGGAGAACTACTGTAGCAGTGAGCTCCCAGCAACTAATAACTAACTAAGCAACCAATCAAAAAATCCACCAACCAACAAATCAAATAAATAAAAAGCTTTTTAGTTTAATTTGGGAATAGAAGTGAGCCCTTTTTTCAATAAAGTTATTACGGTCTTTAAAATCTCCCCTGTGCTGTTTGAGAATTAAGACTTAGACTAAATTATACTGAAAAGTAATTTATGTGCTATTTGCCATTTAGACACCCTTATTGTGCAGTCAAGGCAATGAAATACATTTAAACAGTTAAAAACAATAATAATAATACATCATACAGAGTATATATATATATATATATATATATATATATATATATATATATATATATATATATATAAGAAAACAGCCATGCAATTAAAAATATTTATATATATATATATATATATATATATATATATATATATATATATATATATATATATATATATAAGAAAACAGCCATGCAATTAAAAATATTAATGTAAATATAATAAATATTGGAAAAAAAATAATAATAAATAGTAATAACAAATAACATTTTCTGAATGAAAGAAAGGTGTGAGAAAGCTGAAAAAAAGGCTTGGGTGTTGAGAGTGGTTGCCAGGGCGTTGCTATGCGGTTGCTAAGGTGTTCTAAGTGGTTTTAGCACATTGCTATGTGGTTGCAGGGTGTTCAGGGTGGTTGCTTGGGCATTGCTAGGTGGTTGCTAGGGTGTTCTCAGGAATTGCTGGGTTTTCAGGGTGGTTGCTAGGACATTGCTAGGGTGTTCTGGGTGGTTGTTAAGGCATTACTAAGTGGTTGCTAGAGCAATGCTGTGTGGTTGTTAGGGTGGTTGCTATGGTATTGCTTGGTGGTTGCTAAGGTGTCCTGTGTGGTTGCTAGGGCAATGCTAGGTGTTTCCTAGTGTGTTCTTGATGTTGCTAAGGCATTACTGGGTGGTTGCTAGGGTTTTCTGGATGGTTGCTAGGACATTACAAGGTGGTTGCTACAGTCCTTTTTTTTTGTTTTTTTTGTTTTTTGCTCGTTTTATCATCTGCCAGGTGAAAATGTAAATTTAATTGCTTAGTAAAGTAATAGTACACCTCTCCACCATAAACCTCAATGTTTGAAGTATTATTCATGGCTGAACACACTGTATGCTTAGTGATTAGTGTTTGGGGTTTGTTCAAATCTCTAACCCTTAATATGAATAATAGTTAACAAGCAACACTATCAAACATCTTTTAATGGGAGTAACACATTTTTGCATACTTTACTATGACATACTGCTCAGTCCACACAGAGCAATGCATTCAGCTGCTCATGACACATCAAGACAAAACCAATCTCCAGCAAACTTCACTAGCCACTAAGAGCATTTGCAATTGCAAGTTTATAGCATTCAATTGTAACTTTATATCTTAAAATCTGGACTTTACATTTTAGGATTGCAAGTTATAAAATTGCAATTGTGAGAAATTTAGTCAGAATTGTTAGGTATAAAGTCAGAATAAAAAATAAAAAAACTATTATTCCATGGCAAGATCAAAGCGCCATAGAAAAGTAAGACCAACAGTCTGCCTAACATCTCTTTTTATGTTCCTCTTTTTTTTCTTTTTTTTTTTTTTACTATATCTTGCGTCTTTAGTGGAGTGATTTTTTTTTTACAGTGTGTATTTACTATTGTCATTCTTTTTATACATCTTTTTTTTTTCTTGTGTAGTAAGAATGGGGAGGGGAGATTATTTAAACTTACTTTTGTTGTTTATATTTTGCTTAATCAGTTTTGTGAGTAGTGTTTCATTGTCATAATGATGCCTTCTGTCCTACTTTTCTCTGCCATTATTGGCTGACCAGCCATTTGGCTTGATGTTATCCTCAGGGGAATCCACCCCCTCTCTGCAAATGTTGAGGACACTGCACTATTCAGGGCATATATTTTGGATCTCAGTTTTCTAACTAACATATTAGAAAGTGGAACCATCAGAGAATGATGGTGAACTAGTTGGACTACAAATGGCCAAGATTATTTGGTTAAAACATTGTAGATCAATAGGGTATTGTATATTTACATGAACTTTGTAAACTCAGAGTAAATAAAGACACCTCACTACGGGTGATGACTTATTGTATTTGTTTCAAAACTGTTGCAGAACTAGATTTAGGTCTAGATTTGTCACATTACAACATCTATTATTCAGACTAAATAAGATGTATGTAAATCATTAAGTTAAAATATTATATATTGACAAAGTATATATTGTGTTATACATTTAGCAAATCTACCTTCAGTCTGGGTCTACAGAGGGCCTTTTCCAGGGTTTCATCGTCCCAGACATAATGCCATTCCCTATTACTGGCTGCCCCCACAGCCTTTGTAATGTCAGAACAATAGGAAATGAGCGGGAGGCCTCTTTGTGTCACATGTGGTGCCTTTGATTAACATTCTAGACTGGTTTGTGTGACAGAGAGACTCAGGATGGAGCAAGAATAATCCAGGTGAAAGGCAATTCAGCACAGTTTGTTCAATATCTTCTCTTTACAACTGTAAATAAAGGAATACAGTGAATACATGGCTGTAAGAGGGGAGTTATCATGAAATATGTTTGGGAAAATGAAATATGAAATATGTTTGACAAGGTCCTATGGTGTAACATGCTGTACTGCATCTAAAACTTATTAAACAGTATTTTGCTTTTCTTTTATAATTATTTTATGCATGCAATTGTTATGACCTCAGTTTAATTGAGAGACTACATGGAATATGTGTACTGTTATATGCATTTATTACATGGCTTTCTGGAGCACTCGATTCTGATTGGTCAATGGCGCCATCTAGCTGTCTAATTTTTCTCAGAAACAACTGCACATCCACGAATCAGACTGCTCATCCGGATTTGCAAGCCATCTGTCCTGCTTCTCGGCTCACTGTGCGATCTCTATAAGTAAGCTAATAAAATAATTTAAACTCAAATCAATGCTTTATGTGCATTTATTTATTAATTTGGCAAGTAATCTTGTAATTAGATGCATAATAAGCAGGGTCAGGAGCATTTAAAATGAACTAGTGAATGCAAGAAGGTGATTTAAAAGAGTGGAACAACTTGTAAGAAATGGTACAATTACAGTACCTAACATATACACTTTCCCTTATAGATTTATATAAATTATAACCTAAAATCTTGACACCTTTTGTTTATGTTGTGCTGGCAGTCCTCTTGGACTTATACTGACACTAGCAGTTTGAATGCAGCATCATGTTACAGCTATCATTTTTGATTGCCGATGCCATTCAAGAAATGAGCTGTTCACAGTGAGTCCTAATTATTTTATTCCATGTGCGAAAGTGTCCAATAATTTGGGGGTCACTGAGAAAAAGTGAGCAGTTTTCAGCTGGTTATGTGATCTCAACATGGCAGCCTCCATGATGCAGCATAGCTCCATGTAAAATGAAAAAGCTTTTATTAGTATAAAACTGGATTCTTAAACTCATGTGAGTGTGAAAGTACATTATTTTAAGCATATTTTTCAAAAGTTCTACTCATTGACTACGAGGTAAAAGTTTGTTTGTTTTTAATTAGGGAAAAAATAACTTTAAAGCTGGCATATGTGAACCTAAATATATGTAATTTGAACTAAGCCTTAGCATGTCCCCTGTGGTAACATATGTTGCCAGTGAAAATTTGAAACACCCATTTTAATTCTATATTATTGCTATTTCCTACATTTTAGAAAGAGTTTAAGTTGCTACAATTTCTAATCATCAATTAAATTGATTTCAGGCATTGACACATAATCCTTTAGATCAAGGCATGATATACAAAAAAATCTGTCAGTTTGTCAAAACATTTTTACCGGTAGTGCAACAGTCTTATAATGTTCAATGATGATAAGAATAGATGAGTCAACCTCTTATTTTGGATCAAGATAGCAGAGAAGCACTGACTCATGGTTTAAAATCGTAGGCCTTTCTGGCTCGTCTGTCAATATTTGCACCTGATAAACATGTTCCAGAATTAAAGAGACATTGAAATGATGGAATACATTTTAATAAGTATCTTTAAAAAATATGATATCACACCTCATTTTCCCCTCCCTTCCAAGGTCTGACTTCACTTGTAATCAATGCACAAATTAGGTAAGGGATCACAGAGATAATGTACAGTACATTCAGCTGGTTACTATCACAAAATAAGGTGATCAGGGGCAAGACTGATGAAATGTTTTTAAGAAGAAAATTCTTCTTAACTACCATTTTCTATTTAATTTATAATTTAAGAAAAGAGTTAAAATTATTTTTCTCGAAAAAAAAAACTTGAGTTTGTTCTTAAGTAAAAACTTAAAAAGTATGCACTGCATAGTGCTCTATCGCAACTATAAATGTATCTATAAATGTATCTACCTTTTTTAAGTAGCTAGCGCATTGAAATCATTATTATGTTTTTATGGACTCTAAAGATTTGTCTTTAGAGTCCATAGAAACATAGTAATGATTGCGAGGTGTTTGCTACTTAAAAAGGTCAATAGATAGATACATTTATCATTACGACTTACCTGTGTTGAAGTATCTAATTTTTTGTATTAGACAAGGCAAACTAATGAGCAGGCTAGTATAATTAGACAATGTCAAAGCCTGTCATTTTATTTTTAAAGGAATTCACCCACAAATTAAAATTCTCTCATCATTTACTCACCCTCATGCCATCCCAGACGTGTATGACTTTCTTTCCTCTGCTGAACACAAATGAAGATTTTTAAAAGAATATCTCAGGGATGCAAGTAAATGGTGGCCAGAACATTGAAGCTCCAAAAAGCACATAAAGGCAGCCTAAAAGTAATCCATGTGACTCCAGTGGTTAAAATCCATGTTTTTCAGAAGCGATATGATGGGTGTGTCTGTGAAACAGATCAAAATTTAAGTCCTTTTTTCCTATAAATTTCCACTTTCTCCAGCCCTCCTATTTGTGTTCACAAGAGGACTTAGTTCTTCTGTTTTTTAGCGATTTGCATTCTTTGTGCATATCGCCACCTACTGGGCAGAGAGGAGGAAGAAAAAAAGCAGTGATAAAGCGTAGTAAAAGAATAAAGAAATCATATTTGCACAACAGTGGCAATATGCACGAAGAATGCAAATTGGCAAAAACCAGTAGAAGAAGAACTCTCACAAACGTGCATAGGAGGGCTGTTTGAAAGTAGATTTATAGTTTTAAAAAATTCTTAAATAATGATCTGTTTCTCACCCACACCCATCGCTTCTGAATACATTAATTTAACCACTGTAGTTATATAGATTACTTTTATGATGCCTTTATATGCTTTTTGGACCTTCATAGTTTTGGTTACCATTCACTTGCATTGAATGGACCAACAGAGCTGAGATATTATTCTTCGATATTAATCTTTGTGTTTGGCAGAAGAAAAAAAGTCATACACATCTTGGATGGCATAAGGGTGAGTAAATAATTCATTTCATTTTTGGGCATAATATTTCTTTAAGAAAAAAAGACGTTCTTAAATATTTGAGAACTTCAAGAATTGCACTTAGGAACATTCTTATGAACTTCTTGTATAATTTACAATGAAAGTGAATGAAGACTGAGGCTAACATTCTACCTATAACATCTCCCTTTGTGTTCCACAGAAGAATGAAAGTCATACAGGTTTGGAACAGCATGAGGGTGATTAAAGGATGACTGAATTTTAATTTTTGGAAGAACTAACCCTTTAACTATTTGGTTCGACTTGCAATGACATCACTTAGTGTATATTAAACATTTAATTGAAAGGAGCTTCTTGAGAGGTTTGGACAGTTACTGCCCCAAACAGGGGCTGATGTGGACTTGTTAACTGTGTCACCCTGCTGACAGCTGTGGGCAGCAACTGAGAGCCCCTCTAACAGAGATGATTGCAATAGAGCATTGGTCTGTAAGCCAGCATTCAAAGCAGTGATGAATGGGAACTATACAACACAGCACTGCCTGGACACTCTTCAATGAAATTACTGTAGCTACAAAAGAATGGGAGGTTTGAAATTGGAAACAAGAAAATATTAGCTCCTGCCAAAGAAATCCTTTTTGACAGTATAAAGGTTTGTAGCAATAATCAATGAGTGATTATAATGAGCCAAACCATATATATATATATATATATATATATATATATATATATATATATATATATATATATATATACTATAGATAGATAGATAGATAGATAGATAGATAGATAGATAGATAGATAGATAGATGTATGCATGACAATGCTAGAATAGTGATGTTTGTCTAAACTGATACGGGTATATTTTAGTTCTCTGAGTAAAAATTAAAAAAATAGCATGGCATTTAAATCAACAACAATGCCAAAGCAAAAGGCCTTAGGGAAATTTTCAAGGGTTGCATCTTCCTTTCCAGGAGGGCTGGGTGTGGAAACGGGGGATGGGGATGTTGAAGCTTCATTCACATGCATGCATAATATCACATTTAAAAAGAAGACGAGTTTGACTGCTGCAGAAGAACATCCACTATTAAATGTGCTGAATATATATAAGACTTGTATTATTATGACTTGTATTATGCTCTTTTAATGCTTCTGTTTCTTAAGTCCACATTTGTGAACCAAACATTTAAAAACAAACCAATGCTATTACAAATGCATTGAAATGACGAACAGATCTTTATATCTGGGACTTAAACACAGATTTTTGATACATGCACATGCACAATGTAGAGCCATAACGATACAATCCATGCATACAGGTCTTATTTGACTGATTTCAATAACAATGTTTTCTCAACTGAAAGTTTGCGCAACTTAACAGTTCTGTGTCCTTTGCCTTGGGAAACTTCTCAGTTCTGATGAAGTACTACTTCCAGCATTTGCTCCTGTTCCCGTTACAATTTCAAATATTACATATGCCTTTTGACTTAGTAAGCATAGCAGTCATAATCCTGCATGTTTACAGCACAGATATAAAAAAGTGAACTATGAGAAAGATAATAAATTAGATTAATTATTCTGCAAAAATCTAATGCACAACTTAATGTCAAAGTTCTTATTTTTCACTATTATTTACTAGTTTGAACCAAGATCATAGCAATACTGTGCTTTTCTTCCATATATTCAGTACTTCCTGTGATGAATCGAAGAGATCTTTGCTTCCAAATATATCATGCTGACTTTTAACCAATCATGTAATAGGAACAAAACCTGATCTATAGCATTTACATTCGTGTGTTTTCTTGTGTGTGTGTGTGTGTGCGTGTGTCCTCTACCCCTCCCCCCACCCCACATGGTGAGTGTTTGTGTGTGAGTTCAGGGAAGCAGTGCAGAGGACATGATAGGTAGCTGCTCTTTCAAATAACAGCCAAATTTCCTGCTGTTGCAGAATAGTGATGATTCATAGTTTATTGCCGTTTGCCAAAATAGTAAAATACGAATAGAAATCTTGAGGAAGTTATATCCACCTCTGTATTTTGTACAGTAATTATTACATGCAGTCAAAATAGCATGTTACATCTTTAAATGTTGTTTTCGTCATTTGTCATGATGCCACCATGAGGTGGGGCTACATGTTGGAGCTAGTGCATGTCATAGTTTTAAAGTTCAAATAGATGGGTTATTGACAAATAATTGGCATTGACAAATTGAAAAAGTTTGTCCGTGGTAATCAAACTAAGAAATCTTTTAAAAATCTATAGTTTAAAACACATGTATAAAGATAGTAGAAATTCAATATTTGTGTCCATGTTGGTAAAAAAACAAAAAACATTTACAGCATTTGTCACAAAAAATAAATTAAAATAAATATAAATGGTGTAAAAGTATAAATTAAATATAATTTGTATTAAATGTATTATATCCATATACATTTTACATATACTGAATATATATATATATATATATATATATATATATATATATATATATATATATATATATATATACATATATATTGCATCTGATAAATATCTGACGAAAAAAATATAATACCAGTCATGCAGGTGAAATGCATTTTTTTTTTTTTTTGTCACATGACAACAGATGGCTCCCTGCATGTTACACCACCTGACTTTGATTTGGTGGACAAAAGTTTTTCAAATCTTAATAATACTTCAAAAATGTATGTTTTTAAAAATTATAATAATAACAAAATATTATTCCAAAATACTTAAGCCCACATTTCTTGTTTTTTTCATCAAGAATCATATTTATTTATATATATATATATATATATATATATATATATATATATATATATATATATATATATATATAGTATACGTTTTTATTATTTGTATTATTCATATATAATGTACTTATATAAGAATCATATTTTATTATATATATATATATATATATATATATATATATATATATATATATATATATATATATTAGTATACTTTTTTATTATTTGTATTATTATTTTTTTTATTTTTTTTACTGTTTCTGGATGGTTACACCACTTTAGACATTTGTGACTTTAAACCCGTGAAAAACAAACTCTAAATGATTTAATACTCAAAGGTTGACAACAAATTCATCATAGAGGTGCATTTAAGTAATTGTGTGTAAACTGCATTTTTATTGTATTTTTCACAACATGAGTGTCACGTCATTGACATATACATAAGTATGCGAGCTGCACCTCGTGGCTTGTGCCAGCAAACCTTATGAAGGACGATTTGTTTACAATGCAGTTTGAAATTAATTACACTTAAACTTTTATCTTCCGTATCAACACACTGCTAACGAAAGGCATCCACGAGCATGAGGATCCGTGCACAACAATAACAGCGAAGCACAATTCTTTTCTAACAACCAGGATAAACTAGATGAAGAATGATTGAGTGGTCACGTGATCAGAGGTGCGCGCGTCGCTACTTTCCATACAACGCTGCTGTGTGAGTGTTGCGTGAACGCGCCAGCCTGTCCCACGGGAGCGCGCTTCTCTCTCTCCCTGAACGCAACAGCTGCATAGTGAGTGATTTGCAAACATTGAAACAAGGCATTTCGTCCGGCAAACAATTGGCTAACTCAACTCGTCAGATTTCCAGAAAGAAAGGATATTATTTCCAAGACATTAATAGTTCCTATAGCGATCGTTTCAGCACAGAATAACAGTACCTGACGAAGTCTGAACACAATGGTAGGTATGGAGGGTGAGTTCCTTATTTTCTGTATTACTCATCGCTAGCGTTTCGTTAGCCAGATTTCTATTATCTACACGAGCATATGTTGATCCAACCTCACCAAAGTTAACAAACTGGGCCGTTTCCAATACTTGGTTTAGAAATCGATATTCGATAATCGAAATCGAAATTGAATGATAGAAGTTGGTGTCTCTGTTTTTGTAATGCAGGAACTGCTTTAAGTTCTTTTGATGTTCCTCCTCAACTCTAATGGGGAAAGAACAGAAAACAACTTAGCCATCCTCCACGAAACAAAGTTGTAAAGTCGTATTTCGCAATTCTCCCAGATATGATGGACTAATAAGGCTTTATGTTAGGCGAATAAGGTTTATGATGCACCCATAGCAAAACAAGTTATTCCAATAGCAACAAAGAAGAATTAACTTGTATGTCTGGACGTTCTTGGGTGTTTTGTGTTATATCAACATTTTGTTATATTTATTTTTGGATTATCTATTCTAGCATGTGTCTTGTATCCATGTTCTTTCCATCAGACTACTTATTAGATAAGTAATAAATAACTTATCTAAGTTATTTATTACTAAAGACCATATAGTGATATCAGCTTCCAATTGTCACAACAGCTTATTCGAATAAACTGTAGTCAGGGAGCATTATTGCATCACATTCCAAAAAGGGGAGAAAAAGAAACCAGGTATGTTGGAGAGGTGTGTAGAAGAATAAAGAGCCGTCTCTGGTGTTGCTGATCGAGTTAGATATGATCACGTGTCAGGAAATTACGGCCACATTAAAGACACGCTTCCACACATGAGTTATTATTAATTCTGTAAGCCGTTATTGTATATACACACCGCTTTATTTTGAACGGTTATGTTGTTTCACGTGTTCTTCTTTTGAAAAAAAATTGGTCACTCAGTGACGTCAATAACCGTAATTTTAAACACCATCCATCGTCGCGTCTCTAGTGAGCCTCGCACATTTGTGCTCGAACGTTTGAAAAGTTTGAATACCTCATACATATATATATCGACGATTAAATGACAGTTACATATTTTTAATGACAACATTTCTGTCAGAGATCATTAAAGTGTGTTTACGCTATAAATGACAGTCACGTACTTTTAACGACATTATTTCTGTCAGGGAGAATTACTAGGCAACGGCTGAACAATCAAAGAGGACGACTCGAATGATCTTAGGATTCATATCCTGTTTTTCATGTATTTGCGTGGGCCCGTCGTACCAGTTATTGTTCTAAATACGTGCAACTGGCACTTCGTCTTTTTAAGAACTTACGATAAACTTTTAGTTTAAAAAAAAAAGGATGATTTTAAGGGCTAGCACGACGTTCACGCGAACAGGTTGCATGGCAGAGTCCAAACAAAAGAGTGGGACAAACACCAGCTGGCCTCTTCAGCACGTCAATTAACCGCGGTTTTGGCCAGTGATAATGATATAAGTAGAGGTGGAGCTATTACTTTTTAATTGTGCGGTATTTTGGTAATGCAGAAGTAACTGCTTGCGTTTTTGCATTGGAGTTAAAGGTAAATAACGTGTGTAATTTAAATACAAATTACGTGGCCTGTTTCTATGTAAACAATTTTGGCAAGTAAACGGTGATTGCTTAAATCAGCATGCCAAGGCTTGCCATTAGCACATTTCAGCACAGTAAGATGATGGTGTAATTTACAGTGTCAAAGAATCCCTCACAGATTGATGTTTGCATTTCCTTTTTTAACGTTATTTGGTAGAAAGCTGAAATGTTGAAGCTTCCTTTTCAGTCTCCGTTTCTCTTTTTCACCACCCAACATTAGCAGAGCCTATCTCTTTGTTGGTTTCCCCTAAAAGTGATTTGAACTAGTAGTTTGTTTATTTGGATTAGTATGAGATCCTAAATTAGAATGTTGACCATAGTTATTGTTCCATTATGAAAGTGACTGATACAGGGCATGCTCCCGCCATTCTTTTTAGGTAACGTAGTTAAAGTTTATGCTTTATGACTGAATACTTTTCAGGACAGTTGGCAAGATGACAAACTTTCTATTTAGGCTAGAATAAGTGTTGTACATTGATCTTTGGTTTAACAGAAAGATAAATGTGGTTCCACTTATCTATTGGTTTTCTTTTTTGTGTGTGTGTTTTTTTTTTAGCAATAGTTGCAGAACAATGCTGTGGTTCAATCCTTGGGCCTCATGAGTTCCTGTTGTTTCAAGAGTTATACATCTGAAGAACGGCATTTCGTCAGTTTTGTCCCTCAAAAACTTTCAGAAAGATTTGAAATTTACCTAAAATGTGTTTTCCCCTTATACAAAAATACAGAATGTAGTTGAGGCCAGTTATATAAAAAAAAAAAAATTGTACATTTATTTTTTATTTTTTTACATAACTCTTCTTTGTTTTTGCCAGTATTGCATTAGGCAAATCTCTAGTTGCTGGTTCACTCCCAATTGAGGTACTTTGGGTTCATCCCACAACCTCTGGATGGCAGCCCATACCTTTAATCACTAGTTTGCCTCTGAAGTTTACTCTTTATATGTTGCCTTCTTTTGTCTTAAACAATTCGCCTAGATTATCATTTGCACTGCATTCTATACACTTTAAGTCACTTTTGATAAGAGTTGCGTTTGCTCTGACACATTGCAATTTACTTAAGACAACATTTTTCTGTTCTTCAGTTTGGTGTGCATTGGAAAATTCAGGTAAAAATCCAACTTGAAGCATTATGTGGTTGCTATTTTTTTATTTATTTTTTTAAACTATCCACGTGACACTTGTTTCACCTGAAGTAACAATACAATGGCGTTGAGCATTTGTTTTCCTCGTAATTTAATCATTTGTATTTGTTAGTGTTGATTTGAGCTGATTGCATTCCACAGAGGTGGCCACACCTGACTTTCTCTCTCTTTTTTTCATTTCAGGTTTTGCCTGTCAGGAAAATTAGTTTGTGTGAATCACAAGAAAGCAACTCATAGAGTTTTCATCCCAGCACCTGGCAGTGACTGGCAAGCCCTAACTGCTTCTATGGTACAGAATGGATCATAGGGGCTTACTTAAACTTTATGCAAATACACTTATCTGAAGCTCAAGAAAACCATTTGGAGAGTTCCATGGAAGGGTTCAGAGTATTTGGGATTTTTTAATCTCTTGAATATGTCCTTCATGAGTGACTCTAAGTCTCCTAACAACGTATTGTTAACATAAGTTAACCCTTATAAGTTAACGTAAGTGTCCAACAACTGAAACAAAATTAGAAAAATATATCTAAATAAATTTCAAGCACTGTTGACATGCCTACCCACACACTGATCCCGTATGTGGAAAGTCCTGATGGACTAGGCCATGACATCCTTAACCATAGTAGTGCAAGTATGCCTGGTACTGGATCTAGCATGACACCTCACACCAGCTCAGTGGAAAAACAGGACTCTCTTACAGAAAGTAGCCTACCTCTAGACTGCATGTTTTGTGAGGAGACTTTCCTACATCATGAAGACCTGGGACCACACCTTCTCTCCCAGCATCCCACAACATTCCATGCTCCCGCAGTGTTGCGTGTTGAAGCGGAGTTCTTGACTCCTAGTGAGAGGGCGCGTTCTAAGATCTGCCAAGTTGTGGAAAAGAATGAGGAGCTCGGTTGCGTTGTGTGTGGTCAGGCCATTGCAGATGCAACAGAGTTGGAACCCCATATGCGAAAGCACAAAGACTCTTTCACTTATAGCTGTAGCCTGTGTGGACGGCGTTTCAAAGAGCCTTGGTTCCTCAAGAACCACATGAGAACCCATGGTGGAAAGGCAGGTTCTAAAAACAAAAACCAGGACCTGGAGACCCCAGCCACCATCAATGACATTGTCCAAGACCAGCCCCCATCACCTGTTATCACACCTTACAAAATGTGCATGGTTTGTGGCTTCTTCTTCCTCAACAAAGAAGTACTGGCTGAGCACAGCAAAGTTCACAATCGTGAACCAGAAGTGGCTGAGAACACCTCTGTCGACTGCCAACTTGCTGAGGAGGATCCTGTATCTCAGAAGGCTTTTTTGCAGACCCTAAGGTTGCATGCTTCTGTAGACAAAGCCGAACAGAACCACCTATCAGGACGCTGGATATCTCAGCTTGACCCTTTCAACACCTACCAGGCTTGGCAGTTGGCCACCAGGGGCAAGATAGCGGCAGGTCCAAACTTGGCCAAGGAGCTCAATGCAGACTCCAACTCTGACAACGAGGACTCGGGTTCTGACAAAGAAGAACTGGGTGCCATCTGGGCTTCAAATGGTGGTGATAAACCAAAGCGAGGCCTGAGGAGTGAAATCAAGCCAACAACCGAGACCCCTTCCCCATCACCTGAGCAAAAGGTGCTGCTTCGTAAAGACAAGCCAACAAGCTGTGAAGATTGCGGAAAGATCTTCAGGACGTACCATCAGCTGGTACTCCACTCTAGAATCCACAAGAAGGACAGGGGGGGAGCAGAGAGCCCCACCACATCTGTAGAGGGGAGGGCCCAAAGTGTGGGCTCATGTAGCAATTCATCTCTAGACCGAGCAGAGGAGTATTCCGAGGATGGCTCTGAAGAGGGAGTGCCAGTCGACTCCTTTAATCAAGGTATTATGTGTGTATTTGGTATTGTATTTTTGTTCATTTTTAATTGCTTCATAAAAACAATGACATTCCTTCGTCTGTCAACAGTTGGTCCTAAAGGCCAAAGTATACTTTAGTTTTCCATGTGCCGTTACGGGTCTTCTGGACAGTCCACTTCTTGGTGCTTCATCTGCACATGCACCTAGTGTTGAGTATACTAAAGAGTATCACATTGTAAAGCAGTTGTAAGTGCTCTCAACTGACCAGAGCAGAACGTAACGGCAGGCACAAAAACAAAGTCTACCTACCGTAGCCTTAAAGGTGCACTCAGTAATTCTTTCCTCATTAAAAAAGTTTAACTTCTAAAGACATGAATTGTAATGTTGCAATTTATGTAGGAAATCATGACCTCTCACATTAAAATGAAGACTCCAGTCATATCAGTAACCTTATAAAAGCTGTTTTATTCTACATGGAGAGGGTCCACACATGGGGGCTGCCATGTTAGAATCACATGACCAGCCGAATACTGCTTGTGTAATCTCAGTAACCGTCCTGTTATTTGACACTTTCACTCATTGATTAAAGTAATAATGGCTGTCTGTGAATACAAAATTTCTACAGTGGCATCTGAAACTGAAAACTATTTTAAAAGATGCTGCATCCAAGCTGCTAGGTGTCAGTGTAAGTCCAAGATGACAAAAGTTACTGAGTGCACCTTTAAGGGAGCTCACAGTAATCATTACTGGTTATAAGAGTTTTTAGCTGGTGAAATTATGTACCTTAGAATTAGTTATTGTTTCATACAAAGATAAAGCTAATTTACCTCTTTATCACAGAAAAAAGCTATTTCTGTCTTAGTTGTTAAGTTCAACTGCATCTTCTCACAGACATTTTTGTCTGTGCAGATAGTAGATCTTAGAGCTCCCTCTGCTGATCAGTTAAAACATTACTCTTGCATAGTACAGTTGAGAAGTTCCCATCGGGTTCTTTCATGAAACACAATCAGAAAAAAATTCTGTAAAACCTTTATGTAAATCGTTGCATTCAGTTAAATTCAGAAATTTACGTAAGAATGGTTTTACTAGTGATTTTAAATATTTGTTTTTCTATTCCTATAATGAGGTTCATTGGGCTTTATTTATGAAATATGAGCAGAACAAATGTTTGTGGTAAATTGTACATAAAACCATTATTTTGTAAATTGTCACATTCAATGTGAAAATTGACGAATTGGCAATAATTGATTTATAAACGATTTACACAGATTTGTTCTGTTCGTGCTCTACGAATAAGGCTCATTGTGTGTAAGTTCAGCCTACAATTTTTATTTTCTGTTGTACGTTTTAAGCAGTATATGAGCCCATATGTTATGTCTATGCCAAACATGTCTCTTTTTTTTCCTACAGATAAAAGTGAGGATGGTTTGGGTAAAATGAAGCTCAAAATTCTTGCGCCAAGAAAATGCAGTTACTGTGGGAAGACTTTCCGCTCAAACTATTACCTCAATATTCATCTCAGGACACATACTGGTTCGTAAAATATTTCTAACTTTTTATTTTTCCGTCTTATGTTTCAGCCTTTTGCTTGTTACATCTCCCTTTGCACGTATTCCAAGTTGCAAGTAGTTTTTCTTACAAGAAAAGTTGCTTACTTTGTATTGTTTATCTAATTATCTCAAAATTTCTCACAGGTGAAAAACCATATAAATGTGAATATTGTGACTATGCTGCAGCACAGAAAACGTCTTTGAGATACCATCTAGACAGACGTCACAAGGACAAGCCTTTCACTGAGATCCCAAATATTCCTGCAAGAAACAATATCAAGGCCATTGAATTCCCCAAGAATGTAGATGACAAACAGGCCTTTAAACCTGCCAAGCAATGGCTTGTTCCTAAACCTATCCCTGCTATTGTTAAACACGAACCTGGCTTGAACCAGCCAAACATTAACAGCACCAGTCCTTCTGTTAAAGTTAAGCAAGAGTATATAAGTTCTCCTGTGATTGCTCCACATACCCCTGCTAGTGAGGTCAACAAAAAGTGCCCCTTACCAGTAAACCTAACGATGGAGGAGAAAGAGGCTTCCGAGGCACCATTGAATTTGTCTCTCAGAGTGTCTCTCTCTGTATCTGCTACCTCTGTGCCGAGGAATTTGTTACTGACCAACACATGTACCTCTTGCTCTTATGAAACCCTCTACCCTGAAGTTCTTCTGATGCATAAGAAGCTCATCCACAAGGAGAAGTTTGACGTTAAGAAGAATGGATACAGGGGACCTCAAAAGCAAAAACGATACACTGGTTGCCCCCCAGCTCTCGAGGGCAAAGACGTCACTTCTTTGCCCCAAATCAACAGGAAGCATCCTCGCCGGACCAAATCCCCACCATGCCAGCCTGAAAAACCTGGGGAGAAACATCCCAAACATCCTCAAATATCTAAGATTTCTCCCGCCAAAGAGCGCTGGAGAGATCAGCACCAAGAGATTCATAGAGGCAGGGAATCGGGTGTACCTACCAGCTCGCTATCCAGAATCCCAGAACGTGCTGCGGAATCGAGCAGTAAATCAAATGCACCAATGGTAATCGATCGAGGGATGTCCAAGCAGAGACCTGGCATGGATCATCAGAAGGCAAGCATGGGCAAAAACGGAATGGTTTGGCCCACAGATCCAGGCCAACTTTGCCTATCAGACCGTTTCAGAAATCAGACGCAAATGGACATCGGTGAACCCTCTAGTAAAAGACCGAAGTCCTTCGAGCCTCTACATGCTGTATCTGGTCGGCACGGAGAGGACTTCAGCAGGCCAGTGCCTTCTGGCAGAAGTATGAAAATATCACTGCAGACAAATTCCCCCCTGGCTCCTGTTAAGGTGACTCCAGCAGCGTCTAACAGCAGCATACAGGCCGACTGGAACGTCATCGACTTGCTTCGCACCTACACGCCCAATAGCTTGACCTCGCTTTACCATTCCACCAATGCAAGTTCCAGCCATGGTGTCATGGCATCACCTGTGACAGGTAAATGCGTATAGAGTGTTTATCAGTGAATACTCATCAGATAATACATACATCAGGTTACACTTGAAGATGATTTGCAAGTCTCACTGTTGACATAAATATGAAACAGCCTTACAAAGATATAAGGTAAGCATCAAGGTGTTTCATACATCACTTCCCTACTTATTTATTTATTGATCTTATTTACCAATTTGTTAAGTGGCCTAAATAAATGTCATAAATCTGTCAGTTTACACCTGGTATTAAGATGCGTCTTGGGTGATCCAATCACAAATGATCGGGCATATTTAAGATTTATGCATTTCAGTGTCATTACAAAATTCCATCAAATTGATTTAATAATTGAAATTGTTAATATAAAGAAAACTAAATATTTTAAGTTTTATTAGCTTAATTTAGTTAAACTTTCACAATTTGATGAATTTTATTTTTAAATCAAAATGCGTAAGTCTTAAAAATAGGTTTAAATACTGTATGTTTTTAAATGCTTCGATTACTCCTGGTCGCTCAAATGCGTCTCTTGTGACCATTTGTGTTTGGATATTGAGGGGAGGGTCTCTCATGACGAAAATACATCAATCACTACTAAATATTTCAATCACTACATCAGTGCATTACTGGATTATAATAAAGCGCAAAAAAAACGGCAAAACACAAAGTACAAAAAGTACAAGGGTGACATTTTAAGCAGTTTTCTCTGTTATTTTGAAGTACCTGCATGCTTCTCATCTGTGTCTCTGCATGTTGATATCAGGCACACTGAAGAAGTTCTGTGAAGTTCTTGTGCATACATATGTATGCGCTTTTCAAAAATTTCCGATTGGGCGTTTATTTCCTTTTAAAGCCGCACATAACCGGCACACTTTAAAACTCTTGTTTAGGCGCAGTTGATTGACAGGCGAGTGGGTGATGCTTTGCTGCTGACGGATTAGCGTTTACACCTCAAATGCAATGTGGTCACATGCCTTTTTGACTAGCTCTATATGTGTTTTTTGTGATCCAATCACAAAATGTTTTCACACCATTTACACCTGTATTTGGCGCCGCCAACTTGTGATATGATAATCTGAAACGCATCTTAATACCAATCTCATGGGGAAAAATAGTTCAGGTCATATTTCTACCCCAATTACCCAAAAAAATTATAAATTGTATTTTGCATGAAGAAACTGCTTATTTTTGGACCCTTAAGCTTTTCTTTAAGCGAACTAAGCATTTTCATCCCACCGATTCTCGTCACCTCGCTTTACTTTTAATCTGTAAATTCAGATCTCCGTGTGCCGCTATGTCTCACGCACAGTGCGCGTACAGCCTAGTTTCTCTAGAAATGGACAGTCTGCATCATTGCATGTCATCAGGGCATGCATCTGCAGTTGACTATGCTAAAAGAGTACGTATGGACTCGCGGTCAAAAGAGTATACTTTGAAAGGCTCGACCGTATGCAAGACGGAACGGCACACGAAAAAAATAAGTATACCTTAGCCAAGTTAGTCAGGATATGGCCTGGTATCATAACCCAACACTACCACATATGCTCCTCTCTTTAGGGAGTAGGTCCATGATCTTCCCTCATTACTCCACTAACATGAGAATCCAAACCAGCCCTCTGAGTAACAAATGCTGTGGACCTTCAGATAAGAGCTCTTAGAAATTTCCAGGGTAAAATGTCTTTTGTGGACCTTGCTCTCATTTAAAAGATTTTGTGTTTTGATTGATGTCACTAATCATTTAAATCCCATCTCCTCCACAGCTTTGAAATACATGGAGAAAACGTTGATGCCCTCACCAATGTTGGGGACCTCAGGAGGGAGGAAAGTTTAAATGACTTGATGTCGCTCTGGGTGTTCTTCTGACATTACCGCTACAGGGTTTGGAGTGTTGGAAAGATGTACTGTGAGATATGGGGCCTTGGACGGACTGCGGCCTTGAACAGTGTTGTTTTGATTCAATTTGCATTCCATTATGACAATAGTTTTATCTGCAGTGCACTTAACACAACGGCGAATGTCAGACGCACTCCTGTTTACCGTGCTTAATGGTTGACTTGTGAATCTGTGTTGGGTCGGTGGTTTTTGATTGCCTAAATACTAATGAAACCACAAACCCAAGCAAGTGCCTCCATTTACATTTATTAAAAGCCTGAGCGCTTTATACAAGTGGACGGCACTGACCAAATAAACGGAGGAGTGATGTTTTTGATTGTTTGTATTGTTAATGTTTAACTTCTCTTCTTACTCTTTACAGGTCTACTTTATGCTATGCAGACCATGGAAATTTTTGTTAATTTCCCAAGTTAGAAACTTTCTCGTTTGTACAAATTTAGCTGCTGTGTTACCGTCTCGGATTTGAGACTTGTGAAGCAATGGTGACGTACTGTGTACTGTGCTGTAGGTACATTTAAAAATAAAAGAAATGCAGGGACTGTGTGGAACCTTTTTCACTGTGACATACATTCCGGATTGACAAAATACATAGCTGTGATCTCGCCACTGCCGAGCAGTTCTGTCAAATGTGTGGTGAGCGGTTTTTTTTTTTTTTTTTTTTTTTTTTTTTTTTGTCCATTGTTACTGTTTCATACACCCGAATGTTTTTGTTCTTGTGTGGTTTTTTTACTTCATAATCAAGGATGTGTATTTATTTTCAGGTAAACATGTTGCTTCATTAGATTATCATTGCGTATATGTGTGGATATGTTGTTCAATTTTGTCTCAACCCATGGTGGCTAAAGCATGTCATGGCGGCTAAAGCATTTCATGGCTTCTGTTACGGCCCATGTACTAACCAATGTTTAGCCACCAGAGAGGTAACTTATTTTGTCATATTTAAGGGGCTTTCATGAGCTGAAGCAAATACTTTGTATTCTTTTGATAATGAACTTGAAACATTTTTTTTCTTCTTTTGCTTCACTTTATTACTGGAAAACAGTGAGAAAATGCCCCTTTTTTGTTCTGTTTGCAAGACTAGTTAGGCTGAGTGAACTGATGGCTGTCACGTGTGTTCTGATAATGGTATTCTTTCCAGCTCAAGTTAAAAACTAATGCTGCTTTATGCTGGGTCTCATGAACAACTTATCAAATGCAAGTGTTTTCTTTTTTTTTTCTTTCTTGTCCCCTCTCAGTATTTCGTGAAATTTTTTTAAACACTGAATTGGGTTGGTGTTGGAGGTTTGGTTTACAATAAGTGACAGCCATGTGTAAATATTTGTTTGTAGTTGTGCAAAAAAAAAAAAAAAAAAAAAAAAACAAATTCTAGAGCGTATTTGTTCCCTTTTTTTTTTAATTATTTTCTTTCGCACTTTCACTAATTCTATGTCATTCTTTTTCAATGTAGGGTTCTGTCTTTCACAGGCATGCAAAAATAATGAAGCCAAGATGCTTTATCCCCCTGTTGTCCATGTTTGATCAAATATGCTGTTATTTTGGTCTTCAACGGAATGTGTTATTTGAATTTCCAACCTTGTAACCACCTTGTTATTGAGCCAGGTGTATTGCAGGGCCCTAGCCCTTTCTAGTGGCTGAATAAAGCAGTTGTGTAAATTGAAACAAAAAAAAAAAAAAAGTCAATTGTCTGTTTTCATTTTCATCTGATGTCCTTAGATCCTGTGGATTGGACATGCCAGTAAAAGGTAATTAATTTATTCTTTGTAGTGGATGTTGTCCATTGTGTTGAAGTATAAAAGTTGGAGCCATGTTTTGACACTACTTTTTAGGAAGCTGAGTCATCAACCGACAAAGGGCCATTGAAATTATAGTCGGTAGTCTTTTTAGAAAGTTCTGCTTAAGATTGAGAAAAAATCTTCTAATGTTCAGCCAGCTATACTTGGTCTTTCATGATGTTTAGATGCTCTTTGACAGCCCAACGGGACCTTTAAAAGGTAAAGTGCATTTGCTTGCTTGTATAATTATTGTAATTCTGTTTAACTGCTAATAAATTATCCTAAATAATTTTGAAAAGTTAAATTATTTGCTCTTGCAGCACAGATTTATTTTCATTCAATTTGAAATCATTTTCACTTATTTTTTTAGTGATAGACCAGTTTAACACCCAGGCCCATTGGCTAGTATTTGGTCATTTTGAGATCATTTTGGAGTCTTTGGCATGAGCCGATAACTTTGCCAAAATGGCTGATTAACAGAAGTGGCTATTCTGCCTAGTGTCTTTATTATCGTGACCTGTATACTGGTAGCGCTGTCAATTGATAGAACACATTTTATTTCTTCAAATACCTTTTTAGTATGATTTAGTATTGAATAACCATTGTGTAAAATAAGTGTTTTAAATGTTTAATAATTAAAAAAAAGTGTGCATCCTATTTGCTATATCATATGCAATACCAAAAGCTTAGATACACTTGTCTGAAATGTGATTTTATAATAGTCTGTGGATTATTTTAGTTTGAATGTAAAAAATAAAACATTAAGTTTTACTGAAAATGACATTCCAATTACATTTTTCTCTCTAAATATTACAAATACATTTCAATTCATGTTTTTGGTAACTTTACAAAAGGTTTTATTTATTAACATGAATAACAATGTACAGTTCTTTAACGGCATTTGTTAATCTAATTCATGTTCATTTGAACGTATAAAAAAATAAAAAAAAATTAAAGGTTATAAATGTTATATTAAATGGATGGTTCACCCAAGAATTAAAATTATCTCATGATTTACTCACCCTCCTGGTATCCCAGATGTGTTTGACTTTGTCTTCTGCTGAACACTAATGAAGATATTTAGATTATTTCAGCTCTGTAGGTCCATACAATGCAAGTGAATGGGTGCCAACATTTTGAAGCTCCAAAATCCACATAAAGGGAGCATAAAACTAATCCATATGACTCTAGTGGTTAAATCTATATCTTCAGAAGCGATATGATAGATGTGGGTGAGAAAAGATAAATATTTAAGTAATTCTTTTTATTTATTTATTTTTTTATCATAAATTCTCCTCCTGCCCAGTAGAGGGTGATATGCATGAAGAATGAGAATCACCCAAAAAACAAAAACAAGAATGTGAATGACTGAGAAGGGAGGAGAATTGATAGTAAAAAAGGACGTAAATATTTATGTTTCTCACCCAGTTTTTTTTTTTTGTTTTCACTGCATAATTCCCATATTTCCATTTGTGCTTTTTCATAGTTGTAATTGACAATCCAATTGTTCTAAGAAATGAAAAATAATAGTAATAACAACGAATTGGCAGGTGTGTCTTCACATTTAACTGGTAGTATATATTGGCATTATATAAGCCATTGGCTACCCTGTTCTCTAGATGTACTGGCCATTAAACCATCTATATCAGTCAACCACTATTTTAAAGATATGATTGTGTGGGGCAAAGAGGAAAAATGTGTAACTACACTCATAGCACACTAGAGGGTAGTATTTACAAAGAACTAGGTTGGGAGTCAAACAATGTGCTCATTTCCATGACTTGACAACAGACCCCTCCCCACACTATGAACTATCTCCACACAAATAGTTACTGGGTTTTGCAGAGTTAATCATAAGTCAATGTCATTAATGTAAAATGAGTGCAATGCATTAAATTAATCCTATGCACATTCCATTTTAAAGGAATGAGTACTTAAATAGAACTTTAGTGCATTGGTAATCGATAATTTGCTTGATTTGTGCATTTGCCTTTACCCACTGTATTACACACTAACAAGAATGAATGACATTGTTTTGAACCTTGTGTAAAGCATAGCCATGCTAAAGTCTACAATGACAAATTCTAAAGGACAGTCTACAGCACATTAAACAGTCTTTCTCTCTCCCCCCTCCTTTTCTTTTTGACTATAGCACATCTGTTTGCTGTCTGCTCCCCAGGGCCAGTGCTGTGTAATCTATTGCATTAGCTCACATTAGTGCATATCGCCCATGGGTCTCAATAATCACAAATGCAAAATGAGCATTTCACTTAGTATCATCCTCACACAGCCCTCAAATGGAGGCCAAAATGAGCATTTGGATAGCAGAGGGAAGGAAACGCAACCTCAGTTCATGACACGCTTCCTGTTCTGCCAGATCCCTCATGTCCAATATTATGATCCTGCACAGTTTTACACTTCTTGAGTACTGCTTAAAGGAATAGTTCACCCCAAAATTTAAATTCTCTCCTTTACTCACCCACATGCCATAGATGAACAGTATATGACTTTCTTTCTTCTGCTGAACACAGTCAGAATTTTAGAAGAATATCCCAGCTCTATAGGTCCATACAATGTAAGTGAACGGTAACTGAAATGTTAAAGATCCAAAAAGTACATAAAGGCAGTATAAAGTAATCCATATGACTTCAGTGGTTAAATCCATGTCTTTAGAAGCGATATGATGGGTGTGGATGAGAAACTGATCAATATTTAAGTCCTTTTTTTTTATTTTTTTTTTTACAATAAATCTACACCTTTGTTCAGCCCTGACCAGCAGGTGGCGATATGCAAGAAGAATGTAAGTAGCCAAAAAAAAAAAGAAAAAAAAAAGAGAAGAATGTGAAAGTAAAAGTGGAGATTTAAAGTAAAAAAATACTGAAATATTTATTGTTTCTCGCCCACAACTATTATATCATTTCTGAAGACATGGATTTAACCACTGGGGTCTTATGGATTACTTTTATACAGCCTTTATATGCTTTTTGGAGCTTCAAAGTTCTGGCCACCATTTACTTTAATTGTGTGGACCTACAGAGCTGAGATATTCTTCTAAAAACCTTCTTTTGTGTTCTACAGAAGAAAGAAAGTCATATACATCTGGGATGCCCTGTGGGTCAGTAAAGAATTTTCATTTTTGGGTGAACAATTCCTTTAAAGGTTTAATATCAAGACTCTAGGGGTGCCATCATTTATAATATGGGATCTTATTAAACATCAATACGGGACGCAATTTGTCCCTTATGTTCATACACATCGTTAAATACACTAGGTCAGCACACTTTAACTCGCAGCCCACAACCATTTCTCGCCCGCAAAACTCAGTGGTTAATTTAACAGGGTGACACCCTTGATTTATTTGTGACAAACCCGAGTGTCCAGGAAGGTTAGCGAGATAAAGTAAAAAGTATTTGGCTGGTCATGTTATCTCATAATTCCTGCTACCACATGGACCACCACCCTTTGATAAAATAAATCCATTTTTTTTCTAGGCCTCAGATATGAATGAAATCTTCATTTCATTTTACACACATTTAATATTAAGTAATATTACACAAGCAATATTCATTTCTTTTAGTGTAAAATTATGCTTAGTGCACAGTTAAACATTCTCTTTACTAGCATTGTATAATGCATGCATGCAATGCAGAGCAACTCTTACAGCTACTGCCATCATCCCCTGCTGTTACAGCAAAATAGTTAATTCCTGTTTTCATCCTGCTTTGTTTTCTGTGAAGGTGTGGGCCCTTGTGTGCCTGGGGTCACACCCTGCTGAAGAGAGTTTTATTTCCACTGGACTCTGCTTTCCTCACCACAGGAGGTTTTGGTTTTGCTGACATAGGGATCTGGCATGCAGCAAGCCGGGCCCCACACAATGCTGTTTGCAGCAGGTAATGCACAGAAACAACACTAAGATGTTCATTAGAGTTATGTGCAACAAGGGACTGCAGTGTCGCATGCAGTTACCCCTATTGCCTCCCACAGTATTTGTGAGACCATTTGTGGCAAAAGCAACGCAGGCAATATTCCCTGTAGACTGGGCTACTAAGTCAGCTGTAGGCCTATACATATTTTATTAGGGCTGTTCCCCTCCACCCCCCCATCAGGCGAATTATTTGTCCAATCTAAAAATGTTTGACTGTCTGCTTTATGTATCATTTAAAATTTATGCTTTGGTTAATTAATCACTATCACTTTAATTGTGGCCATTTTTTTGCAGGTTGTTCGATATCTTTGGCATAATGTTGGCAGCATTTGTGTCCCTTGTTTATTAAAAAAGGGGGTTGCTGTCAGTTTATATTTAAAAATACACATAGTTTCAAAAGTATAGCAACAAGATATAAACATCATACATGTTTACATGATTTTAGTGTGATAAAATCGCTTACAAACCTTATCTGTGTAAAGTTATCTTAAATTGTACAACTTTGTTGTCATGACAACAACAATGCCACATGCTACAAAGCATGTAATCTTGTAAATGCTGTAATACTGGTAAATCCCTTACTTTATTGCATTAAAATCATGTGAGATATTATATTTACATTTTATAGCTATACTTTTGAAACAGTGTGTATTTTAACATTTATGTACTGGCCCCATTCAGTTATATTGTATGTGCCTTAGTGAAATGGCGATTTTTGCATATATATATATATATATATATATATATATATATATATATATATATATATACATATTTTTTATTTTTATTTTTTTTAATAAATAATAATACAAAAACGAGGGATGACTTGAAATAATTTTTTTGTGGTAATCAGACATATGGCACAAATGCTGTCAATTGAGCCAAACTTGTATTGAACCTGGAACATTACATATACAACATATTTACATTGGAAATATACTGGATCTCCTTATAATTCTCTGAATTTCCCATGCTCCTTTGTCGCAACATCTGTCTCTCCTAGTCCTTACTGCAGACAAAAAGGCATACACATAAAAACTTTGATGAACTTCAGTTTTGTGGCCTCTTCATTGGCAGTTGCCGCTTACAGATTGTGTTAGCAATTAGTTAACTAGCAACTGGGCCAGCAGAGTGCAGTCAGAATGAAGGAATCCATTTGTTTTTGGGACATAAAAAGTCAGCATTCATTGTGATTTGCTCGTCATCTTGGTGGATCCCTCAGAGAAAGATGGGAGATATAATGGCTCATGGAAAAACAGCCGCTGGCCTCAGGAAAGGGATTTGGGTGTCTGGAGACAAGCAGGGCCATATGGAGCGGGCTAAGATAGCAAGGCACACATTCAGAATAATGGATGATGTGTCATGTTTCATGTTGCTAAGAAGCCATCAAGAGACCTGGTTGGGGGAAATCAAAAGACGTTCATACAGTAAAAGTGACTGTTGTGCCGTTTAAAGATTTCGCTGCTTCCATCAGCCCATGTTGCTCAAGGTTTGGCTGAGCCCATTAATGGGATGAGGATTTTCAAGAAGTTACATTGTCGTCATGGTTCAGTGAAAATGGGGCAAAAACAAACTACTTGACTTCACAGACTTCTACAAAAAGTGAGCCCATCTGTTGAATAGCCCACTCGGTGAAGCACTGGCAGTCTTAAAAGGAATATTTCATCAGAAAAATGAAAATATTGTCATTTAATCAACCTCATGTAAATTCCGTAGCTCTTAAAAAATAACCTAAACACACCATAAAAGTAGTCCATATGACTTGTGAGCTATATTCCAAGTCTTCTGAACTCATTCGGTAGCTTTGTGTGAGGAACAGACAGTCATTATTCACTGGTAATCTTCCCCTCTGACAAAGTTTTGAAATCTCATTCTCAACCGAGTTTAGAATCAGATGATAAAAACACACCAGAATGACGTTGTTAATACAAAAACACAATTGGTTTTATTGTGTTTGTTAATGAACGTAACGTGTCATTTCAAAATCACAAAGAATATTTGAGAGCTGCAGCACAGGGGAAGATTTTCAGCTAATAAATACATAATAAATTAATAAAAATGTATATATTATAATACAAATAAAATATATAAAAATATATAATAAATATATAATTTATTATATATTTGAGAGCTGCAGCACAGGGAAAATTTTCAGCTACTAATTACATAATAAATTAATAAAAATGTATATATTATATAATACAAATAAAATAGATAAAAATATATAATAAATATATAATTTTCTGTCTGTTCATCACTGTAAGGCAGGAGACAAAGACGACGATGTGAACCTAAGTGCAGTTTCATATACAAAGTAAATTAAAAACCATGAAAATAGCAACCAAATAGCAAAATAAAACATAAACCTGAACTACTATGATTATGAACAAGAAACCATGACAAAGGCAAACCATGAAACAACATTACATTATCATTATCAGAACCTGACAAAGGCATACAAGAGGGCTTGAATACAAAAACAAGGGAAACCGGAGTACGGTGACGCCATGCGAAGGGCAGACGTGTGAGAGACAGCTCTGTGCACTTTGCTAATTATTTTAATTATTTTCATGATATAATCCGGTGAAATTCGATACACCCAGTTACACATTTACTGTTTGAGGTAAACATGGCAAAGAAGTCAAAATCTTTGGGCTCTGGAGACATTAAAAGACACTTATGGGTTCAAGATGAAAGCCCAGACAGGCCTGTGGACCGGGGACTCGATTTGGATGGTGCGGTGGGAGAAGGAATCCGGCGTCAACTGTCCAACATGTCGGTGATGTTGACGAAGGTACTTGAGGTCTTGAAGGATTTAGCTGTAATATGTCGATCGATTATGGTGATGGAAAAAAATTCTCTGAGCTAGTCACAAGAGTGGCAGATGTTGAAAAACGAATAGATTATTTGGAGTCATCAGAGAGGGATTTAGCCGGTAATCCGCCTGCGACTTTGCGAACTCAACAAGAGAGAAACGCGATCGGTTTAAGGAATGCAAGAAACTCAAGGAAGATCCCTTTTGCTTTGATGTTTCCAGCCAGACTGATAAAAAACACCAAGGACGGCAGCAAAGTATTTACATGTCCCAATCAGGCAATGTCTTTTATTGAAACAATGGGTGAGTAACCATTGGGTGGTTTTCTTGTGAGTGGATTGACTCACTGTACTCTTGCGTTCGGAGGAAGCTGGGTGCCATTTTTGTTTCATTTTGCGTTGGCTCCGCCGAGTGGTTGGAGTTTTTGTTTTGTGGATTAACACTTTTCCTTAAAGAAACTTTTGCATTGACGGAAAATCACTTTTACAATGAAGTTCCCGGGCAGATTGAGAATAGACACTACGGATGACTGCAAATATCTACATGCCCACACAAAGGATGTCTTTTATAAAGCTGGCGGACTGTGTAAATCATGGGATATACTTTTATGCGGCCTCCGAGTGAACTGACTCTTGACCATCCAAGGAACCGGGATGCGTGTTTCGTTTCCTTTTGTGCTGGTTCCGCCTAGCGGTTAGAGCTTATTTTGTTAAATAACATTACTTCGGGACAGTTATGGATGAATCTGTCAGTTCCTTGTGCTTATGACTCCTGTTGGCTGGAGTATGATTTGTGGAGTATTTTCATGGGACATTGGAATGATTATGTCATCTGCTGCACTCATCAGCTGGCTCACTGAAGATTTGTTTGTCTGACCGAGGAAACTGAACGGCTTTATATCAGCTGGAATTTGTTTTGTGAAGGAACACACCTTTGAGACAGTTCTGTGAATGAGTCTACACTTTCTTTGTGTTTATTCTGCCTATTGGCTTGGGTTTGTTTTACAAAATATTTGATGTTATGTAATTTTGCCTTACAAATTTGTGAGGCAAAATTGAGCAAAATCCGATGGCAAAGTTGTCGCGGGGGCTCTCGTAGGCGTACATGGACTCTTTGAGTTTTAAGGGATTGATGCTGGTTGGCGCGTGGGGTTAATGCGCATGTATTTCTTTTTTCTGTTTGATTTGTTTGGGGAAAAGTTTGGGGTTTAATTGTTGCATTGATGTTGAAATGTGGTCTTCATAATTTTGTTTTTGGCACACAATTTATTTTTTCTGTTATATCAAAATGTAAAATGTTGGTATGAGTGTACTATCTCTCTCCACATGGAATGTGAATGGGTTGGGGCACCCCATAAAAAGAAGGAAGGTTATTTATTTTCTTAAACGTAAGAAATATGATATAGTGTTTCTTCAAGAAACACATCTTTCCCCACAGGAAGCTGAAAAATTTGGGAAGATATGGGGTGGAAATGTTTTCTTTAGTGCTGGCTCAAGTAAGAGCAAGGGAGTCATTATATTGGTAAATAAACATTTACAATTCAAATGTCTCAAACAGATTAAAGATAAATTAGGAAGAGTCATTATTGTTTTAGCAGAAATTCAGGGGCAAAGTCTGATTTTGGCTAATATTTACACACCTAATGCTGATGATCAGGGCTTTTTTATAGATCTTGAAGGGATGTTGCAAACCGCTGGCACCCCTCATGATATAATTTTGGGAGGAGACTTTAATCTTTTTATGGACTCAGTCCTTGATCATAGTGAAGCAAAAGTGTGCAAGCCTCCTAGAGCAACATTGACGCTTCACAGGATGTGTAAAAATCTTGGTCTTACAGATATTTGGAGACTTTTGAACCCATCTGGTAGAGACTATAAATGTTTTTCTTCAGTCCATAAGATTTATTCTAGAATAGATATTTTTAATATCCAAATCCCTCATTTCATCTGTTGTTGATTGCTCAATTGGAAATATATTAGTCTCAGATCATGCCCTGGTGAGTTTAGAGGTGTTGCCACATATAGAGAAAAAGAAATCATATAGTTGGCGCCTTAATGTGTCCCTTTCGCAAAATCCTGATTTTCAACAAATTTTAAAGACTGAAATCAGTGTTTATGTGGAGACCAACTGGTCCTCGGTATCCTCTGTGGGCATGGCTTGGGAGGCACTTAAGGCGGTTCTTAGGGGTCAGATCATACAGTATGCCTCATTCAACAATAAATCCAAAGCACGAGAACTCGTGGAGTTGGAAGGAAATATTAAAAGTGCAGAGGCAGAGCTGATGTGCCGTATGTCATCTGATGGCCTCAGAGAATTGACCTGATTGAAATACAGATATAATACTATTTTGTCGCAGAAAGTGGAGTTTTGGTTATTCAGGGCAAGACAGTCATACTTCGAGTCGGGGGACAAAGCAGGGAAGCTTTTGGATAGATATATAAAGCAGAGAGATTCTTTCACTACCATTCCCTCAGTGAAATCTGCTGGTGGTGAAATTTTTACCTCAGCCATTGATGTTAATAATGCCTGTAAAGAATTCTATCTTGATCTTTATAGTTCCACGTCTTCGTCTACTGATGAAGATATTAGAAACTTTGTGGAACCATTAGATCTTCCTAAACTGAAGACTAAGCAAAAAATCACTCTTGATTCTGAGATAACCTTGGAGGAGCTTGACGAGGTAATTAAGTCCCTACCTACTGGCAAGGCTCCGGGGGCCAGATGGTTTTGCTGCAGAATTTTTTAGATCCTATGCTACAGAACTGGCTCCACTTTTGTTAGAAGTTTATACTGAATCATTAAAGAATGGAAAGCTTCCTCCAACTATGACACAAGCCCGGATCAGTCTGATTCTTAAAAAGGACAAAGATCCAAGTGAGTGTAAAAGTTACCGTCCAATCTCCCTGATCCAACTAGATGTAAAAATTTTGGCTAACCGATTAAGGTTATGACATCTCTTATACATATAGATCAGGTGGGGTTTATTCGGGGCTGCAGCTCTTCTGATAACATCAAGCATTTCATCAATATCATGTGGTCAGTAGGGAATGATCAGTCTCCGGTCGCTGCCATCTCACTTGACGCCGAAAATGCGTTTGATATGGTAGAATGGGATTATCTTTTTAAGATTTTGGAAATGTATGTGTTCGGGAGTACATTTATTGGTTGGATTAAGTGACTTTATAAACACCCTGTAGCAGCGGTACAAACAAATGGATTAATTTCAGATTATTTTACTCTGGATAGGGGCACTCGGCAGGGTTGCCCTCTTTCCCCATTATTGTTCTGTCTTGCCCTGGAACCATTAGCAGCCACGATAAGAAAGGAGGATGATTTTCCAGGGGTGACGGCGGGAGGTGTGGTGCATAAGCTTCTGCTTTATGCAGATGATATTTTATTATTTGTCTCCGACCCCACTAGATCTATGCCTTGCCTCCACAGAATTATTAATTTCTTTTACAAGTTCTCAGGATACAAAATCAATTAGTCTAAATCCGAAGCTTTGGCTTTGACAGCGTACTGTCCAGTAATGGCCTTCCAGCCGAGCGCCTTCCAGTGGCCCAAACAGGGCATTAAGTATTTGGGAATTTTATTCCCAGCAAATTTGTCTGATTTAGTCAGAGTTCATTTTAATCCCTTAATAAAAAGGTTTTCGAATGATGTGGACAGGTGGGCTTCATTAAACTTATCGATGATTGGGAAGGTTAATGTAATTAAAATGAATTGTATTCCAAAATTCAACTATCTGTTACAATCTCTCCCTATAGATGTCCCCCTCTCTTATTTCAAGCAATCTGATAGCATAGCGAAGTCCTTCATTTGGAATGGTAAGCGTGCCAGGTTAAATTTCAATAAGTTACATAGGCCGATTGACAAAGGTGGGTTAGGCCTACCCAAGATTTTGTTTTATTATTATGCATTCAGTCTCAGACATTTGGCTCATTGGTCGCTTCCACCTGAGAGAGCCCCTCCCTGTTTTTGTATCGAAAAGGAAGCTCTTGCCCCTGTCTCGCCTCTGCATAGCCTTTCGATCAAATTAATTGGAGAAGTTAAGTCACACCCCGTTATTTTGCATTTACACTCGATATGGACAAAAGTGTCCAGAGTGTTTAATTTGGATATTTATTTAAACGTAGCCTCGAGCATTTGGCAGAACCCTAAACTATGCATTAATAAGTCCCCTTTCTGTTGGTCAGATTGGATTGTGAGGGGGGTTAATACACTCGGTGACCTATATGAGAGTGGAGTATTGAGACCTTTTGAAAATTTGGTTCAAAATTTTGGGATTCCCAGATCTCAATTTTATAAGTATTAACAGCTGCGGCACCTACTCTGCACTGTTTTTGGGAGTGGCACGCACCCCCCTAGTGTGGCAGATACTCTGGGAGTGGTGATTACTGCTTTTGGAAAAGGTCATGAGGCATCAGTGTATTACTCCCTGCTAATTCAGAGTCTGGGGGACGGAGCTTTAAATTCCCTCAAAAGATTATGGAAGGAAGATTTAAATTTGTTTTTGGAGGAAGGAGTGTGGGCTAGGATTCTTAAAAATGTCAAGTCTGCATCTAGAGATGCAAGGGTGCGACTTATGTAATTTAAGCTTCTACATAGATTTTACTGGACCCCTTCTAAATTGTATAGACTTGGTCTTAAGGACACACCAACCTGCTGGCGATGACATTTAGAAGATGGAGACACCACCCATGTTTTTTGGGGGTGTCTTAAGATACAGGAGTTCTGGTTGAGGGTCCAGAATTTTTTGGACGACATATTGGGTACTCAGATCTCCTTTTGCCCCAGGCTCTGTATTTTGGGTGATGGGGCGGTCATTGATGTAGGAGATAAGTACATGAAGAATTGGATCCTGGCCGGTGTTATGGTGGGCAAACAGGTTATCCTTAGAGGATGGAAGTCAGCTGGAGCCCCCTCTTTTCGTGAGTGGTGCAAGGAGATGGGCAGGGTGGCAGCTTGGGAAGAGTTGTCATATAGAAGGCTAGGCAACATGGATATGTTCATCAGGAGGAGGGGCAGCTATTTGGCCTTTTTGGAGTGCTCTCGGGGAGGGACAGTGGAGGGAGACGTGTTGTTTTAAATGTGTATGTTGTAGCCTTTTTGTTTTTGAACATATACTTTTTTAAATGTATTTCTAAATATTTTCTTCTGTTTTATTGTTTGTTTGTGTGTCTTTGTCAATTGTATTTGACCACTGGGGTATCTGTTTGTGTTGGGGCGTGGGGTGGGGTGGTTAATGTTCGGGAGGAAGGGTTGTAAATAATATAATGTGATTCCAAATATTCTGTTATTTTATATATATATATATATATATATATATATATATATATATATATATATATATATATATATATATATATATTATATGTTATATGGAATCAATAAAAACTTTTAATAAAAAAAAAATAAAAAAAATAAGAAACCAGATAACAAAACGAGAACCAATCAAAAGACAAAACTAATAAACATGAAAACAAGATAATGAACCAAAACCAACCAAAAGACAAGACTAATAAACACATAATGGAACATGAGGGTCACATGACAGGACAAGGAGAATCACATGACAAGAGAGAAACTAGAACTAAACTTCAAAATAAAAGACAAGAAATGAGGAGAAAAAAACCCCCATATAAACACATGACACTCACATAAAGCTATTGTATGGCTTCAGTAGACTTGTAATTAGGTGCACCAGTCATATGGACTACTTTTATTGCACTTTTATGTTGCTTTTCTTTCTTTTTTTGTTTTTTTGGAGCTTTTGGCCCTGGTCACTATATGCTTTCCTTGTATGGAAAAGAGCAACTTAGACAGTCTGCAAAATATCTCCTTTGGTGTTCAATGAAAAAAATAAATAAACAAAAAATAAAAGCTTATAAGGAATTTTTCGAGTTTAATACAAGTTAAGATCAGTCAACAGAAATATTAGCATAATGTTGATTACCAAAAAAATGATTTCAACTCGTCCCTTGCTTCAAAGAAAAAGAAGAAGCAAAAATTGGGGTTACAGTAATGCACTTTCAATTGAAGTGAATGGGTCCAGTTCATAAGCATTAAAATACATTCTGTTTCAAAACTATAGCCACAAGACGTAAGTATTATACATGTTAACATTCATTTAGTGTGAAAAAAATCAGGGATTTACCAGCTTGGCTTTAACTTTACATAGATAAGGATAGTAAGCATTTTTTTGTAGGTCTAAAATCGTGTTAACACTTACTGTATAATGTTTACGCTTCTTCTTCTTTTTTTTTTTTTTTTAAAGAAATAAGGGACGCGTTCATTATTTTTTGTGGTTATCAGAATTATGCCAAAAATGCTATTGATTGAGCTAAACTTGTATTGAAGCATTGCTTTGAGGTTTGGAATGACATAAGAGTGAGTAAATAATGACAGAATTTTCCTTTAAGATGAGCACAAAAGAGGCTTAAATAACATATTTGTAAATGGCCTTTTGTGATTGGTCCCAAAACTGATTATTGCTGTGGAAAACAGTTGTTTTATCACTTAAACAAAAACTGGAAGCTGTCTTCCACAGATGTTGCATTCGCATATCTGCAGCCAAACCACAGAGGGAGATACAGGACTGAGGTCATGACCCTGTGACTATTTACATCTAACATCCGCCTGTCCGAGCCCGCTGCGCTTTCTGTCATCAAGCCATAAATATTACAATGGTCTTAACATCACAATCTCACATGCTCTCAAAACACCAGTCTGAATTGATAGATGGGAATGTGAATGATGGATGGAAGACAGCTTTGTCTTCCCTACTTTCTCTTTTTCTGCCTCCTGCTCTCTACCTGCATGCGAAATGCTTCTGCATACCCCTAACCTCGCTTTTTCCTGTGGTGTCAGAGGCACCCTTAAGTGCTGTTGCCGATACCCATGAGTAAGCCCCATAAAAGCCGCGCCATCGCCACAGCCGTTATTGTTTCTCGCGGATGATTGATTGATGGATGAGGGCTGACACTTCAATGAAGCCATTTCCACTGGCATCTCTATCCGATGATGTGCAGCGTATATTTTCTATCTACGCCTCATTGCCTGCCTGTGTCATTCCTGGAAGTTCATTTACACTATGTTCCCTGAAGGACCTTTTTTTTGCCCATCTCCTTTTTTTCTCTCTCTCTTTTCCCTTTTGTTTTCACTCTCTCTCTCTGCTGGTGTCATAAAATAATGCTATTTCTTGTCGGCTCTGTGGGGGCCAGGATAATTTGCACAGAGTGACAAAACACAAGGCACGGAGAGGTTACTTACAAGAGGAGTATGCCTAACAGTACCAGTATGTATGCTTAGAATTAAATGTATTGTTTAAATAAAGCAGGGTATTTCCTGCTAAGCAATATATTAGATAAAACAATAAACTACTTTTGTGTTACACTGAAAAATAACCGTATGCAGGTTTGGAGGGTTAAAAATGACAATTTTGATTTGTAGGGTGAACTATTCATTTAAAAATTGAACTTTTTTTTTCTTTCATCAAAAATAAGTAAACAAAGGTGATTTATTTTTAACATAACTACTTTTAACATTCACTACTTTAATTGAAACCAATCTTGCCATTTATGCCATGTTTTTGGGTGATATGACTTCTGAAATATAATATATAAAACATGCATTTTATTAAGAAATATTTAAGGGGGTTCTTCTTTTTCCTGTTTCTCTAATAATAATAATAATAATAATAATAATTATTATTATTATTATAATTATTATTATTAATATTTATTTATTTATTTATTTTTCAAATTAATTTGTTTGTCTTGGCAATATTGTTTTACTTGCAATATCACATTTCATAATTTTTTTAAATGAATGTTCTGGGTTCAACACAAGTTAAGCTCAATTACCTGGTCTGGGTAGCTCAACAAGTAAAGATGCTGACTACCACACCTGGAGTCACAATTTCGAATCAAGTCAGGGTTCCTAAGCAACCAGTTGGCCAGGTGGGTAGAGTCTCGTTGGGTTAACCTCCTCGTGGTCGCTGTAATGTGGTTCTCGCTCTCGGTGGGGTGCGTGGTGAGCGGTGCGTGGATGCCGCGGAGAATAGCGTGAGCCTCCACATGCGCTATGTCTCCGCGGTAGCACACTCAACAAGCCACGTGATTGGATGCACGGATCGACTGTCTCAGATGCGGAGGCAACTGAAATTCGTCCTCTGCCACCCGGATAGAGGCGAGTCACTACACCACCATGAGGACCTAGAGCGCATTGGAAATTGGGCATACCAAAAAGGGGAGAACATTTATTTAGTTTCCACTTGTCCCTCCATTAAAAAAAAAAAAAAAAAGCAGAAATCTGGTTTAGAGTAAGGCACTTTCAGTGAAAGTACAGTAAATGGGGCCAATTGGTCCTTCATTTTATTTTATTTTTAAGAAAAAGAAGGACGAATCTTACGTTTTTGTGGAAACAACATTATGCCACAAATGTTGTCAACTGAGCTTAACGTGTGTTGAACGCAATATATTCCTTTACCTAACAAAAGCCATCTCTCCAACTACGTCATCATCCTCCAGGAAGTGACATAATTTTGGAGGGAAAACAACAGCACAAGCATCAGTAAGTATTAGCAATGGATTTTATGAATTCCGTCATGTTTTGAGATATTAGATGATTTGTCTCATTGTGAAACACTCCATCCTGTTTATAAAAGTACAGAAAACTGTATGATTTTATCAAAAGTTTGTTAAAAAAAAAAATCAAAATTAACTTAATGTTTACACCCTCATGTAAGATAACTCTCAATCCCTCAAGCTAGCTGCTAAACAACAACCAACTTTAGCATTTTATTTCCATGATGTGTTCCATACTGTTCATTTTCTTGCCATTGTATAAATAATAAAGTTATAATTAGTAAAGTTCAAGTGACTGAGCTTGACCAGAGCATATTTTCGGAGGTCTGGTTGTAATTTAAGGAACTGTACACCAGACTGGTGTGCATTAATCAGTTGATTAATTTTTAAAAGTAACTGAAAAGGTACTTCATAACTAGCATTCTGGCTGATTAGCTGCTATGTTGGTCAACTACAGTAGCTAATGGTGTGGCTTCCTTTGTTTTTGCTTTCAGAATATTGCCATGGATTTTTCAGTGAGTTGAAGAAGCAAAAAAGATGACTTTTCGAAGACAATTCCTCATTTTGATCTCATATGGAGAGCAGATGGCAGGCCCGCATCAGTGCAGGAGGCTTTCTGGGATGACAGCCATGAGATTCCCCCTCAGGTGCCATTGGAGCCCTCATGTGCCACGAGTATGATGGTTGGGACATGGCACCTCCTCGGGAAAGAATGGCTCTCTTTTCGCCTCCCTTTCTCACTTGGTAATGGTGCTTGCTAACAACCTAATATTTCAAATGCATGTGTGCAGCAATAGAGGCTCAAACAGTATGGACTCTCATATGCCATCAGCCTATTTCTTTGGGAGTGTGTATAAAAACAAGTCCTTTGTGTTGAGGAGTTAGTTTCTAGATCTAAGAACAGTATAATGTTCTTTAAATTATATTCTGGGTTATTTACAACAGTCGATTACCACAGACAATAATTTAGACTGGTCCCTCAGTGTGAATAAACAAATGGGAAATGCGTTCACACTAATGGTCTTACAATGGAACCCCATGGGGCAAGTGTACTGAAGGGGTTTTATAGCAGAAATGTGAAGCTTATATTTTTGTTTAAGCACTGACATGAATAGTCAGGAAAAAAATGGTTGTTGCTTGAGCTGTGAAGTTGCCTAAATCATTCTTTTGTGGTGGGACTACTTTTCTAGGTGGAGAAACCTTTCTTTTTTATTTTTTTTATGCTTTACCTACAGTATGTGTTACCAATGTAATTCCTGTGGGTGGAGTTTGCAGAACTTAGCTCCATTAAAACAGTGAATAACTGATAGTTATGTCACACCCTTTCCATGTCCCTTTCTGGATCCTTGTGCAGATATTAACTGAAAGTAACCGGGTTTACTTTTTTAGCTGGTCATGGCTTGATTCAAACAATTGGATAGAAGCTTGCACATACAGGGTTGGAAAGTGATTCTATCACACCAGTATTGTGCTAACACTTGTAATGTTTAAGTGTTTGGTTAAACTTTCAAAACAGTGTGATAGTTGAATATTTGAAATATTTCATTATCCATTGTAAGTTTGCTAATGTAAATGCATTGTCCATTCTTTTTTACAAATTGAGGTAAATCGAGATTTTTTTTTTTTCTATAGTAATCAACAGCATGCCACAAATGCTATCCATAGACATTACATTTTATATAACCTTGAATATTCCATTTTTATTGCATAGTTGGGTAAAAACACATTTTTATTCAAGGTATTCAAAAATACAGTACATTAAAAATGCAATTCACACAAAACAACTTAAATTACACCTCTTCTATGATGAATATGTTTTTAATGACTGAGTTTAAAGTCTTTTTTTTTTTTTTCTGGGGCTAAAATAAAAAATGCCATATGGTGTAACCGTCTCAGTTAAAATGAGTAGTGCAGAATAATATTTTAATATAAAAAAATAAGCAGTTATACTATTATAAGTAATATTTGAAAAACCTTTGTAAACCAAAACAAAGTCAAGTGGGTGTAACCAGCATGTAGGTTGTAATTTTGTTGTCATGTGACAAAAAAAACAAAAAAAAAACAAAAAAAAAAACAACAACATACACACTCAGAGGACACATTCATACCATTTTATTTATTTATTTTTTTTTATTATTTATTTTTTTACCATCAAATGTATGTTTGAAAACTGTTTTGAAATGAATGATTAAGTTGTGTACACTTTCATGTATTCAAGGTGTAAGAAAAGTAAAATACCTTTTACTTGACATGACATCTTTAAAGTCATTAAATCCATTTCCTTGAAGAGGATGTTATAAAAGTTAAAAAAAATCTATATACATATATATATATATATATATATATATATATATATATATATATATATATATATATATATATATATATATATATATATATATATATATATATGTATATATATATATATATATATATATTATAACAACATGGATGCAAAGATTACATTTCTACGAACCTGATGTGTGTTTCCTGTTATCACCTCAGGCAACCTTATTTGTCAATGACCCAGATGTCTGGAATACTTTTTTCTGACTATTTAATTGTGGCATTTTGAGGTAACCATGTAAAAAGAGTAATAATGTTCAGTCAGCTGATCATGATCACAATCAACCCTGACAGGAAAGCTACAGAACAATGGACATTGACTTGACAAAGACAGTCTTTGACTATGTATAGAATAATATGCTGTTTTTTTGCACTTATTTTTTGTGACATCGACCTTTTACACTTGTGCTGTATAAAGACATAATCAGAATAGAATGTGTTAAACTTGTAAGGGTCCCCCTGGACCATTTCTTATATGTGGCTTTTACGGTCTTTGTGTCACAGGCCATTTCACTGACAGAGAGTATCTTACAGAAAAAATACAATATGTTTGAAAATCCTCAACGCAGTATTACAGAGAACGTGAGAAGACTCTTCGAAAAGCCTCCTGCATTTTTGATGACTCGACCTTCTGTCCTCTTTCTAAGATGAAGTGCCTCATAAGGAGAGGTGTGTTCTTTCTGCCTGTATTTATACATTACACATATAGGCCTCCCCAATGAGAGAGATGTAGAGAGGCGATTGGACTCTAGCGGATATTTCCCCCATGTCTTGGTCCAGCATGTCATTCTTTACCAGTAATCACCTTAGAGGGCAGCGTGGCACTCGTTTGTGAGACGCTGACATCCCTTACACTGAGGCAGTAGACAGTGAGGCCATCCATAATGCCACGATGCATTACCAGCGGTAATGTGTGGCGTAGTCACCCCTTTCTGGCACTCTTGCAAGACCTGGGGAAAAAACACCTCTTGGGAGCCATCAAACTCACAACATTTTTGGTGTTGTTTGTACAACACCAATTCATTAACCTGCAGAAATAGTGACGAATGAAAGATGCTAAGCTAGGCTAATATAAATTGTGTCTGCCTATCATGTTGAAAAGGCCAACTTAGACATGGATTTCCATTTTAGTCCAGAATGGTTTGTGCTAGTTTCATGCTGGTTTTGCTTATGGTCCAGCATAGCCTAGTTTCAGTCTTACAACCTGTCTACACCGGACGTGAGCGATGTCGTGCTGCAATGGCTTGAGGCTATCTGCACTGGACGTGGAAAAACAAATGTTCTAAACAGTTTATTAAACCGACTTAAGCATCCAGTGTAGATAGCATCATTGATTATAATGGGAGTGATTTGCTTTTGTCATTCTTTGAGCAATACTCAAGAGTTATGCTTGAGACATTTGGGCCACAATCACGCTAACCTGTTTTTGTTTTAAAATGCATTGATTCTGCTTCGTTTACACCTATTATCCACACTGGAACAGCGCTTTCCTTCACAAAAGTGGAGACTTCCAAAAGCGCTCTCCATAACAGCATACTTTGGAAACTAATGGCGATAGGAAATTGAAAACTTGAGTTTTCAAACTGAAACGGATTAGTGTGGGCGTGGCCTTAAACTAGTTATTAGATATTCTTGAGTATACATAACGCTATGTGTTTTGAAATGTATGTGAAATCAGTGCTTTATTACTTTTAAACAGACTGATGATGATTTTTGACAAAGACTAAAGCTTTCCTGCTATTTCTATCAGTGTATTCTGTACAGCAAATTGTGGACCGCAAATGCTTTGTAATTTTCTCAAAATGATGTTTTTCTATGCCGGTTTATTCTTTTGGTATCAACTATTTCAGATAACCCTGCCCCTAAATGGCATATCAAAACAAAATAGTTTTTTTTTTAAATACATTTGGTACATGTTGGCCAGACATGTCTTGATGTGTGGCTCTTGGCCAGAATACACAACAATGTGTGGCATAAAATCTTGTCCACATTGCAGTCTTGTTATGTGAGACTGAAGGCTAAGGTATACTTCGCTTTTCTGTGTGTCGCTCTGTCTCACCCATGGTTGATAGCTCAGCCTTTCAAAATATACTCTTGACCGCAAGCCCATATGGATGTTTTTGACGCATGGACACTTCAACTGATTTATGTTACTATTTTGGTACCACGTCTAAAAAATTTAGGAGGTCTGCATTAGATTTCCCGATTAGATTTCTTGCGGCATGGGATTAAATTATCAAATTGAAAGCAGGAGCGGACGGTACTTCCATGAGATGTGGATGGGAGCGGGCGGTCAGAGAATAGCCTGAAAAATCCGATGTGGCTCTCTTTTTTATTTGATTAATTAATTAATGCAAATTATATATATATATATATATATATATTATTTATAACCTAAATTAAATGTGCACACAGCTTGTGCATTGAGTTATCCAATATTTAGAGCAGATAGGTTGTCAGTGGGTCTTTAGAAGAATGGCAGAGCAAAGCGCACACTGTGTCATCAAAGGATGTGAAACTCTGACTAGAAAATGGTCAATTTAGTGTTAAGAAACCTACATCAGGCAAGTCAAATTGTTGTTATTTTTTACACTTCATCTGATAATAGCAATAACAGAAACATAAACCGTTCTTTGTGTACACTTGTTGTCTATTTGTATGGCTTTTGCTCTGTGGAAAACAAATGTGGGATTGCGGGAATGGGAGCAGTCGGGAAGGAGATCAGCGTGGGCAGAGAGCAGGTGAACATAGTGTAAAATTCAGCTGTGCAGACCTCTACTGCCTCCTGTCCTGATGATGAAATTTGCGTCACATTCACTATGCGTGAGACATACTACCACATGGAAATCTGAAGTATACTTTGGCCTTAAGCTGGTGACTAGCATGGTCTTTCTGGAGATGTTGGTTGACCGAGGAAGCCTTGCAGTGAACAGATAGAGCCAAGAGGTGTCGTTTACTCAAGCTCAGGTGGCGAGTCTTGCTTCTGGACACATCTCATGCACTCAAGTGCCCGTATGTCTCAATCTTAAAGAAGATCCAGCCACACCCATCCGGCAAAGCAATACACTCGATCCGCTAATGCGCTGATACTGAATACTACACCCACTGAAATGAGGAGCCACAAATTGGGTTATTTATCTTCACCTGGCAGTAATCTAGTTGATAAGCACTATGCACGTAGATCACAGGGGGTAGAGAGAATGTGATTACTGAGAGCAGAGCCCGTGATGCTTGAGTCGCAGTAAAAGGGCCTCTAGTGCACAGAGGAATGGGCTTCTAACAAACACATTTTGAAGAAGACAAAGAAAACAAGTAGCTTTCAATTCTCGCCCATGTAATGCCTTGTAGCGCTGTTAGCTGTTTGCATTAGTAGATGGAAGAATAAGATAAATAAATTAGCTTGTTTTACTGACTAAGGGGTCTTTCACACCATTTTTCAATAGTTTTATCTATGTAAACTTGAGCTAGATGACGTCTTTGTCTCGCGTAGGAGTGCCATGTTTTTTAGATGCCGTGTCAAGTTAAAAAGAACATCAACATTTAGAAATGCATCTCGAGACACCTGTGTTCTGTTACATTCATAGCTTTTTTAACGCAAGAACACGTTTGGTCTGAACAGCCCCTTGCAAGGGAAAGGTAATGCGAAAGGTCCTGGATGTTGTTTGAGTGAGACATTTTCTATTTCTGCTTCAGAAAGACTTGGTCTTTATTTTTTCCTCTTGTCGTACCTCGATTGTTTTTCCCAGAGAATAGTGTGCATTCACCTGTGAAATCGGGCCAGCTTGAAGTGCAGACTGACTGTTGTAAATAAAGAACAAAGGATAAAGAGATTCAGCTGTCCATCAGTCGCGGCAGGATACAACATTATCTCACGGCAGACCGGCTGGAAGTTAGAGCTGATGTCCAAGGAATGCTTCTTTTCTGTTTGATTCTTTATTCAATCATGGGAAAACACAGATACACATATCTGAAGCCATAGCTTGGGTCCAGTAGCTTAAATGTAGCTTAAACTGGTAAAGTATGGCACTAGCAACACCAAGGTCGTGGGTTTGATTCTGAGACTATAGAGTATAAAGCTTGAAATCACTGTAAGTTGCTTTGGATAAAGACATCTGTAAAATTATAAAATAGATTTTATAATAAAAAATATTTGAATTTGTTTGCCTGGCAACAGGTTACACTTAATTGTATAACTTGGCACATTTTTGTTGTTGTAGATAGTAATATTTATTTATTTATTAAACATTGATGTCTTATTGCTGTTGCTGCCATTCTATAAAACTTGAGGCCAAGTGTTACAGCAGTCATGTTTCCATCCAAGTTACAATTTTAGGTTCTGCACAATTGAGCTTAACTTGCATTGAATCTGGAAAACGCCTATTCATTTAAGAAAACATTATCGTCACTTATGGGGAAATTGGTACTGAATAGGAACAGAAAAGGAAGTTGAAGCCAACGTGGCTCTTTTATTAAATGTAATGAATTATTTTGGGTTTACAGCAAACAGACAAAATGCTCTGATGAATTTATCTTTGCTAGCGGTTAGCGGCAGAAACAGTACCTTCTATCTGGGAGCGGAAGCGTGTAGACAATTCTGAGAGATAATAGTAGCCAATCATTTTGATGACTTTGGCTCTGGCATTTCAGAATTACCAGAGCAACAGTTCAGATGCTGTTTAATTATATAGATGATATTCTCTGAATTTTTTGATGTGCATCTATATTCCTATATAAATTCTATAGGAATATATTCTGTAAATGTGTTTTAACTAGATTTTGTCCACCTCAAACAAGCTTATAAATTATTTTTATGCACATTTTGTAGATATTTTATACACAACTTGTGTTTACAGTCAGCATTTTATATGCGATATTCCAAAATTTGCACACTAAAGAAAAAATTATGCAGATGGAAACCCAGCTAGTAATTTGGACGTAGTAGATGGACAGTCTTTCTCCATTAGTAGATGGACGTCTTTGACCGTTACGTCACACCTCAATGTTTTTACAGCATCTTGCTAAGATGATGTATCAAGTTGAAAAGAACTTAAACTTTTAAAAATCCTCTTGATACCTGCATTCTGCTCTATTTTTTGCATTGATTCTAGCTTTTTTAGTGCAACAACGCATTTGCCTGAATGGCGTCTAATGCAATGCCTGAAAATTTTAATTTATCAAAACATGCTCAGATGCTTCAACTGCACCATTGTGCTTTGGAAATGTTTACAGTATGTTAAATCATTGAGATGTCAGTACTTTGAATTATATTACCAATGTAAACACAGCACGGTTGAAGTGAGTCCACCTTATGCGGGTTTCGAAAAAAGCTGGGGACTTTGTTGCTTTCTCTAAGAGGTGAATTATTTTCGCTCCTTCAGGAGTCTGGTTTGACCAAGACGTAGCATCATCTCATGACTTATGCATGTCATAGACCTCCTAATGGCCAGATAGCTCAAGAGGCTGGGAGTTGTTGTTGTATTTGCCGACATGCTGCATAGATCCCCAGCGGCCGTGTAAAACCGGCCATACCAGGTGCAACACTAATATCCCAGCCGTATCCAAACATTTCCTTTCAAAGTAACCAGCACACAGGGGCCCATAAATTAGAGCCAAGATGTCGAGCTTCCAATAAGACCCTACCCTGAGCAATAAACTTTGACATTGGTGTGTGAAAAACGGTGGCCCTTTTTCATTGTCAAGTGTTACAAATTGATGAAATGAGTTCATCGATGTTCCCTGGTCATTATCCCTCTAGTGGCACTTTGTTTTACAGACAGCAGAGAAAGGGGACGAAGCAGATTAGGGGCCCCAGACACAGTTTATCAAACCAAATCTAATATCATCCATAAGAGGGGAATCTGGAAATCAATACTTCATTACTAAATTGTTACTGGGGATGAAGAGTGATTGTGAGGGTTCAGAGATGTGTCTCGGCGGCCAGGGCACGGGAAGTTCAATGTCACCAGTGAAGTGATAAGTAAAGGCTTTGATGGGAAGAAACATTTCAGTAATGGGGGGCACTGTTGAAGGGGGGCCGGAGGGGTGTTGGTAAGAACAGATAATAGAAAGTGAGTTTGCCTTTGATTGGGCCTCGCAATGAGAGAGAGGTTGGGTTGGAGGGGAGAAGAATAGGGAATCTCTCTTTGTTGACTCCACCAATATCTCTACAACATCTTGGTATGTGGCCCATTACGGTGGACATACCAGGTCATCTGCAAGCAATATCTCATTACAAAAAGATCGATTTACACAATAATAAACCCTTTATTGCCCTTAATATAGATCTTTGTTTATTTGCACACATTGTTCTGTTCACAGAGCTGGCGTATTGAATGTAGGATAGTATAAACTTTGTTGTTACTAGTCTTGAAGAGCCAGACTTTTGACCATAGAGCGCAACAGTGTGGTTCCGTCCGGAAATAACAATCTTAATTTTTTCCATGTGGGGAATTGATTAATAATGATAACTTATAAACCTTTAAAAGCAGACTTACCGTGTTTTGTATAAATACAGGCAGAAAGTACACTCTAAAGGTTGTTAATTGATGGTATATGCTTCTGTTGAAGCCATCAGTCCACGTTATTTTAACTTAAAAAAAATCATGTTTAAAAGTGGAATTCTTGGGCAAGAACTACACTACCCATGGTCCTAAATGGAAACAATCCATCAAACTATGGCAAAAAAGCTCTGCAGTGATTGCCCACTCCCAAGCAACAAGATCACACAGGAAGTCAGCATGTTTTTTTAGAGAGTTCCCTAGAATCGGCCAGCTGATGGCGACTCCACGACAAGTGCCATCTCCTATCAGACATTTTTCATGAGCTCAAGTGTGTTTACCTTTCCCTGTGGCGCGACCAGAAATACATTGCATCAGCAGCGTGGAAGACCCACGTTCGTATACCGCATTGAAACCAGGAAGAAATTCGCAAGTTCCATTTTTCCTTCTATCATTGCATCTTTACTCCTCTGAGGGTTAGATTTAGGTTTGGGGTTTGGCGGTACAGTTTGTAAAACATGCATTCCTCTTCAATGTATTACAGCCTGTACAGCTGAAAGCAACTAACTTTTGGCGCCTCTCTGTAGACATTGCACCTGGAAAATGGAACTCACAAGTGCTCATACAACCAACAACAGACTGCTTTGGCCACCGGGGGCAGTGTTTTGCTATTTGGCTTGCAAAGGCCGATTTTATTTAAAGAAAAGTCAACCTACTGTTTCCGATTTCACTTTGAGGTCAGGCTTTACCATGACGCACTGTGAATGACACAATCAAGCTGGTCTCCCTACACTCTCAAACTTTTGCTTAATGGTATATATTTTTGTATACCTGCAAATTTTGCAACAACTTTTTAATATATTGTTTTATATATCTCCATTGTTTTACGTCGCTCGCAATGCTTTATGGGATTATGGTTTCCTCATTAAAGATGGTAAGTACACAGTCTTTTACCTCTATTTTTTTGTCAGGTTTTCAAATTCTCTGCTTCAAATCAAAGTTTGTAGTGTTGTGATGCACATTGCAGCTGGTTGGTTTGGTTCATGGCATAGAACTCTATTATGAAGGACTGCGAAAAGAGTGGGCATGCATTGTTGTGCAGTCAGGTCCACATGGCAGCTTTTTATGGACAAGAACCACCCACTTAGAAAGAGATTGTCTGATCGACACAGTGACCATCCACTGTTCACTTTATTTACCTGATGATAAAATCTTGTAAAAAGTTGACATAACTATGAGAACGATGCGGAATATATAGGCAAGTTCAAGCAAATCTTGTTTATAAGCATCTAAAAACAAAACTCATGAATCTGCAAAGATTTGGCAAATGTAGTGACTAGTTCTTCTAAAGTTCTAATTATAGACTATATTCACAGTAGTATTTGATTTCTGACATGAATGAAAATGAGGCTTTGAGGGACTTAATCTCTTCAATGGCATGCACTGCATAAAGTTGTTTGAAGCTCCTAGATCACATCTAATTTTCCACAACTCATGTTTTCTGGAGTTTTTTTGTCAACTGAAATAAAAAAATATAAAAAACATTCTTCATTGTTTCGTCGATCCAAAACATTTTAAACAACACTACAACTGATTTAAGAAATCATAAGTCTATCCCTTATTGTCCCGTTGTCATTCCTGTCAAAAATGAAAGATGCCGTTACTGTGAATAAGGTCCATAGCAGCCTGAGATCTCGTAAACACAGCTTGGTTTCCCAATGGACTGGGAAATCCTGTGCAATCCCGGAATTGCATAGAAGCTAGCCAATCAGTTTGAAATTGAGATTTCAGCCAACTCTTGCCATTTTCAGTGCAATATGCATCAGACAGCCATTGAACATCTGTGGGTGTCCGGTTTGGGAGTATGTTGTTGTCCGACGAAGTGGGCAAGTACCAACCAGATGCACTCTGCAAAGAAGCATGACTCTGGAACTTGTGATACAATCTCAAAATGTTCAAAGACACCAAGCTGTACTCTGGTACTTCAAATAAATAAATGAGAAAGAACAAAAGATATCCGAGCAAATTATTTTTATAAGCAGTGTTACGCTGCATTGCTAACTCCACAGTACGTCTCTAATTGGAAGACCATTGTCTAAGCCATCACAACTGAAGTGTCTAGCACATTCTCTCACATTAACATGTGCCGTGGTTACATTGTGAAGTATTCCAGAGCCCCTTTCCACACAGGTGACGTAGATAAACAATTTTTACGACCGAGTTTGACATCGGCGGAGGGAGAAGACTTAGTCCAGTATCAGAGGCCCACGGCTAATGATTTTTAGCAGCTCCCGACTGAGCCTTAAATGTCTTCAATATCCATAAACAACTCTATACTGTCCAATTAGGCAGACAGAGATGTACTGAGCTGTCAGACAGATTTGCATGGCTAAGCACCTGAGCTCCGCAGATGATGGGGGGGAGGGTTCGTCAGGCCGCGGAGAGAGAGAGAGACAAGCACAACGGATGACTTTCATTACTGCATTTTGCCTTTTTCCCCACACCCAATTACTGACAGGATTAATTGATTATCTTGCCTTTCCTTTCAAAGCCCAGTGCAGAGGTTGCTGTCTCTCCCCCACTCCATGCACACTTATTTACTACATCCTTTTTTAAGCTAGTGTATTGTTCATGTGTAAAACCTATCAGCCTGTTTTTCCTGTGGGGATTTTTAGTCCGTTTGTGCAATTTAAAGGTACCAAAAAAAAGAAAAAAAAAGAGTGGCCATTTGCAGTAGGCGATACTGGGCGTAATTGGGATTTATACTCTTGAATACCATCTCTGTTGACCCTGCTAGAGTTATTATTGTTTTTAATTTTTCATGTAAGTTTATTTTCAATTTAATTTAGTTTTTTTCATGGACTTTCAGTCCATGACTCTTAGTTTATGTTTAGTTTTTTCAAAGTGTCAGTTCAATATTCGTTGTAAAGCAGTATACAGGTGCATCTCAATAAATTAGAATGTCGTGGAAAAGTTCATTTATTTCAGTAATTCAACTCAAATTGTGAAACTCGTGTATTAAATAAATTCAGTGCACACAGACTGAAGTAGTTTAAGTCTTTGGTTCTTTTAATTGTGATGATTTTGGCTCACATTTAACAAAAACCCACCAATTCACTATCTCAAAAAATTAGAATATGGTGACATGCCAATCAGCTAATCAACTCAAAACACCTGCAAAGGTTTCCTGAGCCTTCAAAATGGTCTCTCAGTTTGGTTCACTAGGCTACACAGTCATGGGGAAGACTGCTGATCTGACAGTTGTCCAGAAGACAATCATTGACACCCTTCACAAGGAGGGTAAGCCACAAACATTCATTGCCAAAGAAGCTGGCTGTTCACAGAGTGCTGTATCCAAGCATGTTAAGAGAAAGTTGAGTGGAAGGAAAAAGTGTGGAAGAAAAAGATGCACAACCAACCGAGAGAACCGCAGCCTTATGAGGATTGTCAAGCAAAATCGGTTCAAGAATTTGGGTGAACTTCACAAGGAATGGACTGAGGCTGGGATCAAGGCATCAAGAGCCACCACACACAGACGTGTCAAGGAATTTGGCTACAGTTGTCGTATTCCTCTTGTTAAGCAACTCCTGAACCACAGACAACGTCAGAGGCGTCTTACCTGGGCTAAGGAGAAGAAGAACTGGACTGTTGCACAGTGGTCCAAAGTCCTCTTTTCAGATGAGAGCAAGTTTTGTATTTCATTTGGAAACCAAGGTCCTAGAGTCTGGAGGAAGGGTGGAGAAGCTCATAGCCCAAGTTGCTTGAAGTCCAGTGTTAAGTTTCCACAGTCTGTGACGATTTGGGGTGCAATGTCATCTGCTGGTGTTGGTCCATTGTGTTTTTTGAAAACCAAAGTCACTGCACTCGTTTACCAAGAAGTTTTGGAGCACTTCATGCTTCCTTCTGCTGAAAGATGCTGATTTCATTTTCCAGCAGGATTTGGCACCTGCCCACACTGCCAAAAGCACCAAAAGTTGGTTAAATGACCATGGTGTTGGTGTGCTTGACTGGCCAGCAAACTCACCAGACCTGAACCCCATAGAGAATCTATGGGGTATTGTCAAGAGGAAAATGAGAAACAAGAGACCAAAAAATGCAGATGAGCTGAAGGCCACTGTCAAAGAAACCTGGGCTTCCATACCACCTCAGCAGTGCCACAAACTGATCACCTCCATGCCACGCCGAATTGAGGCAGTAATTAAAGCAAAAGGAGCCCCTACCAAGTATTGAGTACATATATAGTAAATGAACATACTTTCCAGAAGGCCAACAATTTACCAAAAATGTTTTTTTTTTTTTATTGGTCTTATGATGTATTCTAATTTTTTGAGATAGTGAATTGGTGGGTTTTTGTTAAATGTAAATCATCACAATTAAAAGAACCAGAGACTTAAACTATTTCAGTCTGTGTGCATTGAATGTATTTAATACATGAGTTTCACAATTTGAGTTGAATTACTGAAATAAATGAACTTTTCCACGACATTCTAATTTATTGAGATGCACCTGTATTTGGTTTTTATTTTAGTTTTAGTATAATTATATACTACGTTTTAGTATATAATTTAATTTTCATTTACACTGTGTATTTTTTTATTTTTTATTTTAGTTAGTTTTGGAGTTATGATAAAGTATTTAAATATATATATATATATATATATTCAAATTTTCCAGCTATGTTATTATTTTTTTATTATTATTTCGGGTTACATAAATGTTTTCTTTAAAGGAATATTCTGGGTTCAGTACAAGTTAAGCTCAATCAACAGCATTTGTGGCATTATGTAGATTACCACAATTTTGTTTTCTATGGAAGTGAATGGGGACAATTTTAGGAGGGTTTAAAGGCAGAAATGTGAAGCTTATAATTTTATTAAAGCACTTACATTAATTCTTCTGTTAAAACTTGTGTATTATTTGAGCTGTAAATTTGTTTAAATGATTGTTTTGACAGTCATTTTAGGGTTTATGGCATTACATCACCATGGCAACGAAGTTCTAAAATTGGATATAAATTTCCACAAAAGGTTTGTTAGCAATTTTATCACACTAAAATCTTGTTAACATGCATTTTATATTTGTCTTGTGGCTATACTTTTTAACATTTACAGATTGGCCCAATTCACTTCCATTGTAAGTGCCTCACTATAACCCAGATTTTGGCTTTTTTAAAGAAAAGGATGGATGAGACTGAATAAATTATTGTGGTAATCAACATTATTCCACAAATGCTGTTGATTGAGGTGAACTTGTATTGAACCCGTAGTAATCATTTAAGTTAAAAAAAATAAAAAATAAATCAAAAATAAACATCAGTTGCTTTGAAAAAGTGAAAATATGCAACTTTCTTAAGCTTTCAGTGTATGACTGTTAGTTTCCGTTTAGTGTTTGTTTTTCAGTATATTTAGTTTGTATTGAAGAATTAGTATGTTAAGTGAACGATTTAACTAATATAATATGTGTAACAGCATTACTAGTGTATGAGCTATCTGCTGGCATATTTTAGGTGAGTTGAAAAAGTTTTAGGTAATTAAGTTAAGATAATTTTAATTATTTTAGTTACTTTTTTAGTTTCAGTTTTATGTTAGGCCCACAGTAATCCGTGTTTGTTTAAAAGCTCTGATTTCAGTTTTCTAACATCACCGTTCTCCTAAGTAGGCTATGCGGTTATGGGGAGCGAAGAAAATTGCTGTTCCAGTGTGGATGACAGGGGTAAACATAGTAAAACCGATGCGTTTTCAAATAAAAATGTATTAGTGTGGTCCTCGCATTATTACGTCACTGATTTGCGGAATTTAAAGATAAAAACCCCCAGATCTGTTGCCTCAAAAAAGGTGGCCATATTCTGTGGGCAGTACTTAGCATAATTGGGATTTATTCTCTGGTGTGCCATTTCCATTGCCCCCGCTTGCATCTTTCTCTCCGTAGCAGTCCTGTCAGCGGTCAGGGATCTCGGGAGAATGTGACACTTCCCTGAGTACGTCTGATGGGAGTGAATCATGCTTTTTAGATTCATTATGGCACTTTGTTTTTCCACTGGGCCTTTTCTCTCCTGTCCATCCAGCCTTGGGAGTGAGACGTGTGAGGGAGTATTAAAGGACAGACAGCGTACATATTTCACGATATGGCTGAGATGCTCGGCTTCCTGTCGGTGCCTGTTTTGTTGTACATGCTGGCCAGACAACGAACTCAAAATGGCATTTGTGTCTTTCTATGGAAGAACATCATCAAAGTCACATCAGGCCCTCCGTAATTTTGCACTTAAGCTGATTATATTAAAGGCGAGAGAGAGAGAGAAAATTCTAGAAACAATGCTAGTATGTCTGTTTTTTGCTGAAAATTGGTGCTTAGGTGAAAAAAGTGTGCTTAGATGCTATCTTTATTAAAAAATTAATACCACTTGGTCTGAGATTTTATCTAAAACAATGGCAGTCATGTTTAAAAGTGGATTAAGTGTTTAAATACTTTCTGGTGCCACTGTATATTATTTGATGATGTATCTTATTTTATATTCCAGAATAAAATTAGACAACATGTTATGATAACATGTTATAATTTAAATGACTAAAAATGCTGTTTCTGGCATGTACGATTCAGAGCTCGCGTCTGCGTTTGAAGCACGTTATTTTGATCTCAGACATTGGCACTGTTGACACCTCAGTACTTGACTATCCTTCAAGCTTTTCCAACTCCCCAGCACTGCACTTCCAATGGAACTAATTAATAAAAGGGTTTAAATCGCATTTCCCCCCTCCTGTAATAATTAACAGCAACATCTGTTAAAATTTCACTCTGTCTAGAAATAGCAGCCCCTCTGCAAGCTCACAGGGAGAAATGCTAAATGCGCAGAGGATCCATTTAATCGTTTAGACAACGAACATGTGACTTCAGTGGACAGGCTCGTTAGAAAATGAGAGACGTATCAATACGTTAAGCCGATTGATTCCATCCTGTTTTATTTTCTCATCCATGTGCTTGTTGCCGAGCAATCTTGGGTGGATTACAACATCTGATGCAAAGAGATCGATTTTGAAAGCTTTTGATTATGAAAAAGACATATGGACGAATCAATGCAGAGGTTAAGTAAGGTCAGAGCAGAAAGCCCCAAAGTAGTAGCCATCCCGCCAATACTGACAGGACGCATGTTGATTTAGTGGAGGTACTTTATGTATTTTCATGTGAAATCAACTTAGAACCGGTGGTGAAATCTGCAGTCCATGGTTCATGTGTTCATTATTAATTTTGGTCAAAGTGATTTCAGATGGTGAACTGACTAATAATCAGTGTTGGGTGTAATGCATTACTAAGTAATTAATTACTGTAATTAAATTACTCTTAATTAAATTAGATTACTCTTAATTTTTCAGTAATTTAATTACTGTTACTTCTGATGTAATTGCATTAAATACGGTATAGACATAGAACAATTCTATATAAAACAGTAGTGAATTTAAAATCAAAATTTAACTTCTGATGTTAAAATTTATGTTTTTTTAATTTAACACTGCCCCCTTAAATTCTTTGGCCAGTTCAAGAATAATTTATGTGATTTTATATGATTTATTTGAAAGAATTAAAAGAACAGTTTCATGTCTGTCCTTGTATTGTTCATCTGGTCGAAGTTATTATGGGTTTTAAAAAGTAATTAGTAATAAGTAATGCAATTACTTTTCAGACAGAGTAATTGGTACAGTAATCTAATTACACTGTAAAGGATGTAATTATTAGTTAGTAATTAATTACTTTTTTATAGTAACTTACCCAACACTGCTGATAATTAGCTGTGATACTTGTTTTAAAGGAATATTGCGGGGTACGTTCAACCTAATCCTTATGTACTGCATCTGTGGCCTGCTGCTGTTTACCACTTACAATATTTCATTGTGTTTAAACCAATACAACAATACACATAAACGTCATGGTTACTGGTGTAACCTCCGTTCCCTGATGGAGGGAACGAGACGTTGGTGTCGATGTAGTGACACTAGAGGTCACTCTTGGGAGCCCGAGACACCTCTGGTCTTTGATAAAAGGCCAATGAAAATTGGCAAGTGGTATTTGCATGCCACTCCCCCGAACATACGGGTATAAAAGGAGCTGGTATGCAACCACTCTTTCAGGTTTTACGCTGAGGAGCTGATATAAGGTCCGGCCATTTCAGCGGGTAGTTCAGCGTTGTGGCAGGAGGGACCAATGTCTCGTTCCCTCCATCAGGGAACGGAGGTTACACCAGTAACCATGACGTTCCCTATCTGTCACTCACTCGACGTTAGTGTCGATGTAGTGACACTAGGGGTCCCTATACAAAACGCCACAAGGCTGAACTGTGTTACGTGAACTGGTGGTGTGTGGTGGGCAGACTTGCTGTGTACCTCATAGCCAGCACACCAGGTCGACACGTAACCTCTCCCAACACAGTTATGAGTGTCGAACGGCCCTTTTTGGGGACAAGTCGACTACCCAAAGTTTGAGACAGGCTTAACCCAGTCGTGGCCTCTTTTCCCCTTCTCTTTTTCCACTCCCTAAAAAAGAAGGGGGATTATCCGACTGGGCCGCCAGGTCTAGTCGGGGGGTGTCCCTCCCAAGGGGAGGACACCGCGGAGACCACACCTCGCCCCAGAGAGGGGGGGATATTTAAGTGGAAAAATATGTCACATGGTCTTTCCAACCACGTGGAGAGCCTTCAAAGTAGATCCTGCCCAATGGGGGAGAAGTTACTACAACATGGAGACTGGGGCAGAGGGGCTCTGCACAAGGAAGACGCAGTTTGCCAGCAGGGAAATGAATTAGCGGAAGATATAGATCACATGGGGTTAGCCTTACAGGGAACCGCCACATGCGGAGCACCTACCCCAGAACCGGGCTCTTAGTTAGCGCGTGTACTGGGCCAGCAGCGAGTCTCTCCGAAAACTCGACTGCCACAGAGCTCAGAGGAAGTCAACCAGGGAACAACTTTTGTGAACACTTCTGGGAATTAACAGCGCACATCTTCAGCTCAAAAGGAGGTGGAAGGCGCTATGTGCAAGCGATACACCCGACCGGCTATCCCGGGCTTATCCGCTTGTGTTGCGTGCCACTACCTGGGACGAAACCGGTTCCACCCGGAGGTTGTAGAATCTTGCAAAGGTGTTGGGTGTTGCCCAGCCCGCTGCTCTACAAATGTCTGTTAGAGAGGCACCTCTGGCCAGGGCCCAAGAAGCCGCTACACCACGGGTAGAATGGGCTCATAGCCCTACCGGGGGCGGCATGTCTTGGGCGAGATATGCCATAGATAAGGCAACAACAAGCCAGTGGGCGATCCTCTGCTTGCAGACAGCGCTTCCTTTCTGCTGTGCACCAAAGCAGACAAAGAGCTGCTCAGAGAGTCTAAAGCTCTGTGTGCGATCCAAATAGATGCGTAAAGTGCGCACCGGACACAGCAACGCCAGGGCTGCGTCTGCCTCCTCCTGGGGCGGCGCTTGCAGGTTCACCACCTGGTCCCTAAAAGGAGTGGTGGGAACCTTGGGCACATAGCCCGGTCGGGGTCTCAGGATCACGTGAGAATAGCCCGGACTGAACTCCAGGCACGTTTCGCTGACAGAGAATGCTTGCAGGTCACCTACCCTCTTGATGGAAGTGAGCACAGTCAGGAGGGCAGTCTTCAGGGAGAGCGCCTTAAGCTCGACTGACTGCAAAGGCTCAAAGGGGGCTCTCTGTAGGCCCTGAATAACTACGGAGAGATCCCATGAGGGAACGAGGGGCGGTCTGGAGGGATTCAGCCTCTTGGCACCTCTTAGGAACCTGATGATCAGGTCGTGCTTCCCTAAGGACTTACCGTCAACTGCGTCGTGGTGTGCTGCTATGGCAGCAACGTACACCTTCAAGGTGGAAGGGGACAGCCTCCCTTCCAACCTCTCCTGCAGGGAGGAAAGCACTGATCCGACTGGGGGTCTTTGTGTCGAGAAGAACACCACTTAGCGAATAGACGCCACTTAAAGGCATACAGGCGCCTCGTAGAGGGGGCCCTAGCCTGAGTGATCGTGTCTACCACCGCGGTTGGTAGGCCACTTAGGTCTTCCGCGTCCCCTCCAGGGACCAGACATGGAGATTCCAGAGGTCTGGGCGCGGGTGCCACAGGGTGCCCTGTCCCTGAGAAAGAAGGTCCTTCCTCAGCGGAATTTGCCAGGGGGGAGCTGTCGCGAGGAGCGTGAGGTCCGAGAACCACGTCTGGGTGGGCCAGTAGGGTGCTACCAGGACGACCTGCTCCTTGTCCTCCCTGACCTTGCACAGTGTCTGTGCAAGTAGGCTAACTGGGGGAAATGTTTATTTGCAAATGCCAGGGGGCCAGCTGTGTGCCAGCATGTCTATGCCGAGGGGAGCCTCGGTGAGGGCGTATCAGAGTGGGCAGTGGGAGGATTCTTGGGAGGCGAACAGGTCCACCTGTGCCTGACCGAATCGACTCCAAATCAGCTGGACCACCTGAGGTTGGAGTCTCCACTCTCCCCTGAGGGAAACCTGCTGTGACAGCGTGTCCGCTGTAGTGTTGAGGTTGCCCGGGATATGAGTGGCTCACGGCGACTTGAGGTGCTGCTGACTCCGGAGGAGGAGACGGCGGGCGAGTTGTGACATACAGCGGGAGCGCAGACCGCCTTGGCAGTTGACATATGCTACCGCAGCCGTGCTGTCTGTCCGAACTAGCACGTGCTTGCCCTGGATCAACGGCTGGAACCTCCGCAGGGCGAGCAGAATTGCCAGTAACTCGAGGCAGTTGATGTGCCAACGCAGCCGCGGACCCGTTCAGAGGCCGATGGCTGCATGCCCGTTGCAAACAGTGCCCCAGCCCGTTTTGGAGGTGTCTGTCACGACCACGACGCGCCTGGAGACCAGTTCTAGGGGAACACCTGCTCGTAGAAATGAGAGATCGGTCCAAGGGCTGAAAAGATGGTGACAGACCGACGTAATGGCCACGTGGTGTGTCCCATGGCGCCATGCCCGTCTTGGGACTCGAGTCTGGAGCCAGTGCTGAAGTGGCCTCATATGCATCAACCCGAGCGGGGTGGCCACCGCCGAGGATGCCATATGCCCCAGGAGCCTCTGAAAAAGTTTCAGTGGTACCGCTGTTTTCTGTTTGAATGCCTTCAAACAGGCCAGTACCGACTGGGTGCGCTCATAAGGGAGACTGAGTCCAACTCCAAACCGAGAAAAGAGATGCTCTGAACCGGGAGGAGCTTGCTCTTTTCCCAGTCGACCCGAAGCCCTAGTCGGCTGAGGTGCGAGAGCACCAGGTCCCTGTGTGCGCATAACACGTCTCGAGAGTGAGCTAAGATTAGCCAGTCGTCAAGATAGTTGAGACTGCAAATGCCCACCTCCCTTAACGGGGCAAGGGCAGCCTCTGCGATCTTCTTAAAGACGCGAGGAGACAGGGACAGGCCGAAAGGGAGGACTTTGTACTGATACGCCTGACCCTCGAACGCAAACCGCAGGAAGGGTCTGTGTCGAGGAAGGATCGAGACATGAAAGTACGCATCCTTCAGGTCTACCACCGTGAACCAATCTTGATGCCGGACGCTCGCTAAAATGCGTCTTTGTGTCAGCATCTTGAACGGGAGTCTGTGTAAAGCCCGGTTCAGTACTCGCAGGTCCAAGATTGGCCGCAACCCACCGTCTTTCTTTGGTACGATGAAGTAGGGGCTGTAAAACCCTTTCTTCATCTCGGCTGGAGGGACAGGTTCTATCGTGCCCTTCCGTAGGTGGGTAGCGATCTCTGCGTGCAGGGTAACAGCGTTTTTGCCCTTGACGAAGGTGAAGTGAATACCGCTGAACCTGGGCGGGCGCCTGGCGAACTGAATCGCGTAGCCGAGTCGGACGGTCCGGATCAACCACCGCGATGGATTGGGAAGTGCAACCCATGCGTCCAAATTCCGTACAAGGGGGACCAAGGGGACAACGTCGTCGGATGTACCGGCAGGTGGGGCCTCGCGGCGGGTCGGAGCGCGAGGTGCCACAGCATGTCATGGCCGTGCTGAGTCTAGGGACATCGAAGCACTTACCTGGCTCCTTGTGACCACCCCCGGAACAGCCTGGGACGGGGGAGGAAGAGGCCTGTCCTCGCGACCCGTGGAGGCTGTCACATTGGGGGTGGATTTGTGCCACAGCTGGGCGCTCAGGGGCGGAAAGGGCACTGCTGGAGTGCCAATCCTGCAAGATAAAGCCCGTGGACAGTAGTCGTGGTGACGACCGTACACACCGGGTATGTGACCCAGGGAGGAAGGAAGCCGCTCTTTTGCTGAACTGTTGGGTACCGCAGCCACTTAGGCGTGCGGCGAAATCAAACAAAAAGGCAACAAAAGATTTTCCACCCGGCCCTCCACTGGGGGATGGAGTGGTCTTTCTACCAGCTCCACGTGAGTGGGTTCCCTCGTCCCTGGGTTGCCCGTCTCAGGGGCGCTTCGAAGACCTCCGTGGGTTCTTCGGTGCCGGCTGTGAGACGGGTGGCGTCAGCTTCCTGCGGTGGGCTCCACGCCGGGGCCGGGCCGGAGGGGCTGGCTGCGGCGGAGCCGGTGCAGTCACCGCAGGGGGACGCCCTTGGCGATGAGCAGACGGGGTGCGGGGTCTTGAGCCATGCCGGGGCAGGATGTGCTGGATTGCTTCTGTCTGCTGCTTTACCGTCGAGAACTGCTGGGCAAAGTCCTCAACGGTGTCGCCGAATAGGCCCGCCTGGGAAATGGGGGCAGCAAGGAACCGTGTCTTGTCAGCCTCGCCCATCTCGACCAGGTTGAGCCACAGGTGGCGCTCCTGGACCACTAGTGTGGCCATCGTCTGCCCGAGAGACCGCGCCGTGACCTTCATCGCCCGGAGGGCGAGGCCGGTCGCCGAGCGCAGTTCCTGCATCAAATCTGGGGTGGAACTACCCTCGTGCAGTTCTTTCAGTGCCTTGGCTTGGTGGACCAGCAGGAGAACCATGGCATGCAGGGCAGAGGTGGCTTGTCCAGCAGCGTTGTAGGCCTTGGCCGTCAGGGACGACGTGAGCCTACAGGACTTGGACGGGAGCTTAGGGTGTCCACGCCAGGTGGCGGCACTCTGTGGGCATAAGTGCACCGTGAGCGCCTTATCCACCGGGGAAATCGCTGTATAGCCCTTGGCCGCCCCGCCATCGAGGGTAGTGAGAGCGGGGGAACTGCGGAGTCAGGGTCGGGCAGTAAAAGGTGCCTCCCACGACTTCGTCAGCTCCTCATGCACCTCCGGGAAGAATGGCACTGGAGCGGGGCGCGGCTGGTTTGAGCGGCGCCGTGAGCCCAGAAACCAATCATCAAGCCGCGAGGGTTCAGGGGAGAGCAGAGGGTTCCACTCTAGCCCGATGCTCGCGGCCGCCCGGGAAAGCATGTCCGTCATTTCGGCATCGGCCTGTAACTGGGCGACCGTCCCCGAAGGGGGAAGCCCAGCTGAGGCTTCTGCGTCCGACTGGACAAGCCCGCTCTCCGATGCTGCGCTCGAGAGCTCATCATCTTCGCGGGCCTCGAACAAGAAGCCAGACTTGCCGTGCGACGAGCCGGCGAACTCATCGGGAAGCCCGATTGGGGCGGACGAGCGTGCTGGGGAATGGGAGGTCCGCGGGGGGATACCCGGCGGAGGCGATCCCGTTGAGGTCCCCAAATCGCCCCCAGTGCTAGCCGCGCTGACCTCATACCCGTAGGTAGGAGGACCAAGGCGGGGAGCCGCTGGGGTGGCTTTCTTCCTTACGAAAGCAAGCCGCGACCGCAACGTTGCCATGGTCATGTTCTCACAGTGAGAACATGAACCATTTATAAACGCTGCCTCCGTGTGGGTCGCGCCCAGACACGAAAGACAGCAATCATGACCATCCGAAGTTGAGAGAAAACGACCGCAACCAGGAATAACACACGAACGGAAAGGCATCTTTAGAAAGACGCGTCTTTAAAAAGATGTTCCGTGTGTGCGTTCTTTTAGAGAAATATACTCTTTTAGAGGGGAAAAACGCTCTTTCAGAAAATATACTCTCTAGTTTTTCTACCGAAGCACCCAGGGGCGTTCTCTGCAGTACACCAATGCAGAGGAGGGAGAAGCCGCTGAAATGCGCCGTCAGATCCAGCAGAGGTGAATGAACAGTGCTATTCAGCTCAATTAGCATGACCGTTCAGCTCCGAAGAGAAAATCTGAATGAGTGGTTGCATACCAGCTCCTTTTATACCCGTATGTTCGGGGGAGTGGCATGCAAATACCACTCACCAATTTTCATTGGCCTTTTATCAAAGACCAGAGGTGTCTCGGGCTCCCAAGAGTGACCCCTAGTGTCACTACATTGACACCAACGTTGAGTGAGTGACAGATAGGGAACTTTTATCATAAAAACCTAGAAAGGAATATTTTGGGTTCAAGTTAAGTGCAATCGACAGCATTTGCGGCATAATGTTGATTACCAAATGAATTTTGATCGTAGTTACAGTAAGGGAACTTGCAATGAAAGTACAGTTGTGCTCAAAAGTTTGCATACCCTGGCAGAAACTGTGAAATTTTGGCATTGATTTTGAAAATATGACTGATCATGCACAAAAACTGTCTTTTATTTAAGGATAGTGATCATATGAAGCCATTTATCATCACATAGTTGTTTGGCTCCTTTTTAAGTCATAATGATAACAGAAATTACCCAAATGGCCCTGATCAAAAGTTTACATACCCTTGAATGTTTGGGCTTGTTACAGACACACAAGGTGACACACACAGGTTTAAATGGCAATTAAAGGTTAATTTCCCACACCTGTGGCTTTTTAAATTGCAATTAGTGCCTGTGTATAAATAGTCAATGAGTTTGTTAGTGGATGCACTCAGCAGGCTAGATACTGAGCCATGGGGAGCAGAAAAGAACTGTCAAAAGACCTGTGTAACAAGGTAATGGAATTTATAAAGATGGAAAAGGATATCAAAAGATATCAAAAGCCTTGAAAATGCCAGTCAGTACTGTTCAATCACTTATTAAGAAGTGGAAAATTCAGGCATCTCTTGATACCAAGCCAAGGTCAGGTAGACCAAGAAAGATTTCAGCCACAACTGCCAGAAGAATTGTTCAGGATACAAAGAAAAACCCACAGGTAACCTCAGGAGAAATACAGGCTGCTCTGGAAAAAGATGGTGTGGTTGTTTTAAGGAGCACAATACGACGATACTTGAACAAAAATTAGCTGTTGCCAGAAAGAAGCCTTTACTGTGCCAATACCACAAAAAAGTCTGGTTACAATATGCCCGACAACATCTTGACACGCCTCACAGCTTCTGGCACACTGTAATTTGGAGTGACGAGACCAAAATAGTGTTTTATGGTCACAATCATAAACGCTATGTTTGGAGAGGGGTCAACAAGGCCTATAGTGAAAAGAATACCATCCCTACTGTGAAGCATGGTGGTGGCTCACTGATGTTTTGGGGGTGTGTGAGCTCTAAAGGCACTGGGAATCTTGTGAAAATTGATGGCAAGATGAATGCAGCATGTTATCTGAAAATACTGGCAGACAATTTGCATTCTTCTGCACGAAAGCTGCACATGGGACGCTCTTGGACTTTCCAGCATGACAATGACCCTAAGCACAAGGCCAAGTTGACCCTCCAGTGGTTAAAGCAGAAAAAGGTGAAGGTCCTGGAGTGGCCATCACAGTCTCCTGACCTTAATATCATCGAGCCACTCTGGGGAGATCTCAAACGTGCGGTTCATGTAAGACAACCAAAGACTTTGCATGACCTGGAGGCATTTTGCCAAGACGAATGGGCAGCTATACCACCTGCAAGAATTTGGGGCCTCATAGACAACTATTACAAAAGACTGCACGCTGTCATTGATGCTAAAGGGGGCAATACACAGTATTAAGAACTAAGGGTATGCAGACTTTTGAACAGGGGTCATTTCATTTTTTTCTTTGTTGCCATGTTTTGTTTTATGATTGTGACATTCTTTTATAACCTACAGTTGAATATGAATCCCATAAGAAATAAAAGAAATGTGTTTTGCCTGCTCACTCATTTTTTCTTTAAAAATGGTACATATATTACCAATTCTCCAAGGGTATGCAAACTTTTGAGCACAACTGTAAATGGGGCCAATCAAAAGTATAGCCACAAGGCATAAACATTATGCGTTAACATAATTTAAGTGTGATAAAATCGCTTACTAATCTTTTCTGTGCAAAGATATATCCAATTTTACAACTTCGTTGCCGTGACAACATAACGCTGTAAACTCTAAAACCCTAAAACTACTGTAAAGACGATTATTTAATACAGCTCAAACAATACATGAGTTTTAACAGAATAATTAATGTAAGTGCTTATATAAAATTATAAGCGTCACATTTCTGCCTTTAAACCCTCCAAAAATTGGCTCCTATTCACTTCCATTGTAAGTCCCTCATTGTAACCTTGATTTTTGCTTTTTTTTTTAAGAAAAGGAGAAACGAGTCTAAATAAATGTTTTGTGGTAATCAACATTATGCCACAAATGCTGTCGATTGAGCTTAACTTGTATTGAACCTGGAATATTCCTTTAATGAAAATATTTTCGTAACCTAAAAAAAATCATAACTGTAAAACCTGAAACTAAATTAAAATACATTATCTTGGCTACAAAACTAAATTAACAAACTCGATTAAAAATTATCTTGAATTAATAGTTTTTGATGTACACAGTGTATAATAAAAACTGAAGCATATACTAAAACATAGTAAATACTAATACTAAAACTAAAATAAAAAACAAATATAAAAAATAAAAAAATAAACTTAAACTAAGAGTCATGGACTGAAAGTCAATGAAAAAACTAAACTAAATAGAAAATAAAGCATAATTAAAAATGTAAATTAAAAATAAAAATGTATAATAACTGCAGGGGAAACAGAGATGGTATGCAAGAGAGAATACATTTATACAATTTTAAATGTTTCCCATTTATGCCCAGTATCACATACTGCAAAATCATTTTTCATGGTAACCAACATTGTCACAAATGCTGTCGGTTGAGCGTAACTTTTATTGAACCTGGAATATTCCTTAAATGTTTCATCTAAATCGGTTACTAAGAATGACATTTATTTGCCAAGATTTTGAAAAATATCACCTGCTCTGTTCTCGTTTTTATTAGAATAATTATATTGTTGTTTACTCACAAGTTGCTCTAAATTTGCATTATGCCAGGTTCGACTCTTACTGCATTACACAGACATCACAGTCATCAATAGCGCAATGACCTATTTCTCAGGAAAATAGCAAATTGTGCTTTACGCCACTTTGTTAACATACAATACACCCACAGTTTGCGCGGATACACCCACAGATAGCACAAACACTTGCACACATGCCCACTTGTGCTTTGCGCTAGCCCGAAAATTGCTCTTAGAATTAATGCTCTAATAATTCACTTTCAATGAAAGTGGTGCCAGGCCATAAACATTCAAATTCACACATTTTAAAAGTATAGCCACAAAACTTAAATATTATTTGTGTTAATATGACAAAATCGCTGTGTAACCTTATCTGTTTAAAGTTCTATCCAATATTACAACGTCTTTGTTATTACGACGTAACAGCGGCAAACCCTGTAATCTGGTAAACACTGTAATGCCGGTAAATCCCTCATTTTTTAACACTAAAATCATGTTAACATGCATAATGTTTACGTCTTGTGGCTTTACCTGTGAAAGAGTGTGCGTTGCCATAAATGCTGTCAACTTGACTGAGTTTAAGTTGTATTGATCCAAGAACTTTCCTTTAATATGTTTGTTTAAAATGAACATGTAGGACAGTACACTCTTGCTCTACCTTTGGTACTCATCCATAGCTAGTTCAGGAGCCAAGCTGATTACATTAGTTGGCAAGAGCTACTTTTTTTTTTTTTAAAAAAACATCTTCTTTCTCAATAAAACCACTGGTACATCTTGGAATATGTCTACTCTTCTCCATTTTTCTCACTTATGAAAAATGCACCAACATTGTTTTTGTGCTAGTTACTGATGCTGATGATTTGAAATATAGGCTGCAAGTATGAAACCTATGGTTAATTCTGATTGGTTGGTCAGTACCCACAGTAGGGGCATTGTTTTCATTTGAATTGTAACAATACTAAAATTCACTCCAAGACCTTACAAACCTCAGAAGGAAACAGTTTAAAAAACAATTTTGGGAGGAAAGTGAGACTTGCAACACTGGCTTTAAAGCACTGCACGAAGCTCATGAGCCGCGGATTGAGTACCGAGGCCCTACACTAAATCAGTTGCTGAGATTAGACAGGAGGTATCCCATGAATCAGGTTGCACTAGCTGCTGATAACCACTTTTGTGTGACAAAAAACTAATTGAACTCAAGCTGTTTTGTGTACATGAGTATGACAAGAGCTAATGGGATAATTTGAAATACAAACAGGTCCTCATTTTTCCATCATTAATTACTACTAATTATACAGGCACGTGCAGTCTCGTTGAGGCACCTTTTATGGGATGTTGTACTTGAATGATGTATATCACAAACAGAATGTCAATGCTGTCTTATTTGTCTTAGTTTCTTCTGTCATATCCAAACGTCTTCGCTGATTACAGTATATGACACCTGCAAGTATGAACTGCAAACTGCACAGCTATATTTGTATATCATGTTGAGAAACATAATCATAACTCAAATATCCTGGATCAAGACTAGACTTCCAGTATTATGAAGTATTATAATTATGTGTCAAAGAGCAAGATTGAGATCTTTAAAAAAAAAAAAAAAAAAAAAAGAAGCTAAATTGACAACAATGGCATATTTTAAATGGAGACCAATATACCACTACCTCTTCCCAATGCTTTAAGATTTAAACAATTTCATTAAAACCTATTTGTCTAATTGCAAGCATAACATATTAGGAGATATTATTTAGTGAGAGATTCACAAGAACATTTCATAAGAAATATTATACATTCAGCTGTGTATCGCAAAATTAACCTTGACAGGGTGATCAAGACCCTAACACAAAGCATGTACACAGAGAGTTTTGTATCTTTCTGAAGGCATTTATTTTGCGATAATGACTGTCTGACATTTTGTTGCTTATTACACGGCTACTTACAAGTATACAATAAACAAAAATTAAATATTGACTTAAAGGAATGTTCCGGGTTCAATACAAGTTTAGCTAAATCGACGGCATTTGTGGCATAATGTTGTTCCCTGTCTGTCACGCATTCGACGTTGTGTCGATGTAGTGACACTAGGGGTCACACTTGGGAGCCCCAAACACCTCTGATCTTTGAGAAAATGCCAATGGGAATAGGCGAGTGGAATTTTCATGCCACTGCCCCTGACATATGGGTATAAAGGAGCTGGCTCGCAACCACTCATTCAGATTTTCTCTTCGGAGCCGAGCGGTTGTGTTCAGTGAGCTGAATTACTCTGCCGATCCATTCACCTCGAAAAGCTGTTGGATTTACAGCGCATTACAACAGTTTCTCCCCCTCGTGCACTGGTGGAGTGCAGAAAATGCCCCTGGGTGCTTTAGCAGCTAAAAGAGTATATCCTTCTACTGAAAGAGTATATTTTCCTTCTAAAAGAGTAGCACTGACGGAGAGCGTCTTTTTAAAGATGCCTTTCCATTTGTGTTTAATTCCTGGTTGCGGTCATTATCTCTCCGCTTCCGACGGCCACGATCACTGTCTTATGTGTTTGGGCACTGCCCATGCGGAGACAGCATTCGTGGATGGGTCATGTCCTCACTGCGAGAACATGACCATGGCAACGTTGTGGTCACGGCTTTCTTTCGTCAGAGGGAAAGCCACCCCAGCAGCTCCCCGCCCCGTTCTACCTACGGGTATGAGGCCGTGTCGGTTAGCACTGGGGGCGATTTGGGGACCCCAATGGGAGCCGCTCGGCTGGGTAACCCCCCCACGGACCTCCCATTCCCCAGCACGATCGTTCGCCCCGGTCGAGTTCTGGGATGAGACCGCCAGCTCGTCTCAGGGCGATTTTGCAGACTCATTCGGGGCTCACGAAGAGGATGAGCTGTCGATCACAGCATCGGAGAGCAGGCTCATCCAGTCTGATGCTGAGGACTCGTGTAACCCCCCCCACTCCCCCCTGAAACCTCACGGCTTGACAATTGGTTCCTGGGCTCAGAGCGCTGCTCAGGGCTGTGCCCCGCCCCGGTCCCTTTCTTCCCGGAGGTGCATGAGGAGCTTACGAGGTCGTGGTGGGCACCTTTCGTTGGTGGGGCTGCCAGGGGGTACTCGGTGATTCCCCAGGTGGATAAGGCAGTTGCAGTGCACCTGTGCCCGCAAAACGCCGCCACCTGGCGGAACCGCCCAAGACTCCCATCCAGGGCCTGTAGGTTTACGTCATCTCTGGTGACTAAGGCCCACGGTGCTGCTGGACAGGCTGCCTCCACCCTGCACGCCATGGCTCTCCTGCAAGTGCACCAAGCCAAGGTGCTAAAAGAACTGCACGAGGGTAGTTCTGACCCAGGATTGATGCAGGAGCTGCGTTCGGTGACCAATCTCGCTCTCCGGGGGACAAAGGTCACGGCGCGGACTCTTGGGCAGGTGATGTCCACCCTCGTGGTCCAGGAATGCCACCTTTGGCTCAACCTGGTCGAGATGAGGGAGGCTGACAAGGTACGGTGGCCTATTCGGCGACACCGTTGAGGCTTTCGCCAGCTTTTTGACTTTGCCCAGCAGTTCTCGGCGGTTAAGAAGCAGACAGAGACTATTCAGCACATCCTGCCCCAGCACTGATCAAGATCCTGCACACCGTCTGCTCATTGCCAAGGGTGTCCCCCTGCGGCACAAACACCGGCTCTGCTGCAGCCCACCCCGGCAGCCTGGCCCCGGCGTGGAGCCACCCTCTGGAAGCAGACGCCCCTGTCTCACGGCCCACCACCAAGAACCCGAGGAAGGCTTCGAAGCGCCCCTGAGACAGGCGACCCAGAGATGTGGAGACCCCCTCAGTGAAGGGCGAGAACACTGCTGCCCTGCATGCAGAGATCACGACCCTTCTGCAGAAGGACGCGATAGAGCCTATCCATTCAGCTGAGATGAAGAAGGGGTTCTACAGCCCCTACTTCATCGTACCGAAGAAAGGCGGTGGGTTGCGGCCAATCTTGGACCTGCAAGTACTGAACCGGACCTTCCACAGACTTGCACTTTCTTCCCCTTGGGAGTGACACTCCTCAGCACAAAACCTGAATAAGTGGTTGCGAGCCAGCTCCTTTTATACCCGTATGTCCGGGGGAGTGGCATGCAAATTCCACTCGCCAATTCCCATTGGCCTTTTCTCAAAGATCAGAGGTGTTTGGGGCTCCCAAGGGCGACCCCTAGTGTCACTACATCTACACAACGTCTCGTTCCCTCCATCAGGGAATGGAGGTTACGAAAGTAACCAGGACGATTACCACAAAACATAATTTAGACTTGTTCCTCCTTTTCTTTAAAAAAAGCAAAAATTGAGGTTACAGTGAGGCACTTACAGTGGAAGTGAATTTGGCCAATTTTTGGAGGGTTTAAACACAGAAATGTGAAGCTTATAATCGTATAAAAGCACTTGCTTTTCTTCTGTTAAAACTTCTGTATTATTTAAGCTGTTAAGTTGTTTAAATTGTCATTTTTACTGTCGTTTTAGGGTTTGTTGACATTACATCGGCATGGTAATGAAGTTTTAAAATTGGCTATAACTTTACACAGAAAAGGTTAGTAAGTGACTTTATCACACTAAAATCATGTTTTCATGCATTGTTGTCTTTTTGCTATACTTTTGAAAAAGTTAGTATTTTAAAGTAAAAAAACTGGCCCCCATTCACTTCCATTGTAAGTGCCTCACTGTAAATTGATTTTTTCTTTTTTTAAAAGAAAGGAGGAACGAGTCAAAATTCATTTTTGTGGTAATCAACATTATGCCACAAATGCTTTCGATTTAGTTTAATTTGTAATGAACCCGGAACATTCCTTTAAGCTGAAAGTTTTTTTATTATTTGAGAAGAACCAAAGGAATGAATCCAGCACACAAATAATACACATGCCTGATGAAGATCGCATGACCGAAATGTTGCATTAATAAATTTATACACAGATTGCAAGCAACAGCAGTGTGTGGGATTCATTCCTTTGGTTATTCTCTTATTCAGTTTTTCCTACGCACCTGCCCACAGGATTTATCAGGTGTTGTGGTGGCACTTTGTTTTTTTGATTATTTGAGAAGAAAAAGTCGAGAGTGAGACAAGAGACATGAAACTAGCACAGATTTGTAAGAAATTGGTTCCCTGGGACAATGGTCAATTAAGGGTGTTTTATCAACTTTGGGCACTTTCATGTCCCAGGGGTTGATTTTTTTTTTTTTTTTTTTTTTTTTATCAAAATGAACAGATTTCTACATTTTCTTTTTTGTTTTACATTAAAACTGGCATGGAAAGTTTTTACCAGGACTTCATTTATTTTTGGTATTTTTTAAATGCCTTTTATGTATGTAATTTGACTGTTTTAGCCTTGTCCTAGGCTTTCAATATTAAACTATGAAAATCCATTATAAAACAAAGCTTGAAATAAGAATGAAATAAACATCAACCATTTGAATATTTATTGTCAAAATAATTTCTATAATTTTTATCAAATTGACTGTCCCACAGTTGTGGCATCTTCTAACTCACAAACAGTTTTGCCCCTAATAAAGTAATAAACAAATTAGTGCACTAATTAACAAAGTCGACAAAAGTGTCAGTGAAGAGCATGCTTGAGATAAAATATGTGATGTATGAAGAAAACATATTCAAGATAAATATCACATGTCAGCAGAGTATTTTTATTGGCCGTCATTTCCAATTCAAACTGTAATTTTGCCAAATTAATCAAAAAAAAAAAAAAAAAAAAAAAGGAAAATAATATAATAATAATATAATAATAAAATAATAATAAAATTGTGTATTTAATTGTTAGCTATGAAATTAGCCTTCAAGCAAGACAAAAGGGTCATTGTATGTCAAAAATGTAATTTCCATCACAGTCATTTCCACCACTGAATTCTATTTTACACAATACAGAATTTAAAATGTGCTGGAGATGAAACTGGTGAGAATTTTCATAATTTTTGTTTAACGATCATAATATATATATATATATATATATATATATATATATATATATATATATATATATATATATATATATTTTAACCACAGAATGCTGCAATTGACCAATCAGAATCAAGTATTCCAGAGAGCAGTATAATAAGTACTTTTAACAAGTACCAATATTTACTTTAAATATATAAACTATCCAATTATCCACAAGTTATTACTGATAATGTTCCCTGATTTCAAGAATAACTTAATCTAAATATTTAATTCAATACTTCCCAGCTCATAATATTTTCATAGAATTGGCAACCGACAATAATTCAGTCCCATTAAGAAAGCACATCTAAAATTCACTTTGCGTTTTATCCGTCAGAATGAACAGGCTGCATCACCTTGGCTCATTTCTGCATTTTTAATTGTTGTATTTTTTTACCCAGAGCTCATCCTTGGGGAAGCAGCTCAGTCATTCCGAAAGGTTAGTGGTCCCTGATGCAACCACAGTGTATGATTTCACATAATGCCATGTCTTTGTTAGCAATTTCACTGTTAATAATGTAGTCACCTGACATCAGCCAGACACACCAGGGGCACCGTTATGCAGTTGCAGTAAATGCGATCTCGTCTCAAAAACAATTACCGTTGAAAAGCACAGGTTTTTTTTTTTTTAAACCGTAGTTTTTAAGCCTTCATTGAGAGATTCATCAGTAATCAAGGGTTAATTTCACACTTCACTGAATGGCCTGTTTTAATCCCTATTCAGAGTAATTAAATCTGTCTAATAATGAGAGCACTTTTCGTTTTTGTTCGCACTTTTGTTTTTTTTATTGTTTTACACCCTTCACATCTCATCTCCTGTGCAACACGTCATCTCGCCTACGTGACAGGCAGAATCTATCCCTAAAATTAAAACATTCCTGACATATCTAAGATGACACTGAGAGAAAGCGATAGAGTTAGAAAAACAGGAAGAAAAAAGGGAAAAGGATGAGAGAAAATGAAAGAGAAGCCTCACAAAGCTCATCAGGGGTGTGAAGAATAGCTGACATTCGTTTTTTTCTCTTTTCTCTTTCTCTGGCATGCACACTTCCATTTCAGACGAGTGGAATGTGAAGATTTGACCCTGTCAATCAGGACCACTGACAAGTTTAATCATGGAGCGCCCTCCACAAAATCATGGCTAAATAGGAATGCAAATAATAGAGCACCAGGGCCTCTTATAAATGCTAATCAAGAGGGCTAATCAGCTGACAGGACCACAGATCCTGCTCGTTTGAGGAGTCACTCAAACTTACTTTCTCTTTGCTCTTATTCTCTGTCTTATTCTTTTTCCCTTTCGCCCCCATTATAGCCCATAAATCTGTAGGCCTGTCTGAAAGGAAATCCAAAACGTATAGCTGGGTGGTATGGCAGTATCAATGTTGGCTCAATTGCCTGGTCCAAACTTGTTTAATTGCACCCCCTCCCACTCACCTTTTTCATCTTGCACTTTTTGGCACAAATCATGTTATGTTTGCGTTATCAACGTTAAGTACCACCATGATTACTAGGGGCAGCTGTTTGCGCAGACTGATCACACTAATTTCGGCAACAGTAGGTCGAAAGTTCTTCAGCTGAAATCTGTCTGTGCTTATCGAAAATCGAAACAATGCCTCCAGTGGCCAAAGCTGGAAATGTTGAATGTATAGGCACATGTGAGCTCCAGTTTCCAGATGAAATGTCCACAGAGTTGTGCCAAAAGCGAGTTGTATTTTTAGCTGTAATTAATGTAATAAAGTCATCAGGAATGCATAACGCTGCACCCTAAACCTAACTGTCAAAGGAGTAAAAATGCAATCTTAGAGTGAAAATGCAACCTCTGAATTGTGCTAACAATTGTTTATGTAAACATGATTACTTATGGGTTCCCACGGGTCCAGAGCCTGTGTCTCGAAGTTTGATCAGTAGTGCAAGTGGGAAATATGATCACTCTAGAATTGATGCAGAAATGTCTGTTGGGGAAATGTGCTTGTCAGTAATTCGGCAGAATGGGGTTCATTTCAGGGCACATGAACATTTGGAGCTGCATGTCGATTTCCTGTCTGATCATATTGGTTTACAACTGCAAAAAAGAAAAGATGCCAGTTTCAATGTGTTATTGAAGTGTTTGTTTCTTTGGATTAATCTCCCAAACTGTGTGCACACCATGTCCAGCGGTCCATCAATTTCCAAATAAAAAGGGAAAATATTTAAACAAGATACGTTTGATTCATAAAGTCTTTAATTCACTGAATTATAAAAAAAAAAAAAAAAAAAAATTGGCCATTTCCAATAATTATTCAATGCAAATAATGTAATAGTTGAATTCCTAGAAATAAATAACTGGATGTTTCTTCATCTTCGGGCATGTTTATCACTACTGTGGACTTTTAGAGAGTCAACTACTGCTTAAAATGTTTTGCACTCGCACTAGTTTATTTAATTTATCTACTAAACGTGTCCAACAGTGTAATTTTTTGTATTTGTTTTTCTGAAATCATGAAAATTCCCACCACAGTGTAATTTCCAGCACATCTCAAATTCTGTATTATGTTTAATAGAATTCTGTGGTGGAAATGACGATGATGTAAATGACATTTGTAAAAATTTTGAAATAGAATGTCAGACTCCTTTGTCTTGCTAAGCTGTAAATTTGGAAAAATTACAGCTTGACTGGAAACTATTCTGTTCAAAAGTGATATTTACATGGAATTTTCTTAGTTTTCTTCAAACATCCTTTATCTCATATTTTATCTCAAGCATGCTCTTCACAGACACTTTTGTCGACTTGGTTAACAAGTACACTAAATTAAAAAAAAAAAACTTGTGTAGCCAAGTGGAAAAATTTCATGTAATTTAACATAAATTGGACGTGGCCCTTTAAGAGTTTTGCAACACCCGCTATCCGGTACTCTCTCATGTTAAAAACGTAAGAAACGTGTATTGCACAAGTGAGCTCCCGGTTTTGTTCATCGGTTGAGAATTCTCTGGGTAAATATCAATTTTTACACAAAATGCTGATAAATTGCATTAAATATGTGTTCAGAAGAGTCATATGTTAAAACTGAGTGTTTGTTATGGGTTATTTTTGAATAGGGTGACCATAGGTCCTCTTTTTCCTGGACATGTCCTCTTTTTTTGGACCTGAAAAAAGTGTCCGGCTGGGATTTCAAAATTGGCTATAAATGTCTGGGATTTGGCTTTCTTCATAATGACGTGCAGTTAGGACTCTCATACGTACACTCTCGTGTATTTGATGCTCCGCGCCAGGTTAGGGTTTCACCAGCTGTGCGTAAGGTCTTACGTAAATTGGGACATAAAGTTCACACTAAGGGCTTAGTAACTACTAGTTAGTTTGTAAATAAGTCAGTGTTTAATTTGGTTTCACCACCTGTTCTTAAGGCAAGACTTAACTAGTAGGTCTTAAGCTCACTTAAAGTAATGCGTAGTCGCATAATATGACGTTTACCTGTATTATCCAATAAACAGCCTTCAAATTTGACACAAAAGTGTTAAAACCCATGAACTTCAATTTGATCTTGTTATGGTTGATGTTAAAACCTTGTTTGATCACGTAACTGTCAGCTGTAATAAATTACATCCCCATTAATATATGATACGTAATAAAAGTAGATTTGATAAATAGTATATTTAACCTGTGTAAATAACAGTATATAGGAACTGTATCTAAAATAAATAAATAATTAGTAAATACTAATACAACAGGCTGGAAAAATAGACAATTATTCATTTGAATATCCTATATATATTGAATGTGTTGAAACTTGACACCAGGCGACGCACCCTAAAAACTGCACCGTTTGAACGGTTTCATGCTGAAGAGCTGTTTAAATGTATGTTTTGTTTTCTCACTCGTAAATTTAAACGAGTGTAAATGTCAACATCAGACTGTATGTCGAAATGATTGGAGACTGTTACGCAAAATATGAGCTCATTGATGTCATAAAATATCAGTCTGCTTTTTTATTCCAACCGTTGCTCCTGGTCGGAGGCTTCCGTAAATATTTAGTTTATACGTAGGGTTATGTTCTACCTAAGTTTAATGGTGCAATGCTCAAATATTTAGTAGTGCGTAAATTGTGACTTAGTGCCCATTTACGCCACAACTAGGTTAAGCTGTAACTTACGTATAGCTGGTGCAACCGACCCCAGTTTTCATGTTCACGTGTCCTTACATGATTATTCTGACAGAGAGCGGCATACTAAGGGCTAGAGTATGCTTGGCTGCAGCCATGTTAGGCTGGATATCTCGGCTGCTACGTCATCAAGCACCGTCGAAGGCCGTCTCAATTTTGAGGACCCTTGGAAGGCAGCCTCGTTTCACAGCCTTCTTTGTCATGTTTTGGAGGATGCATCGGGTGTATCCTTTGTGGCCTTCAACCACCCACAATCCTTTGCATGTCCCAAATTATTTAAAAAAGGGTGGAAAATTAGTTGTGTGCCATGGAGGCGGAAACCTTTATGACGCTGTTTACTTTTTTCTTTCTCTCTTCAAGTTTTATTCACATTTGCACCAAGACAATATGTACAAAAATAAAACATGCAAGTAGTTTAGACAATACAACAAATTAGAAGATACAAAGCACAAAAAATAGACCATGATTACAATTTTACAACCCCTTCCTCTGATATATGTAGTGCAGCCTCTGTACTTGACCTGTAAAGCTAGTAATTCAATGCTAAAAAATGCAGAAAATACAAAAACAAAACAAAGATCAGGCCATGTGAGGGGTGAAATACCCCCCACCCACAGTATCCTCTTTTTGGACAACCACAATATGGTCACCCTATTTTTGAAGTATGCATATTGCATGTGTGGAGTTTGACCACGTTTGGCATACATGCATGAACTGGGTATGTAAATTTAGCATTAATCATAACATATTTAATGATTTATAGCCCAGAGTGTTTTCCAAATAAGTATAACACATGTTATAAGTGAAAACATGTGTAATGAGAATTCAGTTGTTTTAAAATGTAGTTCATGTCCTTAAAGCCTGGCTAAAAATGCACGTGTTAAATGCATAAAATAATATGAGTGTTTAAGCATGTGTTAAATGCTTAGAATGCTTTGAGTGATTTAAGCAAGTACTTGAATGTATAAAATGCTGTGAGTGATTTAAGCATGTGTTAAGGTGATGTGTGCAGAAGCATATGGCTAATGCCTTGTTTGTATTTTCTTTTGACATTAGCTTCTACCGTATTTCATTGTACCTTATTTCATTCCAGTATTTCATTATTATTATTATTATTATTATTATTATTATTATTATTATTATTTTTATTTGTTTTTGTATTTTCTTTATTATTAGAATAGAATTAGAAGTAGAATTGATGACACAACTGTAGGACAGTTTTTTGAATAATTGATAAAAATAATTTTCACACAATATATAGTGAAATTATTTGTTTATTTCACTTTTTGTTTAGATTATCATAAATTTCATCATTTAATAATTGGTATTTTTATAATTAATTTTCATAGTTTAATACTGAAAGTCTGGGTCTGGGTCAAAAATAAAACACTGAAAACTATTCATTAAAGATATTTAAAAAAAAATAAATGATGCCAGCATAGTAAAAGATTTCTAAGTCCGTTTTAATGTGACCTTCATTTAACAAAAAGAACCCCTTGGACATGAAACTACTTCTTTAAGTAGCTCAACTATGTTGTGATATGTACTGTTCTTGTGATATATAATTACTCATAATGTGATGTAAGATTTTCAGATTTTATAAGACTCTTTCATACTGCTTATACCCCTAGCTCCCAATGTAACTATTGGTTATCTCTTTGTGGTCCGCCCAATTTTGCTGTATTTGCACAGATGTAACATGTCAATTACGCCCACCTTTGATCTCCAGCTGTATTTATTTTTCAGTGTTTCCTCCTTCTGTAGAACTTTTTAAAGGCTCCTTGAAAGAGTTTCCTCTCTCTCTCTCTCTCTCTCTCTCTCTCTCTCTCTCTCTCTCTCTCTCTCTCTGTCTCTCTGTGAGATGAAGTAACCGTCTGTTTCAGAACCATGTAAATGAGGTCTTGCCAATCCACAGTGCTGTGATCCGACTCAAAAGTGAAGAGCTCAGCGGAGACTTTGAAATGTTGATTTAGGCCTGGTTTGAGGATGGCGAGTACCCCCGCCGCACCTTTAAAAATACAGTTGATCTAAGTTTTATATGCGCTTCAAAGTTGTGAAGGTTGCCTTTCTCTTCCCAATTGTCTAGGATGTCAAAGCTAAATGTGAAGATCCGCTCTGCCACGCCTGCATCAAGTCATTGTTTGAAGTCCACAGTATCAAAGACGATAAGCCTGAAACTGAGGCAGACACTCTCTTTTGGTGACTGTACTTGCTTTTGTTCTTTGTAGTCTTACTCACAGTACTTTGGGTACTACCTCTTATTTACCTGCGCAACATGCTTTCTGGAAGCTTTAATAATGTAAAATAAATAGGCCTGAGTTCTTCATTTTATTGTATTTCTAAAGTAAGGGATAATACAGTCAGCCAGTTGTTGTCACAAAATAAACCACTTCAGGGTGATACAAGACCCCTCCACTTTGCATCAGGGTCCTGATCACCATGGTGGGGTTTATTTTGCGATTATCAAACGGCTACCAACCAAATAAATAAATGGACATAAAATATTGATTTGCATTCAGTGTTGGGCCCCACTCTGTTCAGCATTTATATGCTTCCCCTCGGGCAGATTGTTGGGAAATATGGCCTTGGGTATCATTGCTACGCTGATGATACTCAAATTTATGTTAGCACAAGCCCTGATATCACCTGCACTTTAACTGTTATGACTAAATGTTTGCAAGAAATAAGAACTTGGATGCAGCATAACTTTCTGAAACTGAATTGCTCCAAAACTGAGCTTATGCTCATTGGTACACCGGCTGCTACTCGTAAAGTTGACCATCCTAAATTGATGGTTGATAACAGCCTGGTGCTTCCCACTTCTCAAGTGTGGAACCAGGGCTTTATTTTTGATGCACAGCTGACACTTGATGCACATATTAAAAATATTTCTAAAACGGCCTTTTACCACCTTAGAAACATCGCCCGACTTAGGCCCTTCCTCTCTCTCTGGCTGATGCAGAAAGGTTTATCCATGCCTTTATTACCTTTAGGCTGGATTATTGTAATGCCCTCTTTTCAGGTCTAAAAAAATCCATAAATAGGCTTCAGTATATTCAGAACTCTGCTGCTCGTGTTCTTACTTACACTTCTCCACGTCAACACATTACCCCTGTGCTCTTGCAGTTGCATTGGCTTCCCATCAGTGCACGTATTGATTTTAAAACTCTCATTTTAACGTATAAAGCAGTTCATGGGATAGCACCAGTGTATCTTTGCAACCTTGTTGCACTTTATACTCCCTCTCGTCCTATCCGTTCTGCTAACTCACTTGCTCTTCAGCAGCCCTCCTGCAAACTTAAATCTATGGGGGAAAGAGTATTCTCCTTCAGAGCCCCTAAGCTATGGAATGCTCTTCCTTTTTCCGTTAGAAATGCCCCAACCCTAGATTGTTTTAAGAAGTTGCTTAAGACATATTTTTTTAAGGGAGTCTTCTATTAACTCAATTGTTTTGTTGTTGTTTTGCTGTTATGTTTATATTTTAATCTTGTAGCGCTTTGAGTGTAATAAAAGCACATTATAAATAAAAATTATTATTATTATTATTACTACTTGCCAAATAAATAAATAACGAATAAAAAACATTGATTAAGGTTGAAATGATTTAATTAGCTTACTTGTAAAGATCACACTGTGATCCGAGAAGCAGGAAAGATGATTTGCAATACCCGGATGAGCAGTCTGATACGTCCTAATCCCTGGATGTGCGGTTGTTAGAGATATCAGACCGCCATATGGTGCCATTGACCAATCAGAATAGAGTATTCCAGAGCGCCGTGTAAGAAAGCAATTTATTAATATAAATTTCACCCAAAAGATGACTGAAAAAAATATATTTTGCTAGGGTTGGAATCCAAGAACTGGTTCCATTGTTTTTGTTTTATATATCGAAACCATGTGATTTTCTTGACTTTTGGTTCTGTTAATGTTTCTCGAATTGTCTGAAACTATCAGTTTGGAACAGGCTGCTGAAGGCAGTAAATACAATAAAAATTGCAAGTATTTCCAAAAATGTCTTCCTCAAAAATGAATCGTTAATGGAACCGTTATCATAAGAGGAATCAGAATAATTCCCATCCATATTATTCACTCACCCTCATGATGTGCATTTTTTTTTTTTTTTACTATTTCGGTTCTCATCACAGCGCACTTGTAATTCTAGTTATTTGTCATCAACAGGAAATACAAACCAGAAGGGTGGCAGAATGCACTGGATTGCTGAAACCAGTAAGTGCTGAACTTAGTCGATGTGCAATTCCCTTCCAAAACATTAAAACGGATGGAATTAATATCATTGTATGTCTAAGTTTACATTTTCAATTCTGAAGAGAACGCTTCTCCTTCTGGTGTATCTTGTCTTCAAAATCAATAATTCAGTTTAAAGGGAGTCTTTCATTCAAAGGAAAAACTTTATTGTAACATAATCATAAGTGATTCCATCTGGTTTCGTTTGTCAGTTAGAGTTACGTTAAAAACAGCAACGTAAACAAGCTTTCACATCTCTAAAACTACCACTGGCAAAGTCTATTTCTCCCCTCAAACTGATGGTTTACTGTGTAATTCTCTTGGGCATATGTGGGTGCCAGCAACATTCCACATATCTACAAACACATACAAGTTCATCTGGCAGTTCCAAAGGGGAAAAGAAAGACTTGCCCCAAGAGAGCTTAAAGATATTGTCGTGCACTGCAAGAGGGTGTAATGAAATATCCATACATTTGGGTACTTCATTTTTTTGGGTATTGATGCCACAGATTCACATTGTGCTGGTCGACTGTTTTAGCTTGTTTGGTCATATTTTAATTGGATTGGACTGAAGTTTTTGCACCTCATGATTCTGATTGTCCAAGTGCTTCAAGCAATTCCTCTCGTATTTTGCCAGTTGCACGATTGTGAAGAGGTTGCTCTTTCATAGTTCCAGCCTGATGTCATGAAATGTAAGTGACTGTGGCGACATTTTTGCAAAATTACATTACGTGGTTTAGGGGTGGGCGACAAACCAGTAGAAATTTGGCAACTGGTATACATTTTGGATAATCGTCTGTATCGCGGTTATGCAAAACATCCACCACGTGGCAAGAAATATGCACCTCATTCTATTCACGTAACATGTATGCGGTACACATTCTTTAGGAGAATTGGAGGAGGAAGGCAGAGTGGCTTTATGAGAGACTGAGAGAATTGAAGAAACAGGGTTTTTCAGGTACTGACCATTTTGCAGCGGCCGCCCAAGCTAAATTTCGGCCTGCCGAAGCAAATTCAATACCAATAATCTCACGTTCTGAATATGCTTCTCATCAGACACATGCAGCTGTGTTTCACGTGATTTTCATGGGATTATCTCTGAAGTATGTCCAGCAGTCTTCAAGAATGGGCTCCACAGACACTTGCGCTATTCAAACGGGTTTCTCTCTGTCGCGGCACAAACTTCAAAAATAGTTTTTTACCTTAAAGCGCTATGGAGGAAGTCAAGCATCTCAAACGACGAGACAGCCTGACATTCTAACCAACACTGATGAGGAAAACAGCTAAAACAATGTGTCATGCGCAAACAATTACGTGTCATCTGTCATGCAGATTTTTTAAACTACACATCATCACCCTTAATAAAATTCAGTTCGAATTATTTTAGATATTAGAAAACAAACCGGCTTTGCTTTCAGATATTCAAATATTGTCTACAGAGATCACTTAAACCATTAAGAGCCTAATGAAGTGTTTTATAATAATAATACTAGTCAACAACATCAGACTGAAATGTGTAATTTAGCATTGTGTTAATGTTGATTACCACTTTTTGAATACCACCATTTTTTTTTCCCTCTGACTATGTTTGTCAAGTTCCGAATAAAGAGAAAATTATTTTAGAGGAAGTAGTTTTCAATTATAAAGTATTTAATTCAATGACTGGATTTTTCAAAAATAGGCATTACAATATGGTTATTTAATATATAAACCAATTTTATAGATTTTTTTTGTGTGAAAAAATTAACTATTTTGCAATATATATCATTATCATGATATGAAATTAGTGATATTGTGATATAAGATTTTGGTCATATCGCCCACCCCAACGTGTTTCCTTACATGCATTGCCGCGGTTCCAAAGTGAAATGTCCACTGTGTGGCACTAAAAGTGAGTTAAAGTTTCTCCCAAACAGATGAGGTTTTTAAGGTTAATGCTCTATCAAGTTTTAAATCAACAAACCCTACCTCCCTACCCTAAACCTTAAGCCTAAAATGATAGTGTCATAAAAGCAAATTGCTGAAGCAACCACGTCATTTTCGCGGTGTTTCTATGACACTTTCGGCTAATGTCGCAACTTGCGTGCTCCTCAGGACTCATACCCTTGTCCTTTGCATCACCAATGCAATGCTCTATCAGTTGAGCTACCCCACAATTTTATCGCTCTTGAATAATCTTTAGAAATTGTAGTTTGTTATGTAATGCAAATGTTAAAATATATCACTGTATAAGTCATGCACTATAGTAAAAAAATGTTTTATGTCTTAAGGCGTATTGAATTAGTCAGAGAATGAAAAGTAAATGTTTATTAACTTATATTCTGCCATTTTACTTGTGATTTTTGTGAAAGGGAATAAAAGTCATTGTTGTTGCAGCACCTCTAGTGTTCATTTCACCAAGAAACTGCCGCGTTATGTACAACGAGCCAGGTAAAAAGTTTTTATACATTTAAAAAAAATGTTAGTAACGTCATTCAATGAGACCAGGTTGCATAGATCAATGAGTTTAATGATGTCTTTCCTAATTGTAACAGGAGCCAGCTGTTACGTGATAGCTTTGCAGTATGTAAACCTCACTCCCCTGGCCTCAAGAGGCACACCAGTGACTGATGCTAAAGGCCTTTAGCCTCCTCGTTAGAGCGCCCTCCTCCCATGCTGGCTGAAGTCAGTTCAAATCCCGTTTGGAGCGGGTCAGCAGGACCAGTTACAGTGGTGCCGTGACCCGGATGGGAGTGAGATTTAGGTGGATGAGTGTAACAGGAGTCAGCTGGTACGTGATAGCTGTGCAGTATGTGTAAACCTCACTCCCCTGGCCTCAAGAGGCACACTAGCAAATGACGCTAGAGGCTGTAAGCTTTAGCCTCCTCGTTAGCATGCCTGCCTCACATGCTGGCTGACGTCGGTTTGGATCCCGCTCAGAGTGGGTCGAGCAGGACCGGTTACATAATCATCTTTGTCTCTGATGTTTCTCCTAAAGTTCTGTATAATAAATACAAATAAACACAAATAAGACAATTGATGTCGTACAGTAATAGTACAGTAAGAGTATAACGCTATAAAATGTATGTGGATAACTGGGTTTGGGAAGAATTTAAGTTCATATTGAAACCTCTGACTTTTGACAGCAGAATTTCAGGTGTATTTCAAAAATCTAGGCAAATCTTAGCACAGTTTGAGATATTGTTGAGATTGGAAGCACATTGCGTCAGCAGCGTAGTAGACCCAGGTTCGGATCCCGTGTTGAAACCAGGAAGTAATCGTGTTCGCATAATCTTTGAAGAGCATGATTCGGAGGTTGCATGTTTCAATTTAACATTACATTTTTACTCCACTGATGGTTAGGTTAAGGTTATGGGGTTTATGTTGGGGGGTACAGTATTTCATCCTGTACAGCTGAAATCAACTCACTTTTTGCGCCCCTCCGTGAAGCTTACACATGCCCATACACCCAAAAACACTTACCGCTTTGGCCACTGGGGGCAACCCACTGTAAGTCAACCTACTCTTTTTGATTTCACGTTGGCTGTTTTTCCTTCACTATCTAGCCCAAGTCATTTCAAATGAAAAAAATAAATAAATAAATAATAAAGTTTAGGTTTGAAAAGAAATTCATACAACAGGATAATTTACATTTGTTTAAACAGCTAATTTCAAGCATTTAAGCATAACCGTTCAGACCAAAAGGTTATCACAGTCATGAGAAACAAATTTAGTCAAGTGTATCCAAACTTTTGACGGATACAATTGGAATATATTTCTCCATAAACTGAGGGCAAATTTTATGGATTTAACTGTACATTCAACTCTTGAACTCAAGGCCCTCTTCACACTGAACAAGCCACTGTTTTTTAAAAAAAAGAAAGGTCAAAGATATCATGACTTCACTATTCTTTCCATTTTCAAAACAGGATGTATCTTTCTGTCTCCCCTTTATTTTGAAGAACCACAATTTCACACTGACTAAACTGCACTCTGTTTGCCACTCGCACCCTGAACGTTGAGATTCCACCTTACGATGGAGCTTCCAGCCCACTCAGACACTTGAGAGAAGCAGACGACAGCTCATAATCCAATAGAGCTACAGTAATTCCCTTCACCTGCCATTTTGCTTACCCCACACTTAGAGTAAAGAGATGCTGGGGAACTGCGGTCAGACTGCAGCTGTCTGTCTTCAACAGAGACGAGGGATTATGCATTCGCTCGTACGCGCAGGCACACACATATAACCGTAATTGCAACACTGCCGAGGCCCGCCCTCATTTGCATCTCTCCCCTCTGCACTCTTTGATTGGCAGCTGTACATGAAATGCCACATCAGTTGAAAGTATGTTTTGAGCTGGCACTAACGATTCCCGTGGCTCCGGGGAGAGCTGCCATATTGTAATTTGGTTATCAGGCATGAAGAAAATAATTCTAAGTGCCAGGATATGTGAGACAGAATAAATGCCTCGGTGCCACACGTTGCCCAGGGTGACAGTTTTTATTTAATGTACAAGAGGCTCCTGTTGCCAGCAGCATTTGGGTTGGGGATCAGCAAGTAGTGGAATTTTCCAGGTTTCTTTTACTTTTCAAGGATTCAAAATTAAAGCGGGGGTGGGGGGTGGGGGGAGGAGCAGGGGTGGGAATGTCGACCACGGAAGAGCATCATTTTTTAAGGTGGATGTCCATCTCGGGAAACTCTGTACACTGCAAAATGTGTAATTACCTCCTTAGTAGTTCCATAGGATGTCATTGCCGTCATGACATGGGAGTTGAAATATGTGATATAGTATTACACAGACAAGGTTATGAAGTGAATTTATCTTGTGGCAATTGTTTTGAAATTGTTTGTATTTTAATGTTTTGTGGATTGGCCCCTTTTTGTAGGGGCCAATCCAAGAGCATTGTAAGAGCATTGCTATATACTTTGCTTTGAAAAAACGAGTGATGTGATGAGTCGAAATTATAATTTTTATGCCACCAATGTTGTCAGTAGAACTTAACTGGTATTGAACCTGGAACATTCCTTTAAAGGGATATTCGGGGTTCAATACAAGTTGAGCTCATTCGACAGCATTTGTGGTGTAACCAGTCCTGCTCGACTTGCTCCGAAAGGGATACGAACCGGCGTCTCTGCATGGGAGGCGGGCACGCTAACGAGGAAGCTAAAGGATACAGCCTATAGCGTCAGTCTCTAGTGCGCATCTTGAGGCCAGGAGAGTGAGGTTTACACACACTGCACAGCACGTACCAGCTGGCTACCGTTACACTCACCCCCCTTAACCGCACTCCCAACTGGGTCATGGCACCACTGTAACCTAGAGGTCTGCAACCCGACCCAGGCTCATTGGGATCCGAGGCCGGGTTTGTGTTCGGGTCAATTTTTCAAGTAGGGGTTCGGGTCGGGTTCGGGATTGTAATTAATGAAAAAATAAACAGGCTTGCCGAACTTGTTTTGCGCACGTGCTCTCACTCACAGACAAGCACAAATGGATGAGTTAGGGGCCATTCACACCAAATGTGTTTTTGAGCCCATCTGTTCTGTTTTCCCATTGTTTAAACACATGCTGGACGAATGTCTTTGACATTTACACCGCATCTCGCTTTTTCTTCAGCATCTCACGCAGGACTGGCATATTTTAAACACCATGTCAAGTTAAAAAGAACTTCAAATTTTCAAAAACGCATGTTGAATAGGGGCCTGGGTAGCTCAGCAAGTAAAGACGCTGACTACCACACCTGCCAGTTTGAATCCAGGGCGTGCTGAGTGACTCCAGTCAGGCTTCCTAAGCAACCAACTGGCCCATTTGCTAGGGTGGGTAGAGTCACATTGGGTTAACCTCCTCGTGGTCATTATAATGTGGTTCTCGCTCTCTGTGGGGCATGTGGTGAGTTGTGCGTGGATGCCGTGGAGAATAGCGTGAGCCTCCACGCGCTAGGTCTCTGTGGTAATGCACTCAACAAGCCACGTGATAAGATAAGCGGATTGACTGTCTCAGACGCCGAGGCAACTGAGATTCCTCCTCTGCCGAGGACCTAGAGTGCATTGGGAATTGGGCATGCCAAAATTGGGGAGAAAAGGGGAGAAAATCCCCCCCAAAAATTTCATTCTTTATACTGCGTTTAGATTGTTTTTTAGCACAGCTGTCACAAAGACTCAACATTCTAAACAAGTTCAGGCAGCATAGAGGGGACTGTTGCATTGTTTCATATTATCCCAGATTGTTCTGCACCAAGTGAAGTTTCAGCAAATAAACAGTAAGGCAATGCTTTTTTCCCCTTCTGCTCTTGTGCACTAAGGGGCTGCTGTGCCTTGTTAAAACTGTGTATGTTTACTGTTTCAATACTGTTATGAATGTTGCCTATATTCTTACATGAAATACAGCCTATTGCAACAGTTCTTGCTAGGAGAAGAAATTAGATAGTAAGCAATTTCGGGTTTGGGCTTAAAATCTGACAGTATCGTTCAGGCCAGGTAGTGTTGGGCCACATGGTCTCAGGTACGGGTGAGGTTTACACACACTGCACAGCATGTTCCAGCTGGCTACCGTTACAGTGGCATAACGTTGATTACCCCAAAAAATTATTTTCTTTTAAAAAAAAAAAAAAAAAAGGGAGAAATGTCAAGCTTATAATTTTATAAAAGCGTCCGCATAGGCTCACGGTCAAAAGAGCATACTTTGTGCACGAGACAGAACAGCATGCGGAAAAATGAAGTCAAACAGGTGTAGAACAACAAAAGGGTCTGTAAATGATGATGAAGACGTCCCATCTTACAGTACCATAAATTTCAGTTCATGTGCTATAGCCTAACTGGTAAAATTCTGTGAGCCCTTAACACTCTTTTTAGAGACTTTAGAGTCATTGTATCTGATGCGTTGTTGAGGGGCGGTACTGATTATGGCTTTCTCTTACGTGGCAGAGGCCTTATTTGTTTTGATGCCGTGCTTTTGCATGGGTAGCCAGACCCCTTGAGATGGAGCTGTCACATTGCAAAGAGAGGCCCCTGATACTGGCACCAGCCTCGGGCAAAATGAAAACAAGTGGCACAGATAAAGAATGCCAGTTTGCCGTCTTTCACAGCAATCCAGTAAGAATGAAGCAGTGCATGGGTATCATAAAGGTTCAACTAACAATGCAGCACAACCAGGAGAGATCAATGATTGCTGGTTATTGGAAGAACAAAAAAAAAAAAAAAATGGTAGGAAACATAAAAAACTAATCCAAAGGTTTCCAGACCTAATAGATGTATTGATGTATGTACTGTAGTAATTCATGTGTTATTATAAGGGAATTAATCTGTAAATGTAAATTCTGTCAAAATTTACTCATCCTCATGTCTTTCCAGACCTGTATGACTTTCTGACTTATGCATAACACAAATGAAGTTTTCTTTTGAATATAATGGCAGCTTTAAAAAAAAAAAAAGGACCCGAAAGTGTCATAAAAGTAGTCCATGAGGCTTGTGCGTCAAATTCCAGATCTTTTGAAGGCATACAATAGGTTTTGGTGAGAAACAACACAAAAAAGTAATTTTCAGTGAAAATCATGACATCTGTTATGTTTTCTTGATTGTTCTTAATTGGAAGAATAGTTAAAGGGATAGTTCACCCAAAAATGAAAATGGCCTCATCATTTACTCACCCTCATGCCATCCTAGATGTCTGTGACTTAATTTCTTCAGCAGAACACATTTGAAGGAAAATATAAAAATATCTCAGCTCAGTAGGTCCATAAAATGCAAGTGGATGGTGATTCGACTTTTGAAGCTCCAAAAAAGAACAGACAGTCAGCATAAATGTCATCCATACTGACTCCATCAGTTAAATCAATGTCTTCTAAAGTGATGAGATCATTGCTGGTGCAAAAAGAACATCAATATTTAAGTACTTTTTAGCTATAATCCCATGCTTCCGGTAAACTTCACGGGAGCATGGAGATCGTTACAGACATAATCTCATGTTCTCCTTACGGCTGAGACATCCAGGATAACCACACAAACACACCATTGTGAGTAATGAAACAGATACAAATACAGATCTAAACCAAAATCAACAAAGCTTCTGTACAGCATTCCTCCTACTTGTAACCAGCGCTGCTCTTCCGTGTGTGTCGCACGTACCTCAGTTCTCACATGTCTCACGTGCCAATGCGATTAAGTCACATGAGCATACCGCTGCTGACCGGAAGGTTGATGTACAGTTAAAAAAAGTACTTAAATATTTACATTTTTTGCACCAGAAGCGATCGTGTCACTTTAGAAGACATTAATTTAACCGCTGGAGTCAGTATGGATGACGTTTATGCTGAATGTCTGTGATTTTTGGAGTTTCAAAAGTCGAATCACTATCCACTTGAATTTTAAGGACCTACTGAGCTGAGATCTTTTTCTAATTTTCTTCAAATGTGCTCTGCTGAAGAAAGAAAGTCAAACACACCTGGGATATCATGAGGGTGAGTAAATGATGAAAGAATTATTATTTTTGGGTGAACT